>NC_090921.1:1017222020-1017525051 GCF_040938575.1 Ambystoma mexicanum | reverse complement strand
AAAGACAGGAGTAGCCAAGGACCCACTAGGGGGCTCGGCCCATCTAACACCCTAAAGGACAAGTTTACAGATTTAGCATTAAGGGACCTGCGGAGAACA
Organism: Ambystoma mexicanum; assembly: GCF_040938575.1. Classification (NCBI taxonomy): domain Eukaryota; kingdom Metazoa; phylum Chordata; class Amphibia; order Caudata; family Ambystomatidae; genus Ambystoma; species Ambystoma mexicanum. The sequence continues at coordinate 1,017,524,952 of NC_090921.1, read as the reverse complement.
AAAAAAGGGGATGAGGCGGGGTACACATGCCTCTCCCACGTCCACCAGGATCGATTACGCGTGGGGAACCCCAAGGATACTAGGAGAAATGTTGGGGATAAAGGTAGACCCGATCTCCCAATTAGACCATGCCCCCATGTGGCTTGAGCTGAGAGGGATGAGGCCACAAAGCTTGGTTTGGTCATGGAAGATGCCTAGGTTGCTACTTCATGAAACAGTAGCACAGGAATCATTGAGAGGTAAAATTAAAACTTACTTTGAACTTAACGACACACAAGGAGCCCCCTTAGATGTAGTGTGGGATGCCTTTAAGGCAGTGCTCAAGGGGGAAATCATCTCAGTGCACAAAGGTTAAAAGAGAAGAATAGATTAGAAAAAGATCTAGAGGATGAATTGAGGGAGGCCCAAAGAGAACTCGCTGAGAAGAAAAACAGGACAAATTATATTAAAGTGAAGGCTAGTAAGAGACAAGTAGATCTAGTGCGAGCAAGAAAGGCCAAGAAAGTGCTATTCAACCTAAAACAGAGATGATACGTCAGGTTCTAATAAGGCGGACAAAATGGTAGCTAGACTCTTGAAACAGAGTACTAGAAACAATATAGACCGCATTAGACTGTCAGACGGCACAATCTCTACTGATTCCAGAGACATAATGGACTCCTTCTCAACCTTCTACACGAAATTATATTCCTCAGAAAGACCAGACCAACTAACCACTCAAGATTACTTAGATAGGCTCCAGATGCCGAAGGTGACAAAAGAAGATAGGGGCACGCTCGAAAAAGACATGACAGAGGAGGAAGTAAGGAACATTGTCAAACATCTCCCCAGTAACAAGGCTCTGACCCAGATGGATACTCTGCATTGTTATATAAAACTCTGAGCAGGGACCTCACTCCATTCCTTACAAAATTATGTAATACATTTCGGCAAACGGGTAGTATAACACACTCCATGCTGGAGGCAAAGATCGTACTCTTCGGGAAGCCAAATAAAGACTTAATGAACTGCGGCTCTTACCGGCCTATATCACTGTTGAACATAGACGCCAACATATATATGTGGATCTTGGCGGAAGGAATGAAGAATATACTGCCAATGGTGATCGGCCAAGACCAGTCAGGCTTAATCTCAGGAACACAAACATGGGATAACACTAGAAGTCATCCATCTTATAGAGAAGGCAGAAGTCAAACGGCTCCCTGCAGTACTCATTTCCCTCAATTCAACAGGGTAGAATGGCCAGATCTATTCCAAGTAATGAAGCACATGTGATTCGGACCAAACTCTATCCAGATGGTGGAAGCAAATTATAAAGGTCCATCGATGAGGCTATCCATCAACACTTAAGTCTCTGAGACAATACGGATAGAGAGGGGCACGGGGCAGGGATGCCCCCTATTACCCCATCTATGCGCCATATACCTAGAACCCCTACTTGCCACAATCAGATCAGACAAAAACATAAAATGTATTCCCTTTGGCAGTGAGACAAAAAAAAATCAGCATATGTAGATGATAATGTACTGACACTTCTGCAACGTGAAACATAAATCCCCGCCTTAGTAACAGTCTTAAGGGAACAAGTGAAGATGTCAAGGCTGAAAATAAACATGACCAAGTCAGAATTGCTGGAGCTAGGATTATCAAAAGAACAATCAGTAGACATGCAAAGGTGGTCCCCCTTCAGAATCGCTAGGGGAAGTATCTTGTACCTAGGGGTAGAATTGACCAGTAAGATTTCCAAACTATATAAGGCCAATTACCCATACAGTCTAAAAAATCACAGGCTGATTGGACCCCCCTCTCAACATCTCCTGGCTGGGGTGCATAACAGTTAAAATGGTTGCCCCCTCTTCCCCCGACTATTGTACACATTTCAGACTCTCCTGATAGCAGTCCCGCAGTCAATCTTCAACGCACTGAACACCATGATATCTAAATATATCTGGTGGAACAAACGCTCTGGGGTGGCTTTAGATCTGCTTATGACTAAAAGGAATGAAGGAGGGCTGGGCCTGCCAAATATAAATAGGTACTAGTGTCATGATGCCTACCCCCGGGCATCCGGATCGAGTCCATCATCCCCGGGAGCAGGCATCCAGATACTTATTAAAACCCCAACAGCCCCGGCTGGGGGCTGTTTGGATTCAGTCCTGGTGCCTTAGGCGCCAGGCTCATCATAGAAATCAGTCCTGGCGCCATAGGCGTCAGTCTCATAGACTTTACTTACCTTATGCAGACCATGCTGCAAATGAGTCCAAGCCAACATGAGGCCTGGATGGTTCTATTTTATTACAGGGACTATTTCTCACTCGGGTGTGGTTCTGGGGAACTTCTTACCTGGGACTACTTTGCAGGCTATTTAAACCACACCCGAACAGAAGCCCATGCTTCGTGTTATTCTGCATCCAGCAGCGTAACGCTCACTGTGTCTGCAAGTCAGCATCCAGTCTTCTGCCACGCCCGCCTCGAATCCGGAGCTCCTAGACAAAAGGAAAAGAAAGGAGAAGAGGTTAGATCACGGACATTATTTGATTTCTTACCTGATTCCGGACCAAGCACAGCTCCGAGCATGGAAAGGACATTATTTCAGCACGTGTCGCTTCGCCAGCAGCATTGCCACGTTATACTCACCAGTCCACCGCATCTTTCGACTCGGCGCTGCCTCCATCATTTTCTTCATCGAAACCCAGCACCTGGGGGGAAAACAAAAGGAATAACAAGGTGAGCCGAGAAAACCGACAAAGACAATCTCTTGCCACCATAGGCTTATCTGCTTTACCACCGGAGGTATTATCCTTTAATTCACCACATCTTCCTATGCTGGACCTATAAAGGGAGAGAAAACAGCAAGTTAAACTCATGCAACTTTTACCGGACAGTGTTTGGTAATACAGACTCTTACCTGAACGCCATCAGCTTTCTTTTGGACCCAGCTGCAACCTAACGAGGGAATGGAACAAGAGTGAACATCAGACATATTGAACTCTTTAAACTTTATAGACACTGTAGTCAATATTCCTCCGGAACTCCTCCAGTACCTTCAAACCAGTGAAGTAACTGGTATCTACGCGCCCCTGCATGCCATGCAGGATGGAGAGCTCATCATTTAAAAACATAAAGTGAGGTTACCAAGAGGGGATATCGGAGGTGATTAGTGGGGAGAACGAGAACAGTTGGGGGGCCATCACTAAAGTCCACGGGTGGCTAAATCCCTTTCTCCACTTGCAGGAGAATACTTCTATGAGTCCAGCAGACAATATTAGGCGGGCCAGTCCAGACTGTCATCTCTTCACTACGCATCACGTTGGTGGAGACCGCAGCTGTCCGGGTCCGATCGACGCCCCTGTGGGAACCAGGTGAGCGTAACAGAACACGAAGCCTATCTACAAATCCCCACCTGGGCGTAATGGAAACCTCAAAAACCGACCAACTAGCCCCATTGTTAGGGGAACTTAGGGCAGAAGTGCACTCTGTGCTCCAAGACACCAACGCCCTCAGGAGAGAATTGATTGTGTCAAAGGAGCGCACTGATGATCTTGCCAGACAATTGCTGCAAAACCAAGCCGGGCAAACACCACTACCTGCACTTGGGTGGAATTCAACCCCCGTTTCATCGAGCAGCCCTGTGCAAGTGGTTCTACCAGGGAGCATTCCTTTAGCTCCACCCCGAACGCTTTGCTGGGGACCCGAAAAGTTTCGCCGTGTTCATGAACCAATGCCGCTTGCACTTTTTATGCAGACCAGGAGCTTTTCCAAACAACCAAGCCAAAGTAGCCTTTGTACTGTCATACCTTAGTGGCAGCGCAGCGGATTGGTCAATTCCATTAGTCAACCAGGATGACCCTCTTCTTCGGGATTTTCAGGGTTTTCAATTGAGCATGGAAAGACTATTCGCCAGACATTCACAGGGACAGGCCCTGGATAACAAACTTTTATCCCTACGACAAGGAAACCAGGACCTGCTAACTTATATCGCAACCTTCAATAGGTTGGTGGTGGAAACCGGATGGCCAGAGGTAAAGGGAATTACATTATTTCATCGTGGCCTTTGGGTTGAACTCAAAGATGTTTTGGCCCAAGTTGTGAACCCACCTCAGGATTGCGCAGAATATATAGATTTAGTGGTCCAGCTAGACCACCGACTTCAGAATAGAAAAGCCGATCGAGCTAAGTTTGAGAATCGGGTATTGGTTAAACCCAATGTTATCCCAAAGGAACAGATGCATCAGAACCAATGCAGATCAGGGGGGTTAAGGGACCCTTAACTCAAAAAGAAAGAGATGGGAGACGACAGATGCAGTTGTGTCTGTACTGTGGGGCCTCAGGACATTTTCTACGGGATTGCCCTATAAAACCATCTAAGAAAGTAGTCGGAGTTGCTGATAGAAATCAAACCGGGCCTGATTCAGGAAACGACCACGCCCGACAAGCGTAGAGGTCCGCTTGCCGAGCTTAACGAAGGACACTCAGACCTTGCTCCTAATCATACGAATGGTCCTTATTGATCCAAGGCAGCCATCACGTATGCACGCAGTTAGGGCATACATTGATAGCGGGGCCGTAGGAAACTATGTGGACCACGAATTGGCTTCTAGGATGAATCTACCTCTCTGCAAAAAGACCACTTCGGATGTTATCACCACAGTCGATGGAACTGAAATTGCCTCTGGGCCTGTAACTCATTCCACCACAGAGATGACACTTTTGGGTCAAGATGGGCATCGAGAGACTATTGTGTTTGACTTAATCAAAGCCCCGCAGTTCCAAATAATACTGGGGATACCTTGGTTGGAAACACATAATCCTTGTATTGATTGGCGAGAGAAGAGAGTAACCTTCCCGGAGTGTGCACACACCTGTTACCCGGAAAAAACCTTGAACAAAAGCCTGGCCACAGTCGCTAATCCAGTCATGCAGTTACCTCAGGAATATTAAGAATTCCAGGATGTTTTCCAAAAAGAACAGGCAAATACCTTACCACCTCATAGATCATACGATTGTCAAATCAACCTCATACCCGGTGTACAACCTCCATGCAGTAGGATCTACGCCCTTACAGAACCCGAAAACCGTCAATTACGACAATACTTGGACCAATACCTTGCTAATTGCTTCATTCGTCCATCTAAGTCCCCCGCATCTTCAGCTTTTTTCTTCGTGCCCAAAAAGGAAGGTGACCTCAGAACGTGCATAGACTACCGGGCATTAAACCAGATCACGGTGAAGAACCGATATCCATTGCCTCTGATCCCCGAACTGTTAGACCAAGTAAAAGATGCTTGCATCTACACTAAATTAGATCTCCGAGGGGCATATCATCTGGTACGTGTAAAGAAGGGCGACGAATGGAAGACCGCTTTTCACATCAAGTACGGATTATTCGAATATCAGGTGATGCCCTTCGGGTTGTGCAATGCACCAGCAGCCTTCCAGTATTTTATGAACGATGTCCTTCGTGAACTCATTGACGTCTGTGTTGTCGTATACATAGTCGATATTCTAGTGTACTCCTCCTCAGAATCAGACCATGTTAAGCACGTTCGTGCAGTCCTTGAGAAACTACGCCAGCACAAGTTATATGCAAAATTGGAAAAATGTGTTTTTCATGCTACAGAAGTTGAATTCCTTGGATTTATCCTGACTCCAAAAGGAGTCCGAATGGACTCTCGAAAGGTGGACACAATTCTCAAGTGGCCATCACCCAGTTCAGTTAAAGGGGTGCAAAGCATGCTTGGATTTGCTAATTTCTACCGCAGATTTATTCCTGACTTCTCATATGTTGTACACCCCATCACAGCACTTTTGCGAAAAAACAAATGCTTCTTGTGGACCGAAGAGGCTGAAAAAGCCTTCCTAGAACTGAAATTGAAATTCACGTCGGCACCTGTCTTAAAGCATCCACACCCGAGCTCCAATACATAGTTGAAACCGATGCATCCAGTTTAGCCATGGGGGCTGTCCTGTCCCAGAAGGATCCGAAAACCGGTCAACTTCATCCAGTAGCATTTTGGTCCAGAAAATTCTTGGCCCCCGAATTAAACTATGCGGTTACCGATAAAGAGTTGTTAGCCATCAAATCCGCCTTCAAGGCTTGGCGGCATTATCTTCTCGGTGCCAGGCATACCATTACTGTAATCACAGATCACAGAAACTTGCAGTATTTAAAATCAGCCAAGGCCCAATCATCGCCTCAACTTCGATGGGCCTTATTCCTTGCCGAATTCGATTTCGTGATCACTTATCGACCAGGTTGTAAGAATGGTAAGGCAGACGCTTTGTCCCGAATCGGGATGGGAGAAGCATATTCAAACCCGGAACCAGTGCCTATAATTCCTGAACAAAGAATTCTTGGGACAACTACTCTACAGACCTTAGGAGATATTCATTTAAAGATCCAACAACTTTTCGATTCAGCAGCCCTGCAGGACTGGGTTAAATAGGGCCAAGATTATTCAGTTGTCAATGACCTACCTTACTATCAAGGGCGTCTATTTCTACCACACAAGGAACTACAAGAACAAGTCATCTCCAATTACCATGAACCTCTGATGGAAGGGCACCTAGGTATTGCAAAAACTGAAGCTAAAATTAAAAGTCAATTCTGGTGGCCCAACTGGCGAAAAGATGTAAAGTAATTTGTACTGTCTTGTGGCATCTGCGCCCAAAACAAAAGTCAAAAGAAGAAACCAGCTGGTCTTTTACCACCCACACCATGGCACACTTTGTCTATAGACTTTATTACAGATCTACTGCCATGTAATGGATTCAACACCATTCTAGTTATTGTGGATCTTTTTTCCAAGATGGCCCACTTTATTCATTTAAAAGGATTACCTTCTGCTTCAATCTTGGCCAAGGATTTTCTCGAAAATATTGTTCGAATACATGGATTTCCTTCCGTATTGATCTCTGACCAAGGTAGTCAGTTCATTTCGCAATTTTGGCAGAAGTGTTGTCAATTGGCACAAATCGACGTAAGGTTATCAACCAGTCACCATCCCCAAACCGATGGTCAGACGGAGAGAACCAACGCAACCAGACTCTTGAACAATACCTACGTTGTATGCTCCACCAAACCGAAAGTAATTGGAAGGACATTTTATGGATTTCTGAATATGCATACAATAACTCTGTACATTCAGGAACCGGACAAAGCCCCTTTTATACCATATATGGACATCATCCTCGAACCTCAGAACTCGATTCGCCCCAGCATTTAGAAATGCCGGCAGTAACTCATCTGCATTCTACTATTACACAAGCTTTTAAAGAGGCAATAAAACATTTGAAACAAGCAAAAGAGAAATACAAGAAAAATGCTGATCAACATAGAAGTGAGACCCCACCATATCGGATCGGAGGCCAAGTTTGGCTGGCTACAAGACATATACCTCTGAAAGGAACTCAGACTTTTAATCCTAGATATTTGGGACCTTACACCATTAAGGCCATTATCAACCCGGTGGCCGTCAAATTAGAATTACCCTCTAATATGCGGATTCATCCTGTCTTTCATCTTTCACTTCTAAAACCAGTTCAACCCGGGACAAGATTAACCAAACCACCTGACCCCATCCTAATAGATGGAGAACCTGAATTCAAGGTAAAAAACATCCTGGACTCTAAAATGGTTAAATCAAGACTTTTTTATTTAATCAACTGGAAGGGTTATGGACCACAAGAAAGGTCATGGGAACCTAGTGACCACGTTCATGCTCCTCGATTGGTGAAAAAATTCCATCGGGACTTCCCAGACAAGCCAGGGCCAAGGGGAAGAACAACTTTAGGAGGGGCCTTGGGGGGGGGGGGGGGGTGCTGTCATGATGCCTACCCATGGGCATCCGGATCGCTCCATCATCCCCGGGAGCAGGCATCCAGATACTTATTAAAACCCCAACAGCCCCGGCTGGGGGCTGTTTGTGTTCAGTCCTGGCGCCTTAGGCTCCAGGCTCATCATAGAAATCAGTCCTGGCGCCAGGCTCATAGACTTACCTTATGCAGACCATGCTGCAAATGAGTCCAAGCCAACATGAGGCCTGGATGGGACTATTTTATTACAGGGACTATTTTTCACTCGGGTGTGGTTCTGGTGAACTTCTTACCTGGGACTATTTGCAGGCTATTTAAACCATGCCCGAACAGAAGCCCATGCTTCGTGTTATTCTGCATCCAGCAGCGTAACGCTCACCGTGTCTGCAAGTCAGCATGCAGTCTTCTGTCACGCCCGCCTCGAATCCGGAGCTCCTAGACAAAAGGAAAAGAAAGGAGAAGAGGTTAGATCACGGACATTATTTGATTCCTTACCTGATTCCGGACCCAGCACAGCTCCGAGCCTGGAAAGGACATTATTTCAGCACGCGTCGCTCCACCAGCAGCAACGCCACGTTATACTCCCCAGTCCACCGCATCTTTCGACTCTGCGCTGCCTCCATCATTTTCTTTGTCGAAACCCAGCACCTGGGGGGAAAACAAAAGGAATAACAAGGTGAGCCGAGAAAACCGACAAAGACAATCTCTTGCCACCATAGGCTTACCTGCTTTAGCACCGGAGGTATTATCCTTTAATTCGCCGCATCTTCCTATGCTGCACCTATAAAGGGAGAGAAATCAGCAAGTTAAACTCATGCAACTTTTACCGGACAGTGTTTGGTAATACAGACTCTTACCTGAACGCCATCAGCTTTCTTTTGGACCAGCTGCAACCTAACGAGGGAATGGAACAAGAGTGAACATCGGACATATTGAACTCTTTGAACTTTATAGACACTGTAGTCAATATTCCTCCGGAACTCCTCCAGTACCTTCAAACCAGTGAAGTAACTGGTATCTACGCGCTCCTGCATGCCATGCAGGATGGAGAGCTCATCATTTAAAAACATAAAGTGAGGTTACCAAGAGGGGATATCGGAGGTGATTAGTGGGGAAAATAAGAACAGTTGGGGGGCCATCACTAAAGTCCACGGGTGGCTAAATCCCTTTCTCCACTTGCAGCAGAATACTTCTATGAGTCCAGCAGACAAGATTAGGCGGGCCAGTCCAGACTGTCATCTCTGCACTACTCATCACGTTGGTGGAGACCGCAGCTGTCCGGGTCCGATCGACGTCCCTGTGGGAACCAGGTGAGCGTAACAACTACGAAGCAGGCTGACTGCGAGTGATACGAGAATGGCTCACGGAAAGCAGGGAAAGGGTCTGGGCACGGATGGACAGGGCAGTAGCGGGCTACCCACTGGCCGGCATATTATGGTTTCCAGGGAAGGACAGGCCCCCAAGCGCAAGACGCAGTTTGGTCCTTATAACAACATGTGACACTTGGGACAGATGGTTAAAGAAGGGATTCCTTTCCACACACCTCTCCTCATTTACTCCACTGTTCACCTCAGGGATGGAAAAGGGCAAATGTAGCCAATGGCGGAAGCATGTATGTAACAAGATGGGAGGCATGGTATGGAGCGGGGAGATAGCAACATTCGAGGAGTGTAAAGCTCACCTGGGAGTGAAGGAAACCGATAGATATGAATATATACAGTTGAGACACTGGCTAATACAGCCCGAGGTATATACCGCAGCAACTAGACGATTGACGAATTTGAAACCTACATAACCACACAAACAGGGGCCAAGCATTTAACATCAAGCATCTATGCGATCCTTCAGAGATGCTCATTTCGAGAAAACTGGCCGTATTACGCAGCATGGGAGGAGACGGCTCAGTCAGCAATTTCCCGGGAATACTGGGAGGGACTATGGACAAACATCCCAAAAGTGACCAGGTCTATACAACTCCAGGAAGCCTGGTCCAAGATGTTGCTACAGATGCGCTACACGCCCAGCAAATTACACAAAATGTATAAAACAACTCCCCAGGAGTGCTGGAAGGGTGTAGAGAACCAGGGGATTGGAGACACATATGGTGGGACTGCCCCAAGATAAAGAAATTCTGGGAAGACGTGAAGGCTCATATAATAACAATCATACCACAACTGCATGCTATTTCCCTGGGGGATGGCCTATGTGGATTACTAGACCCAGAATTGTACACACTCTTTGACACCACAGAAAAGAGCCTTAATGACAATTCTAATTACTGCGTGGCTTGTGAAAGCTAGAAACTGGAAACAGAAAGACTCGCCCGCATGGTCGGAATGGATACACAAACTGTGGGAAGTCATTGTAATGGAGCGGATCACATACCTTATACAAGGAGACGCAGATAGATTTCTGTCGGACTGGGGAGAAGTACTGAAATACCTAAAAAGTGACTATATGCAACAATGGTGCCCACAAAATCTGAGAATACTGGATCTGAGTTGAACCCAGGAACCAAGGGAGGGATGGGGGAGCAGGGGACGGTGGGGGTTGTATTGGGGAGTAAATGTTGAATAAATACCAATAAAAACAATTAAAAAGAAAAAAATATATAGGATGTCCTTCACACCAAAAGAGGAATTTAAATCTGCCATTTTGGAAGATAGGCATATGTTTTTCAAAGATGAACATAACATCTAATTTCTATTTCTAAAAATAGCAACGTCCCATCCACTTGTGGTATAGTTTAATGATCTCATTCTCCAGCATTGGATCTTCTTTAGATTCACATGCTGTTTGAATATTCCCTGTCGTCAGACTGGGAATCCTCAGTAACATTAAAGCAGTTAACATTTACATTTCTAAAGTGCTTTGACTTTAGTGTACTATTAGTCATTTTGGGTCATATTGCCTCACAGTCAACTGACGAGTCTCCCTTAGATCCACCCCAAGAGGATATCTTCCGATTTTTTTACCACATGTTCAGTGCTGGGAGTCCTAAAAAAATCTCTTTATACTTCAATGATTTGTTGATTGTTTCTTTGTCTTTTTCCTACTATTTCTTCGACTCATCACGCCATGAGCTTCTTCAGCGGTTTTGTTCCTGCTTCTCGTCGCCTCTGGAGGTACTGTTTCATCTCCTCTGTGTTCTACTCAGCACTCCTCTTCAGCAAAGAAGCACTCGTCGACAGCTCCAGTTGGCCGGTCGAAGACAACTACATCTACAACGCCATTGATGACGCATCAGCAGGTCCAGTCTTAGTTGACGACCCTTTCTACGGTCCCGTCGACGCCTATTGCGACAATGTCTTAAGTCGACTGTGCACCATATTGCATTGACATCTCTGACCACTATGACCACCTCATCCACGACAAAGGTACATTCTTATTTGTCTACGTCTTCATGATGGGTTTCCCAGTCTGGGGAGTGAGACTCTGCTCTTTCAGCCTTACATACTCGTCTGCTTTTTACGATGGCTCCGTATGTCCCTCCTGCTGTACCTTGAACTTTTATGGTCCCTCCTAAGGACATATTACAACCTGTCAGTGAGGCGGATTTTGAAGGTCAGGAAGGTGTGTTTTCAAAGGACACCTATGCAGATATACCGACAACTACTCCAGCTGATGCTTCGGAGGCTATGCTGCCCCTGCAAGCTATTCCTGCTCCCACTGGGCCATCGCCAAGGCAGGCTCCTACTTCACGAAAGCCGTGTGATATTTTTTATGGACATCCTATCCACTCTACAAACTCTGGTCTCAGAGTTGCAGCATAGGCTAACTGCCCCAGCTTTGCCTCCACAACAGGATCTTCCTGCTGGCCGTTGCCTGCTCCTCTGCCTCCTGCCAGAGGCCCTTAAGCACCCACACACCTGTTCTTCCTCCTAACTACCTTACAGATACTAACGTCCCTCAAGGTGGAGTGTTCACTCACATTAAAACATCAGACACATTTGAGGATGTCTCTACCAGGGCATGATGAGCCTGAGGATCCTCCGCTCAGAGATTCTCCCCCTGGTGAGATATGTTCCTTCCATGCCCTCATGTCTAAGGCTGTGTCATGATGCCTACCCCCGGAGCACAAGGCCAGGCCCAGCACCCCCGGAAGCAGGCATCATGCCCTCGGGTAAAAGCCCAGCGGCCCCTTATAGGGGCTCTTTGGACTCAGTCCTGGCGCCTTTGGTGCCAGGCTCATGTTGGACATCAGTCCTGGCGCCATAGGCGCCAGGCTCATAAAGGGAGGTGTTTTGTGCACTTACCTGATGCAGACCATGCTGCACGCTTCAGGCCTCCCTGAGACCTGAAAGGGACTATTTTTTCATAGGGACTATTTTTTCACTCGGGCATGGCCAGGGAAGGATACATACCTAGTTGGGGAAGGATACATACCTGGGACTTCTTTGGAGGCTATTTAAGCCACGCCCAGACAGCAGCTTATGCTTCGCGTTGTTCTGCTTCCTGCAGCTTAACGCTCACCGTGTCTGCTCCTGGACTCCAGCCACGCCCACCTCAAACCTGGAAGACCTGCAAGGAAGGAAGAGAATAGAAAGGTGAAAACCAAGGACTATTTCAAACTTATTACCTGCATCCGGAATCTTCTCGCCAGCATCCCTGAAGAAAGACTTCCATTTAAAAGCATCGCGTTGCTCGCTGCAGCGCCATGCTTCTCACCTGTCCTCGAGACATCTCCCGGCTCCATCGCGACTGTCAGCATCGGACGCCACATCTCTGCACCTAGGGGAGAGAGGAAGAAACAAAAGGTGAGCAGAAGGAACACAGACGGAAAGCCTGATTAACAGCCATAATACTTACCAGCTTTTCTTCCACATTTCGGGTCAGCGTCGCCCCGTTGGCAGGTACCGTACCCCGGCCCCTATGGGGAAAGGACAAGAGACATTTCTGGGGAATGATAAGGACATTTAGAGGGATCGCCCTCATCACTACTCACCTCGGCAGTTTAACCCCTCGACGCATCGCCTTCATTCTGCACCTGAAATAAAGGACAGATCACAGGTTAGAAAGAAAACATAAAGGGGGCCTCACTTGAACTTTGAACTTTCATACTTACGGCGCATCGCTCAGGAAAGTCAAGTGGATTTTGCCAGCGCCATTCTGAAAACCAGTGAAGTAACTGGACGAACACGCGCCCATGCACCAGAAGCAGGATAGAGAGTTCATCCTTCCAAACCATAAGGTGAGCTTAAACCGGGGTTTGGAGGAAGTTAGAGAGGAACGAAGGGGGAAGTGGGAAAGGGGGGAGCTAACACACTATTCTGCAGACTGTTAATCCCCTTTCTCATCTGCAGAAGGATATTCCTACGGGCCAGGCAAGCACGATTTGGAGGTCCTGTCAAATCAGTGTTCCGGGTCCTGCGCATCACGCTAGAAGAGGCCACAGCAATCCAGACTAGACCAGCGCCCCCGTGGGAACCAGGTGAGCGTTACAGAACGCGAATCCTTCCTGCAAATTCCACCCAGGCGCTATGGAAACTTCCGAAACTGACCAGTTGTCCAAATTACTGGGGGAATTACGGGCTGAAGTACACGCTGCTCATCAAGAGACTAGTGCCCTCAGGAGGGAAGTGAGTGTAATAAAGGATAGAGCTGATGACCTGGCTAGACAGCTTTTGCAAGGTCAAGCTGGACAAACTCCTTTACCCGGTTCCGGGGGGAACCCCGCTCCTGTGGTTTCCAGTAACCCGGTGCAGATTAATCTACCTGGAAACATGCCGCTGGCCCCACCTGAACGCTTTGCTGGGGACCCCAAACGATTCGCCGTATTCATGAATCAGTGTCGTTTGCACTTCCTATGCAGACCTGGGGCCTTCCCTAATGATCAGACCAAGGTAGCCTTTGTGTTGTCATATCTCAGTGGCTATGCTGCCGATTGGTAAGTCAAGATGACCCGATTCTTCGTGATTTTCAAGGATTTCAAACAAGCATGAAAAGGTTATTTGCTCAACACTCCCAAGGACAGGCTCTGGATGACGAACTTCTATCTCTGCGACAGGGCAATCAAGACCTTCTATCCTACATTGCAACTTTCAATACACTAATTGTGGAAACTGGTTGGCCAGAGGATAAAAGAATCACGTTATTCTATCGAGGTCTACGCGGAGAACTTAAAGATGTCTTGGCACAAGTTGTAAATCCGCCTCAAGAATGCACTGAATATATAGACTTAGTGGTCCAATTGGATCACAGGCTGCAAAACAGAAAAGCAGATCGGTCCAAGTTTGAAACCCGGGTGTTGGTCAAGACCCACGCTAACCCCAAGGGGGCTGATGCCTCGGAGCCTATGCAAATCGGAGGTGTTAAAGGGCCCCTAACTCAAAAAGAACGGGAAAGAAGACGACAGATGCAATTATGCCTTTATTGTGGGTCCTCTGGACACTTTCTACGAGATTGCCCGGTTAAGCCGCCCAAGAAGGTGGTAGGAGCCGCTGATAAAATCCATGGAAACTCTGTATCGGGAAACGACCACGCCCGGCAAGCGTAGGGGTCCGCTTGCCGAGCTTGAAAACTAACTCTCAGACCTCGCATTTCATTGTGCCAATGGTCCTCGTAGATCCGGAACAGCCTAAACGGTTGCATGCTATAAAGGCATACATCGATAGCGGGGCTATAGGAAACTATGTGGATCGAGAATTGGTCTCTAGGATAAACCTCCCTCTGCGTCCTAAAACCAACAAAGATGTCATCACCACAGTAGATGGAACCGAAATTGCCTCTGGACCGGTAACACATTCCACAGCTGAGGTGACACTTGTAGGTCCGGATGGCCATCGGGAGGCAGTTGTGTTTGATGTAATCAAGGCTCCACAGTTTCAGCTTATTCTCGGAATCCCTTGGTTAGAGACACATAATCCTCGAATTGATTGGCGAGCGAAGAGAATAACCTTCCCGGATTGTGCACAAACCTGCTACCCAGAAAATCCAAAGATTAATCTAGCATCAGTAACCTCTGTCCCCGTGCAACTACCTCCAGAGTACCAAGACTTTCAGGACGTCTTCCAAAAGGAACAGGCCAACACGTTACCTCCCCACAGATCGTACGATTGCCAAATCGATCTGGTGCCCGGAGCACAACCCCCTTGTAGCAGGATTTACGCCCTTACTGAACCAGAGAATCTGCATTTGAGTCAATATTTAGATCAATACCTCGCCAATGGTTTCATTCGCCCGTCAACGTCCCTGGCATCCTCAGCTTTGTTCTTCGTGCCTAAAAATGAAGGCGACCTTAGAACTTGTATCGATTACCGCGCATTGAACCAGATAACTGTTAAAAATCATTACCCTCTGCCTCTGATCCCTGAACTCCTTGACCAGGTGAAGGACGCTTGCGTATACACCAAGTTAGATCTCCGGGGGGCTTATCATCTGGTACGAGTAAAATAAGGCGACGAATGGAAAACGGCCTTCCGTACAAAATATGGACTATTCGAATACCAGGTGATGCCTTTCGGGTTGTGCAACGCGCCTGCAGCCTTCCAATTCTTCATGAACGATGTCCTTCGGGAACTCATCGATGTCTGTGTTGCGTATATCGATGACATTCTTGTGTACGCCTCTTCGGAATCTGATCACAGAAAGCATGTCAGGGCCGTCCTAGAGAAACTGCGCCAGCACAAACTGTTTGCCAAGCTGGAAAAATGTGTTTTCCATACCACCGAGGTTGAGTTTCTTGGATTCATCCTGACACCTAAAGGGGTCCGAATGGATTCACGGAAAGTGGATGCCATCCTCAAATGGCCATCGCCTAGTTCGGTGAAAGGTGTCCAAAGCATGCTTGGTTTTGCCAACTTTTATCGCAGGTTTATCCCGGAGTTTTCACGTGTGGTGCAACCCATCACTGCACTCTTGCGAAAAAATAAACATTTTGAATGGACCGAGGAAGCCGAACAGGCCTTTCAGGAGTTGAAAGCTAAGTTCACGTCCGCACCTATTTTGAAGCACCCGCGTCCCGATCTCCCATATATAGTCGAAACCGACGCGTCCAGCTTAGCCATGGGAGCTGTCCTGTCTCAGAGAGACCCTGAAACCAACCAACCAACTGCACCCCGTAGCATTTTGGTCCAGAAAGTTCTCGCCGCCGGAGATAAATTATGCGATCACCAATAAGGAACTATTAGCCATTAAGTCCGCCTTCAAGGCTTGGCGGCATTATCTCCTCGGCGCCCGGCATACCATCACCGTGATCACCGAAATTTACAATATTTAAAAACTGCCAAGGCTCAATCGTCTCGACAGCTCCGATGGGCTTTGTTCTTTGCTGAGTTCGATTTTGTAATCACCTACCGCCCCGGCTATAAGAATGGTAAGGCGGACGCTCTATCCCGAATTGGAATGGAAGAAATAGACACAAACTCAGAACCTGTGCCGATAATTCCCGAACAAAGAATTTTGGGGATAACCACTTTACAAACCCTTGAAGACATTCAAGCACGAGTGAAACAATTCCTGGACTCTTCAGCCTTGCAGGATTGGATCAAAAGGGGGTCTAACTTTTCAGTCAAGGATGGCTTACCTTACTTCCAAGGACGCTTATTTTTGCCAGAAAAGGAATTGCAAGAACTGGTTATTTCCCGTCATCATGATACCCTGATGGAAGGACATCCTGGCATTGCCAAAACAGAGGAAAAGATTAAACGACAATTCTGGTGGCCTTCCTGGCGAAAGGATATTAAATCTTTCGTGATGTCCTGTGGAGTTTGTGCCCAAAACAAAGGTCAAAAGACAAGACCCGCCGGTCTTCTTCAGCCCTTAGACATTCCACCAGCACCTTGGCACACCCTGTCACTAGATTTTATCACGGACCTGCCCTCTTGTAATGGTTACAATACTATTCTGGTCGTGGTGGATTTATTTTCCAAAATGGCCCACTTTATTCCGTTGAAAGGATTACCTTCAGCCTTTATTCTTGCCAAAGAATTCCTCGAAAATATCATCCGTTTGCATGGATTCCCGTCCATACTAGTCTCCGATCGGGTAAGCCAGTTTATTTCTCATTTTTGGAAAAAGTGTTGTCAACTGGCACAAATCGACGTAAGATTCTCGACCAGCCACCACCCACAGACCGATGGTCAGACGGAGAGAACGAACCAGACCCTTGAACAATATCTACGATGTATGTTGCACCAATCGGAGGGTAATTGGAAGGACATTTTATGAGTGGAGAATATGCATACAATAACTCGATACACTCTGGAACTGGTCAGAGCCCCTTTTATACCCTATATGGACATCACCCTCGTACTTCAGACTTGGATTCGCCTCTGAGCCTTGAAATGCCCGCAGTGGACCATTTGCATTCTACGATTACTCAAGCCTTCAAGGATGCACCTGCACATTTGCAACATGCGAAAGGTAAATACAAAAAGAATGCGGATCTGCATCGAAGAGAGGCGCCTCCATACCAAATAGGGGATCAGGTATGGTTGGCTACCAAACACCTATCACTCAAGGGGCCTCGAACTTTTAATCCAAGGTATTTAGGCCCTTACTCGATCAAAGCTATAATCAACCCAGTGGCAGTCAAGCTCGATCTACCAGCTAACGTGCAGATTCACCCCGTTTTTCATGTGTCACTTTTGAAACCAGTGCACCCAGGAACCAGATTAACAAAGCCACCAGAACCGATTCAGATAGATGGGGAGCCTGAATTTGAGGTGAAGAACATTTTGGATTCTAAGATCTCAAAATCAAAACTTTTCTATCTAATTGATTGGAAAGGGTACGGGCCTCAGGAAAGGTCTTGGGAACCCAGTGATCACGTACATGCACCTCGGCTGGTAAAAAGGTTCCATCGGAATTTCCCAAACAAACCGAAACCTCCAGAAGGAACGACCTTGGGAGGGGCCTTGGGGGGGGGGGGGGGGTGCTGTCATGATGCCTACCCCCGGAGCACAAGGCCAGGCCCAGCACCCCCGGAAGCAGGCATCATGCCCTCGGGTAAAAGCCCAGCGGCCCCTTATAGGGGCTCTTTGGACTCAGTCCTGGCGCCTTTGGTGCCAGGCTCATGTTGGACATCAGTCCTGGCGCCATAGGCGCCAGGCTCATAAAGGGAGGTGTTTTGTGCACTTACCTGATGCAGACCATGCTGCACGCTTCAGGACTCCCTGAGACCTGAAAGGGACTATTTTTTCATAGGGACTATTTTTTCACTCGGGCGTGGCCAGGGAAGGATACATACCTAGTTGGGGAAGGATACATACCTGGGACTTCTTTGGAGGCTATTTAAGCCACGCCCAGACAGCAGCTCATGCTTCGCGTTGTTCTGCTTCCTGCAGCTTAACGCTCACTGTGTCTGTTCCTGCTCCTGGACTCCAGCCACGCCCGCCTCAAACCTGGAAGACCTGCAAGGAAGGAAGAGAAGAGAAAGGTGAAAACCAAGGACTATTTCAAACTTATTACCTGCATCCGGAATCTTCTCGCCAGCATCCCTGAAGAAAGACTTCCATTTAAAAGCATTGCGTTGCTCGCTGCAGCGCCACGCTTCTCACCTGTCCTCGAGACATCTCCCGGCTCCATCGCGACTGTCAGCATCGGACGCCACATCTCTGCACCTAGGGGAGAGAGGAAGAAGCAAAAGGTGAGCAGAAGGAACACAGAAGGAAAGCCTGATTAACAGCCATAATACTTACCAGCTTTTCTTCCACATTTCGGGTCAGCGTCGCCCCGTTGGCAGGTACCGTACCCCGGCCCCTATGGGGAAAGGACAAGAGACATTTCTGGGGAATAAGGACATTTAGAGGGATCGCCCTCATCACTACTCACCTCAGCAGTTTAACCCCTCGACGCATCGCCTTCATTCTGCACCTGAAATAAAGGACAGCTCCCGGTTTAGAAAGACAACATAAAGTGGGCCTCACTTGACCTTTGAACTTTCATACTTACGGCGCATCGTTCAGGAAAGTCAAGTGGATTTTGCCAGCGCCATTCTGAAAACCAGTGAAGTAACTGGACGAACACGCACCCCTGCACCAGAAGCAGGATGGAGAGTTCATCCTTCCAAACCATAAGGTGAGCTTAACCGGGGTTTGGAGGAAGTTAGAGAGGAACGAAGGGGGAAGGGGGAAAGGGGGGAGCTAGCACACTATTCTGCAGACTGTTAATCCCCTTTCTCATCTGCAGAAGGATATTCCTACGGGCCAGGCAAGCACGATTTGGAGGTCCTGTCCAATCGGTGTTCCGGGTCCTGCGCATCACGCTAGAAGAGGCCACAGCAATCCAGACTAGACCAGCGCCCCAGTGGGAACCAGGTGAGCTTTACAGGCTGTTACATTTTGATCTCTTCCCGGAGGAACAACAGAAAGAAGGTTTCTTGTATCAACAGAGGCAGCAACAAGGAAGTCTGTGGTTGCCGTACCCGTCCTTGAGGACTTCTGGGAAGATTGTCTCTTGATCATGAGGAATCCTTTTTCTGCCCATTCCAAGGAGGACGGATTTGAAAAAGAGTACAAGGCTCCTGATTCAGCGCTTAAGTGTCTACAGACGCAACCCAATCTGGGCTCTGTGGTGTTGTCTGCTGCCCGAAAGCGTTCAGCTAATCCATCCTCTCCGTGTTCAGTTCCACCTGACAAGGAGGGAAAGAAGCTTGATTCCTTCTGAAAATGTATCATCACCACTACCGTGACACCATTAAGGTGGCTAATGCTATGGCTATACTGTCCCGCTATGACAGGGAGTTATGGTATAAAATGGGCTCTGTGTTGGGTATTTATTCCAAATGACAAGGACGAAGAAGCTTTCACCCTCCTTCCCAAAGGGGAGGCCACTTCAGACAATGTAATTTCTGTAGCTGTGGCTATTGCAGACACTCGCATCAGACAGATGGGTAATAGTGCAGTTCTATGGCGACAAGGCTAGCTCAAGTCCAAAAATTTTCATCCAGAAGTCCAAGTGGTGGATATGCCCTTCATCGGGGAGGACCTGTTCGGTAAGACGAGTTTCAGGCCATCAAAGCAGATACAGATACCATCTGTTTCCTGGGCTCGCTCCAGCAACATCATCAATCGGGCAAGACACGCTTCTTACGGATGTCCCACGACTACAGACCCTCATATCGATCCCATGCATACTGGCCCAATACCTATGCTGTTTCAGACAGCTGCAATGGGAAGTCCCAACCCTGCAGGGGGAATCAACAGTGGTGCAGCACCTCGCACGCCAGGTGCCAATCCACCAAGCAGGACTGACCAGGCTCTGACACTGCCCCTCCACTTTCACACCCCAGTAGGAGGGCGTCTCTCCAAGTTTGTTGACCAGTGGTGTTCCATCACCACGGACAAATGGGTGTTGTCATTACTCCAGCAGGGACACAAGCTTGAACTTATCAAGCGTCCACCCTCCGTGCCTCCCTGGTAAAATATCGTGAAGCACTTGCCATTAGTGCTATGAAAGGGTCAGTCTCTCCTCTCCAAGCAGGTGATGGAATGCATCCCATTTCATTAGCGAGGCCAAGGGGTGTACTCAAGATACTTCCTTGTCAAGAAGTAGTCCTGGGCTGGAGACCCATTCTCGATCTACGTCTCCTCAACAAATTCCTATGGTCTCAAAACTTCAAAACAGTTACCCACTCGCACACCCTCACCCGGCTGCAGGAAAGGGTTTTCCATTCATCCTTCGACCTAAAAGATGCATACTTTCACATCCGATTCATCTACGGCACCAAGGATTCCTATGGTTCACCATCCCAGGACAACCCTACCATTTCAAACCCTTTCCCTTCGTCCTCCGCTCTGCTCCAAGGGTGTTTACCAAATGCCTAGCACCGGTGGCGGCTGATCTGTCATTTGGGATTTCTCATTTACCCATACCTCAAAGACTGGCTGGTTCAGACCGTCTCTCTACGGCATAGAGACAGCACGATCGTTTGCTTAATTTGCTGGGGTTCTCTGTCAACTATGCAATATCCTGCATGGCCCAATTTCAATGTGCTATGTTCTTGGTTGCTCATCTGGACACGCTGTCTTGCATAGCTACACCAACGGAGGACAGAGTGAAAACCAAAGGCATCTGCGTCAGTCCGCAACATGAAGTCCCTGATGGGAATGTCATCCTGCATTCCCCTGATTCAGTATTTCTGGATTCAAATTTAGCCTCTCCAAAAGTTCCTTGATACGTGATCGAAGCAAGTCTCCAGCGCTGGTGGCTGCTCTGTTCTAATCTCACCCATGGAGCGCCCTTCCGTCTGCCAGCCCATCAGGTCACAGTCACGGCGGACATATCTCTGGAGGGCTGCGATGCCCACACAGGCTGTTTCCGTGTCAGAGTTCTCTGGACCCAGGAGGAAAAGGAGGTGCACCTCAATGTCCTGGAAATGTGAGCAGTGTTCTGTGCCCTAAAGTCTCTTCTGCCACAGCTTTAGGGCCAGGTGGTCTGGGTGTTTTATGGACAGCACAACTGCTATGTTTTACATTTGCAAGCAAGATGGCACTGGGTCTGTCAACAAAGGCTCGGGCCCAGTGGACTTTGTGGCTCAAGCGCACAATCTCTTCTTCATTTCACCTGCCAGGGATACACAACACAGTGGTGGATTCCTTCAGCAGATAGCTGTGAACCTGGCTTCTCTGATCTACTCTGCCTCTTGTCAGCACCGTCCATCAGGCTGCCACCACTCGTCAACCTGCTGTCCAGAGAGCAGAGGGTAGTGCTACACCACAATGTGGCCTGGATCCTGCTTTCTTAGAGTTTGGGAGTATACCTTTACCTCCAGACTGTCGAGAGGTTGTAGCCACGGCCCGGACTTCCTCCATGATGTCTTGCTACAAGAGCAAGTGGAAGCGTTTCTCCATTTGGTGTTCTGATCATGGGCCCGACCCCTTCGGTGTGCACTGTAAGAAAGGCATGGTATCAAAGTAAGACAGACGGAAGTGATTACAGTTCAAGGGTGTAAACTGTAAAGGGGTGAGATAAACGCCTAATCTAAATCTAAGATGGGAGCAAGCTCTGACCATCAAATAATAATACCGTCCTGGTAGAGTCTAGACAAATAAAAAGGGCCTATACTAAAAAAAAACTATTGCCAATCCTTACCACTATGCTACATAATTGTGTGGGGTAATGTTCACAATGAAAGAAAGAGGTGTTCACAAAATGGTAAGTCAGAATGTTATGGGCGGGGTCTCCTTTTCCCCGCATTATTTTAGCACGGGACAAGGCGGGACTCTTCAGCACAGCACACTCCTGGGCTTCTCTGGCACAAGCTTACAGTTCCTTTCTCTATATCTGGGCCTACTGTGCCCAAGTCTTTTCTCATGCACAGTCTCTTGCTATAAATGGTCTGATATGCCAAAACAACAACAGTTCCTTCTGTTTATCTTCACATTGGGTGATTACCCTTCAGCCTTGGATCCCCCTTACCGGGTTCATACTTGTCATCACAATGTAGTTCACTTACCTTCTTCACAGAGTGGGATTCACTTCTTATGCTTTTCTCTTGACGTCCCTCCGTCGGACTCACTACCACCTTTCAACAATCTCTTCATCTGTGACATTCATAAGTCTTAATGTTTTTTTAAACAATCGCACAATGTTCACATTAGGTCCCCCTCATCCGGGCTCAGGCCTCCCAAAGCACTTTGCCAATTTTAAACAGACTTCCGAAGTGCAATCGCGTCTCGCTGGGTCACTCTGTTGGCCTATGGAAAGTGCGGGTTCACAAAATTACAGCTCGCACGGCGTTCCCCTCACGCAGGCACAAACGCCTGTTTGAACTCACTCAGTCGGATTCACAGTTTCACAATTGTCAAAACCTTCTACGCTGTGTCAAAGACTTTCGATTGTACAAGGGGGTTTGACTTGACCCTTGGATGACCACCTCACGCCGGCCTTCCCTGTGGCCTCTTGGTATTTGTAGTGTTAATATTTTCTTTGTTTATTTTCTCTTTGTTCAGGAGAGGGTTACCAGCTAGAGTCCTTCAAATGAGTACCCACATGGCACCGGACCACTCTATCTCAGGTACCAAGTTTGTTCACAACCAAAGACTTCTATCTATCAATCTTCTTAGTATTGCCACTGCAACCTTGAGTCTAACACAGTCCGGTCTCCTATGAGGTTCTTCCGACTCATAGGCTGTGCTGAACTTGTTGGCGTTTCTCTTGCTTCTGTAGTCAAGGACTGTACCACGATGGTAACCACGTCTCCCCGCCCTGGCTATTGGTGCCAGAGGGTTCCATGTACCGCTGACATCAGTCATACCATTTGCCAGCTGCGATTCCCGGTCTTATTGTACCTTTGTCGGAGGCTTTGCAGGTCTGTGTTGAAAAGGGAAAGGGCAACTCCCTCCTCGTCTTTTCATGACTTGCCACCTTTCTTCTACGCTTGAACTGCCTTCCTGGAATAACTGCTTCCTCGTGCATTCGGCCTTGCTCAGAGTGTACTCTCTTGCTCTGCTTTTTATCCCGATGGGAAAGGGGAATGGCGGTCAGGTGTGTGTAGTTGCCGTCAATTGCCTGACTCTTGTATTGGGACATGTCAGGTAAACGGCCCGGGGTTTTAGTCCGTTGTCGCTCACGGTGTGATAAAGTGTCCGTGTTAGAAAAGGGGGCAGTGGTAACGTTTCTAAATATACTACTTGGCAGGATGGGGAAAAGGTGTCACAAGGAAGGGGATAGAGCATCTCACCCTTCTGTGTCCCACTTCCACTCGATGAGGACTCATCATCCAGGTGATCCTCCCTCGCTGGTCCTCCCCCAGCA
Source organism: Ambystoma mexicanum (assembly GCF_040938575.1). Lineage (NCBI taxonomy): Eukaryota > Metazoa > Chordata > Amphibia > Caudata > Ambystomatidae > Ambystoma > Ambystoma mexicanum. Next base: position 1,017,501,438 of record NC_090921.1, on the reverse strand, counting down.
ACTGGATCCAATAGCGATGCCCGTGTCCTGGCCACCTGGATGACAGATCCCCAAGGACTAGTGAGTGAGACACCTTCAGGTTTCTCACAGCAAGCTCAGGACATTTTGCCCTACCTTTTGTCTTTGGCGTGGGCAGGTCTGACTCCTTCTTCAATCAATGTACTTCTTGCTGCCATTCCCAGATTTACGTGTTCCCCTGAGGCACAGTCATTGTGGTCACACAAGCTCATAACTGAATTCCTCAGAGGAGTGTTCTGCTTGTTCCCTCTTATTAAACCCCTGCTTTAACTTGGGAATTGAATGTGGTCCTCCCCAAACTAATAGGGCCCCCTTGTGAGCATATGCACATAGCCTCTCTAAAGTTTTGGTCCTGGAAGACTGTTCATTTGGTTGCCCTTACCTTTGCGAGGCGTTGAGGGAAATCCAGGCTCTCCTGTGAAAACCTCGATATATCACTTTTGATAGATCCCAGGTGGTTCTTTTTCAATATCATCATTGCACAGTACCTGCCCTCCTCCATTCCTACTGTTGCTGCTACGACTGCTTTCTTCTCTGTTGTTCCTCTACTGGATATTTGGATATTTGCAGGCCTGCTACGTGGCAGTGCATACCTTCTCAAGGGTCTACTGTGTTGACAGGGAGTTCACAGAGGAGTCTGGGGTCGGCCAGGCGGTGCTACACAACTTGTTTGGGTGTTGAGTGTTTTTTTAAGTTTTAGGTGTGTTCTTCCTTCAGTTGAGCTTTCCCTCCACCCATTGTTGGTATTGTGAGTGCTGCTTTATAATTACTCAAACAGCATGTGAATCTATGAAAGATCCAATTCTGGAGAAGCAATAAATAACTTCTTCCGCATTGGTATCTTTCATAGATTCACACGCAACCCCCTGGCCTGCCACGTCATATGCGCTTTCCAAAATTTGAGGATGGCCTCCGGGGGTGGAGCTAAGCAGGACCAGTCAATTTGCTGTGTGGCAATATGGCCCAAAATGACTCTAAACGAGCACTAAAGTGACAGCAGTTTTCAAATTTAAAGTGAAACTGACAGTAGGTAAATGGATGGTCACTCAGGTTCCTCATTTCATCCATAATCTAAGGCTCTGTTTGAACAAAAACTTGACAGCAGGGAACTAACCTCTTTGTTCTGAGAAGTCTGTTGCCTTCAAGAAAGCATTGCTAACTGCAATTTAGGGAAACAAACTTGGAATGACAAGCAGATCAACCTACCTAAAGTGCCGCCTCCTGTTTGTGAGACTGCTGTCTGTGGAAGTGTGCCTTCATTTGGAAAACCTCTCTGACAAAAAGGATACTTGGTTTGAAAGACCTGTTTGCAGGTGTGTAACAGAGGGACCGTGCAGAATTAAATCAAGGGAGCATTTCAGACTGGTTTGCATGAAGGTAGTTTAAAATGGCTCACCCTCTTTGCAGAGGCCCCAGCTAGGCGAATAATTGTAAAGGAAGCAAATTAAGTCCTTGAAAGAGAAGGAGACAGTGAACCCCTCTTTTAAAGGGAAAACAGATGAAAAGTAAGAGACTTTGAAGTTTGTGAGTGTATGCAATACATATTTAAGAAAAGCTCATGCAGGATAGTGTACTAGGCAGATACAGTATTAGATAAAGCAAACACAAGAAGATATCACATTTGGAAGTGTGTGCAGAGCTCACATGAGAAAAGCCCTGGCAGGAGAATATACCAGGCAGCTCCAATTGTGCATTTAAGAAAGCCCTGGCAGGAGAGTATACCAGGCAATTGCAAGCGTTTTTACATAAGAAATTCCTGTTGGGGAAACACACCAGGCAAGGACAAACTGAAGAAATACATCACCTAAAGGGTTACTGAGAAGGATATATATCAGGACTGACGAAACACTGTGTGAAACCAAAGAGAAGAGGAGTGCAAACCTGGCAGTAGAGTACACCAGGTATCCTAACAAGATAAAGAGCCAAGTTATTTTATGTACCATTTGTGTTGTGGATCAAGAGAAACTCAAGGAACCGATATCTTTGAATTTACAAATCGAGGGGAAGGGAACCACCCTCTGGAAAAAAGAACTCTTTCCTTCTGGAACTTTTGTGTTGGAGTGACACATTTTCCTTTTTGAATATTTATAAACCACTCGAGGCCTAAGATATTACCCTTTTCACGTTAGAGTTTAATTTGTTAGAATGTGAGGGCCAGAATAGTACTTCGGGCACAGGACGGTTTTGCTTTGGACATTCTGACATTTGTAGACCCTTAGTTTTTTCTTTAGGTAAGGAAACCCCTCTTAGATCAGGGACAGAGAGGCATTTCCTCACCACCTTTTATTTTAATAAAAGTCTTTGACCAAAACCATGACACCCTTGTGTCCAAGTCTAATTACTGGCTCCTCAATAAAGCTCATTCCTAATGGATTCCTTCCTCCCACGGATTCCACATCTTTATCGCCCAGCACAGCAGCTCTTCTGAAACTTTCTTGCCACCAGGGTGCACATCGCAGTTCTGCGTCGGCTCTACCGGACGCCTTTGTGCGCCCTGTGACCGTGCTAGTGTGTGTGTGTGTGTGTGTGTGTATATAGTGAAAAAACGTTGTTAAAGGGACGTTATGGTTAAGTTGTGCTACTAAAGACCTATCAAATTCAGTGAAAAATCTTTTTCCACGGGACATTATACTAATATTATGGTTACTAGTAAAAGTGAAAAAACCCAGAAAATCGCCAGTTATCGTAAGCTAAGCAACCATAACTCGCACCACCACCGTGCACTGCAAGGACTAACACCCATGTGCATTTACTTTGCATGAAAAGTCTGTAGAAGGGATTCTTATAATGTTGGCACCAAATTGTCAGGGGTTATGAGTTATGAAGTTCATTTAGCAATGCATTGCTATAAACACCATTGTATTATGGAATTTGTTGCAATATAGGAACCTACTCATGAAGAAAAATAGGTATTGTGTGCAGCATACATCATAGAGGTGCAATATCCATAATCTTGCCAGTTGCAAGGTCTCCACAGCAGCCCTACAAAAGGCCACACCCCAGAGCGGCTCTGAATTCTATTTGTAGCTTTTCAGAACAGAGAAGCAGGCCACATAGCTTTGAGCTGTAATTGATTGCGGACCAATTCTGCTATGATACATTATCTTTGCAAGTAATAGCAACCATGTCAGCCCGGCTCACTCCGCACAGTAATGGAGTAATGGAGAAAAGTATTAACGTCCCTTCCTTTGAACCAAACCCTCAGTACCGATTATCCCCACTTTCCCATTCCTATGGGCAGCATGCTAAAAACAGTAGTATGTGGAACGTGCGCTACCCCAAGTACCACGAGGGCCTCACCCAGTAAAGCAGGAACGGTACTTCTTCCGTTTCCACTATCTTCTTTTCAGCACGCCCTCATTGGGTACTGTTAAATAGTCACACATGCATTCACCAATCACATTGAAGAGCTCTCCATGTAACACTATCAATTCTGTACAACATTCCTCTGCGTAGACACCACACCCAGAAACATTACTGCGCAATCCCTTAGCCTCCACAGTCCCATTTCCATGCCCGCCATCCTCAAAAGCCCTGGATGTGGCTTTCGTGCTGCGTGAGGGCGTGGGGGAATAAAGTGCAACCATGGTTAGGGGATTTCATCTTTAGTGGTGGCTCTGAAAAGAGCCCTTTTTTACTTAATTTTATCTTTAGGTGCTTCTAGAGAAACTCCTTTTTTCGGTTTTTATAGGGTTTTGTGTTTTCTTCTCCTCACAATCTTACAGTAAACTCTTCAACGCATCCTGTAGATGGGCAAACAAAACGGCATCACCAGTGCTTGACAAAGAAAAGCCATTTGCATGGAAAAACTGCATTTCTAGAATGAATGATGTCATCGTTACAGAAGAGCATCACATCAACGCACAAAAAATCTGACATGCTTCTGTTGATGAGACATTCGAGCCTCTGGCTTGGAACAAAATACACTAGGATAGTCCCCTACTCTTCTTGGTGGTATGGCTGAGAAAACCACCTGGGCAGTGGGGAAAAGCCTCTTCACTGTATTCATCAACCTCTTCAGTTGATGGAACAAGCGTGAACAAGCCACGTAACCCAAATGCATGCCGCCATAGGGCACGATGACAACATGAACAGTAGAAATACTGGTCACTGCTCTGCAAAGTGCAAGAATAGCGCGAAACTGCAGACTTCGAGAGCGTACCACAATGCCTCCACTCCTTCCAATCCGTAATCGCCATCAAAGTTTCTTTCCTGGCATACCTATGCAGATCTACCACAAAGGCATTACCGAAAATCAACACAGTGCGTCTCTCTATGTCAGCCCGCCTCACTATGCATAGTAATGAAAAACATTATTACTGCCCCTTCCTGTGAACCACACCCTCAGTACCTGATTGGATAATACCCACAGTCCCTGGGCAGCATGCTGAGAAGCAAAGAATGTGGCACATGCTTTTCCCCAAGTACCACGAGGGCGGCGGCCCAGTAAAGCAGGAGTAGTCCTCCTTCCCTTTGCACTAGCTTCTTTGCAGCACTCCCTCATTGGTCACACACGCATCCACCAATCACATTGAAGACTTCTCCATGTAACACTAGGAGTTCTGTACAACACTCCATATATGGTGTTACACATTCAGAGTGCAAGTCTCGGGCGATCCCAGTACACAGTTCTATGTAACTATCCAAAATGTGTACATCCAAATTCATCCACATCGACACCCAACAATGGTTTATTGTAAATGTCACTAAGTGTTTAAAGCATGTATTAAAACGGCTCACACCAGTTGTGTTTAATAATAATAGGGCTGGACAAAAATGGTGCACACAATCCTGCAAACAGTTACAGGGGCTCAGAAATTAGGCAGGAATTGGAGTACTGTGCTGCAATAGAAAATGCACGTTAATTAGACAAGTAAATCCACAGGAAGTGGTAATGTACTTACTGCAGATATTGGAAAGCAAAAACATACCCATAAATGAAATCTTTCCGATTTCCTACATGTGGAAACATACATGCACTCTCTGCAAGCAAGTTATTCCGTAAGAAGTCCCTAACAAACGCTTTCTCTCTGTATCTATACCCAACTGTGATTCCATTCCATTTCAACAGGTGGTACAAAATGCAAACCATAGCATATTGTATAGGACTTCCAATTCCGATAATCATTCCACCTTAGATATATAATACCATAGGCAACACATAACATGAATGCTTTCCACGTACAATGCGGATGGGGAAAAAAGTGCAACCTTACTACCTTCACACACGCACACGTGTCGTGTCGTAACAAAACGTTCACACCAATAGCCGTAATGTACCACACAGGCGACACAACCAGGTCCGCTCACTACACTTCGTACATTAGAAAGCACATACAATCTTTCAAACAGTTCTAAGGGAATTTGTTTCCTTTCATGAAGTACAGGCCCAAACATCTCCTTCCCCAAAGGCACAAAAGTCAATAAAATGGCCCTGACACCCACGTATGCGCACCCATTGCACACAGTCTGCCAACATACACCGTTGATTTGTAACACAGTGGACATATAAATAGTAGATAGGGGCCATAAATGTACATGTATATATTGTGTCAGCTGTACATGCAGTGCACCATGTACAATGTACCAACATGTCTCCATGTACGTAAAGAGTAGTTGTACATAAGTGGAGTACTTAGCATTGGAAATGGACAATCAAATAGTAACACGTTGCCGCCTTAATTTTGTCTTTAAAACTGCCTGGTAGCCGGAAATGGAAACCTGTCATACCTCTCTATCAACAGGGGAAAAGCTCAGTGTAAAATAGGCTTCAGTGCTAAGTATGAATTGTGCCAAATGTACAGGCTCTATACAATTCAAAAACAAAATCCATATTCCAGTATCACATTTTTGGCATGCATAGCTGCATAACATTGCGGTGGGTGTGGACAAGGCCTACCGTCTTCGGTGCATGGCCTACAGCCTTTGCCCATGCACCCAAGAGCCTAGGCCTTGGGCACATCCACCGCAGCGTTATGCAGCCATGCATATTCAAACATGTGGCCAGGTACCAGAACCCACAAACGTAATGCAGCCACTGGCATTCCTACCCAATCCCCGCACCATAATACAGCCATGCATACAAACATGTAGGTAGGAAAATCCACAAGCATAACACAGCCTCCGGCACCTCTACCCACTTCTACTGACAGCGTATTTTTGTACAGCCAACCAAACCACAAAATCTTCAGAACATTGCCCCTGCTCCCAGCAGTCTATTAAGTACACAGAACTAAAACATTATAGTACAATGCAGTAATCAGTAATATGTGCAATAGCCACAATATCGGAAATGCACAATCACATGTCCAGCCATACATGCTAGATGCTTACCGCACACAAGCCTAGTACACTCTATGCCAAAATGCTCATGTCATGTGCAATCCACTCCTTATCTTCAATTGAGGCAGCCAGCAATCACCACAGAAACCGGTCCCCTGAGAACGTATCTGTTAGGGAGAATTCTCTCTTTATGCTGAATTTCCTAACCTAGTGAGTCCCCCAGCAGCTTTGCTGGATTTCTGGAGTTTGTTTTTTTCTCCTGCCAAGAGTGAGACTCTTTTTCTCCCACTCTTGGAAATGTTTATGGTGTTCCTTTGACTGTTAAGGTGTTTTATGGGCTATGGGGTCCTTTACTCCATAGGGTCTCATGTGTTTTTATTATGTGTTACAAAACACCCTCCGTGCAGTAACACAGGGGTGTCATAGTGACCCCCCACCATAGACTCCATACCCTGGGACTGACTACTGTCTCCCAGGGCATGTAAAGTCACCATTGGCTTTACTAGTCCCAAATTATTAACAGAAACCAGTACAAACCATCATATTGTGGACGTACTGGTCGGGGCAATTCGATTGCCCCGGGGTCTGTTAGTTGAGTGGGCACGTCTCCGTCCCCCCTGATCGAGTTTTGGCTGGTGGCAGTGGAAACTACTTTTTATATTCGACCGCGAATATTTCCCTATGGGATTTTCCCATTGTTCGAGGCTACCAACTTTAATTATTTAATTCTCATAGCCTCGAACATACCGCCGGTTTATTTAATTAATATTAATTCGCCGGTTGGTACTTTTTGCCAGGACTCGATTCTAAAATGGCGTTTGTGTTCTCTTCTGTGACTCCAACCCAAGTCGAGCCCTTTGTTCCACTTTTTGGCGGGCTTCTCCACAAAAGCCTCCAAAAGTGGTGCCACTCTGTCTGGGTACCACAGGGGGTGTGGGAGGGGGGTTTAGGCACCCTGGACTGAGTAACCTTGGTAACTCACGTCGCACTCTTGTGTGATTGGCCCAAGTGGTGAGCCGGCCGGCTCACCACTTAGCATGTTTGATTGACAGCTAGGCTGAGTGAATGGGGGTATGCTGCATAAAAGCAGGGCTTTGGGGACTGGAACTTCAGAAGTCGCCACAGGACCTGAGAATCCGACGAGGGAGAAGCTGAGCTGACCTACCACCACGACACCACCGGTGGAGCCCTGCGGAACCGACTCACCACTTCCCGACGACAGAGAAGATCTCCCAGCTGGAGAGGCTTCTTCCCCTGAGTGGTGGGCACAACCAGTTTACCTTCTTTCTTCGCACCCCAGACCGGTTTGTGGTCGAACTGCCCGTGCCAAGCACCCCGGCGGCCGGATAGCCACTCACCACTGAACCGCGAATCAACAGAACGCTCCTTGTACCTGAGAAACTCTGCGGCTGGTTTCTTCCCTGGCAGTGCAACATACTCCTATCTTCCTCCACGACGAGATCCTCTCTTCCCCCGGACGAAGCACCGACTTGCATCCGCTGCCAGGAACAACTGCCCCGGCTGGAGTAGTCTCACCACTTTAAGGTACCGTGTCCGCCAGGCCTCCCTTTCTAAAGATTGCTACAAGGTAATAATAACCCCTTAACCTTCTGGCCTGGGCTGGCCGCCTTGACCCTCTAACTGGTCCCTTTCTTTGGTCCAACTCCTTTTTGAACAATTACAAGACTTTTGTGCACTGCAACCGTGTGACCCTGGACACATTTCGTTTGATCCTCTTAAAGTGGATCCGGCCTATTGAACTCTAACTTCACGGTTTTACTTTGCCTTCCTCTCTTGTTATGTTCTTGTAAAAGTGTTGGGATCTGTTTCAAATTATTCTCTGCTTTTCTCTCCCTTTTAAAAACGAACTATTAGAGTGCCATCTACGTTAAGCGCTCACCGCTGTCTGAAAATAAGTGGGGCTTTACTTAAGACTTGTCTAATATTCTTTTAAGGGAGTGTATATCTTTTAGTGACCGTGTTTTTGAATTGCTTACTATTAGTGCCTGTGTGTTTTTCTAGATGTGGTTTTAAATAAATAATTATCTCTTTTACACCAAGCCCTGGTCAGTGTTTACTTGTTCTACTGTGTTCTCTTGACCTATTGTGAATACTCTGTATACTGCCTAACTCTTCTTGAGGGAAGTCTGACTGCTCAGCCACAACTACCAAGTGAATCTGTGTGGTACAGACTGCTACCAAGTGGGTTTACTGCCAAACACCTGTGGTCTTAAATCTTTTGCAGTGGTCCCAGAGGGAACTGCACAGGTTTCTGCCTAACAGTATCGTGCTGCTGCCTGCAGTCACCATACAAGCTAATCGCCTGAGGAGGTCCCCGCAAATTGGCGCAGTGCGCACGGATACACTCCCCCTCCCTTTCCATCCCATCTTCCCACCACCATATGCCAGAACGCATTTTTTCCAGCCCCTTTCGGCGCTGCATTATCCTCGACTACAGCATGGTAGCGTTACCCAAACTTATGATGCAAATTTCCCTCCAGCCAACCATTGTGCACGTCCAATGCCCGTCAACATCACACCACACTCCAGCCTAATCAGACTTTTGACCGCAGAGCAAACGGGGAAATGGAACCACACAGCAGAGTCAGATATCACACATTTTTTTAAACGTACATTTTACCTGTTTTTAAAAGAAGTACTGGACTAATTATCACCAGATTCAAAAAAGCTGGCTTTATGGACCAAGGTGCTGCTCCTGCCGCAAATGTGGTGAAAATCCATCCAGCCGTTTGTATTGTAGGCCTGCGCAAAGTTTTTCTCCATTCAGTGTATGGAAAAAAAGAAAATTTGGGACCCCCCGCCCCTCCTCTAACTTGGTGAGCGTCACATTTGAACTGGGCCATAAAATTGTCTAAGGCACCAATGAAAAAGTGACGCACCGTTGCAATGGCTCTTCCATCTTTTTTGTGCCAGACTTTTTCAATATCACACAAGTGCCAGTTTTTGATAAAATGTGATGCAACTTGTGCAGTTTGCCCAGTATTTAGTCAGAAACAATAGGCAACTACTAGCTACACGGCTACTGAAAAAATCTACCTACTTTTTTTGTATTGGTTTGCAAAGGAATCGAAAATACTGTAAGTTTCCAAACCAATGGCAAAAAGTATCTACAATTGTCGCTATCCGCTTTTACAGTGCAAAGTCGCTAGGGGGCTGTGATTTCCCCTAAATGCAAGGGAGTACGTTGCCAAGTTTGCAACACTGCCCACCAAACCCAGATACCTGACTGACCAATCCGTTTGCCTCCACAGTCCCATTGCCATGCCTACCATCCTGAAAACCCTAGATGAGGCATGTGCGCTCCTGCAAATACAGTGCTATGCGCAGACATATCGTTCTGTATACGAGCGTGGGGGAACACATTTCAACCAGGGTAGCAGATTTCGTCTGTAGTGATGGCTCTAAAAAGAGACTTTTTAAAATAATGTTTTATAGGCAAGCAAACAGCTTCTTATTTTTGTTTTTTTGGGGGATTTTCCTTTTCTTCTCTTTACATTCACATTCTTACAGGAACCTCTTCAAAGATTCCTGTAGATTGTAAAACAAAATCCCATTTCCAATGGTGGTCAAAGAAATGCCATTAGCATGGAAAACGTACACGTTTCTTGGATTAAGCATGTCATTGTCACAGTATAATATCCCAGCTGCACACACCTCTGGCTGCGGACAAATTACATTCGGATGATCCCATACTCTTCTTGGTGGTATACATGAAAAAAGACCGTGGCAGTGGGGAACATCAGCTTCACTGCTTTCAACAACTTATTGAGTTGACGCAGCAAACGTGCACAAGGTATGTAACCCAAATGCAAGGCCCTATAGTGCACGACGACAACGTGAACAGTAGTGACAGTGGCCACATGTCTGCAAAGTGCAACCACAGTGCCGAAGCTGCGCACACGCACACCCCACCACAAAGCCTTCACTCGATCCATATCGAAATTTTCAACAATGCCTCTTTCCAGGGCATACCTGTGCAGATCTTGCACAAATACATCACCCGCAAGCAACACAGTGTGTCTTGCGATCTCTGCCGTCCTCACTACACAGTGCAATGAAAAAAGTGTTACCGCCCCTTCAAGTGAGGCAGACACTCACCACCTGATTGGATACTCCCCACAGTCCCATTTCCATGTCCAGCATATCAACCATTGCAATATCCAAATAGTTAATCGCTTCTTTTCATCTGGCAATTGTGTAACTGTTGTCCGCACTAACGTATCTCGTATTACATTCATAAAATGGTTGCAGCAAAGGAGCACCTAATGCACCCTACTGATCCAAACCAACTACATAAATTACATGCATAAGAACAGGGTGCCTGCACTTACCTTGGCATTGCACAGAGTATGACATTACGTATAAAAGCAGAAAAAACTATCTGTGCATCCACAACACTAGCAATCGTAAATGTGGATAAATGAAACCAACAAGTGAAATAATTGGTCCAATCATGTAGAAAGCATATATACGCAGAAAAGGTAATGAAATTTAACACGCACATTTTTTTTCCTTTCCAGGCTTAACTCCTTTCCCGAAACTTTTTCTCACCCTTCTACAAGTTCCAGTAACCCATTTGCAAAGTAAATACTTGCTAAACTGCACACCGTACAACACACTCACAAGTGAACCTTTTGCCCCTCACCAACAGTACTAATGCTGCCAAGTTCCCATTCATATACAAAGCCATCCCATTACACATACACGCTAAGTCTTCCTGCCAACACATCCCCCGACCCTTTTAAGTACTGTAGTCTGCAAATGCACTCAGTATGCTATTAGGAAACATATTGGGCCTCATTACGAATCACCCGGTATGGAAACAAAGGTGAAGGTAAACCCGCCTCCACCGTTGTTTTCATACCGGGTGATCTCGAGTCCTGCAGGCAGAGGTGTCATTCCCACCAGGTCTGACCTGGCGGGTTTAACTCTGCCCGCCTGCAGGCGGACGTGGAAACACCGGCACCATCACGAGATGGTACCGGTGTTTCCATGGTCCCTATTCCCATTGAGTTCTATGGGACTCAATGGGGATTTACCGAATTCCGCCTCCGGAATCCCCGGGACACCAGGGTCGTAATGCCCCGGTAATTCCGGGAATCACTGAGGCGGAATGGTAAGACGAGTCTGGCAGTAATCAAGCCGGAATAACCAGCAGGTTACCGCCGGACTAGTAATGAGGCCCATTGTTTTTCTATATTCTTTCACAGTTGCCGTAATCCCCTCTGTTCTGAAAGGCAGTGGTGTTTCACCTTGAAAATGCAACCCAGAATACACATCAATGTGTAACAGGTGGCACACCTCTATCAAGTCATTGCAGCAGTTCCTCGACCACCATATGAAGGGTAACGAGAAAGGACCAATTAATATACTACAAACTCTTAACTCTTGTCCAGTACAGAAATACACAGCAGTACCAGGACACTTGGTAAGCTGCATTCCTGAACCAGCTTGCAAAAGTACCTTCCACCATATGAAATGGTTAGCAACACACCATTGTAATGTAATAAAACTCATTTATAAGGTCTACTAAGGAGACAGTACTGAAACACAAATCTACCTAGTCCATTAAAATTTTGCAATACAAGTGGTGTACATTACTATGCAAATGTAGCAATCAATGATGTATTACACATGCCAGCAATTTCTGAAAACAGTTCTGTAAACGGCTCTCACCACTTGTGTTTACAAATAGTACTCCTGCATAGAAGTGCTGCAAACAATCCTACAAATAGTTGTAGAATCTCAGGATTAAGACAGGAATTGGACTACTGTGCTAGAATAGTAAGGCCACGTTAAACAGACAAGGGGATGCACAGAAAGTTTGCATGTAGTTAGTAAAAATATAGGGAAACAAAAACATACCCATACATGAAATCTTTGAGACTTCCTACATGTGGCAACATACAGACACTCTCTGCAATCATGTAATTCCAAAACATGTCCTGAACAAACACTTTCTCTATGTATCTATGCCTAACTGAGATTCCATGGCATTTTAGCAAGTGCCACAAAATGCAAACCATACCATATTGTGTAGGCCTTGCAATTCCGGTATTCGTTCCACTTTACAAATACAATCACATAGGCAATACGTAATAAGAATGCTTTCAACATGTACTGCAGATGAAAAAAAAAACTGCACGCTTACAACCTTCACACACCGACAGGTATCACTTACCAAGAAAACCTTCTCTCCAATGGCCATAATCTACCACACAGGCAACACAATCAGTTCAGTTCACTGTAAAGCAGACATTGGAAATGAAGTACAATTGGTAAAGGAGTTGTAAAGGAATGTGTTTCCTTTCGTGAACAAGAGGGCGTGAAATGTCCATGTCGAAAGGCACTACAGTGCGTAAGATGGCCGTACCACCCACGTATGCGCAACCATCGCGTGCACACAGTCAGCCAACCAACACCGTTCAGTCGTAAGACTCTACACATAGAGATAGTAGATAGGGCCCGTAAATGTACATTGATATACTGTAGCAGCTGTACATTCATTGCATCATGTGGAAGGTAGTAGCTTCTCGCAATGTAGTTAAGAGTATTTTTACGTAACCGCAACTATATGTGGGAGGCTGTGTACATTTTGCATATTTTAAATGTGTGATGCAGAGCATCTGCTTTCATGTCGTAATAGCTTACTGTGCTGCCTAAACTAAGGGTTTCTTCATGGGCTAACCACAGCAAACGCAAGTAGTGGCATATTGCTCCCTAATATGGAACAAGTACTGTAACCTACACCAGTGTTTGCTCTAAGCTGTGTGCATGTGCGCTTGCCCAGCTTCCTTCTGGATGCTGCTCAGAAGATTTTTAGCAACGCACGCACGCAGACAATTCGAGGGGATTGGGTCCTCCAACGTATTCCATATCTATGACCTGTAATCACCACAGCTGTGCTGCTTCGGAAAATCTTCTGTGTCCTGCGTTGATGACCATCCCATCGAAAGAACGTTACCAAGTAAGAGAGTAACTTGTTCTTCTCACCTATTCAAACATATTTAATAAGGCACAAGCCACATCAATTAATTGAAATTTGCTTTCTCTTAAAATAAGCAACTAGTCTCGATATTCTGATAATTTGCATTCAACTACTATGCAAGGGTGATCATAAACGCCTAAAATCCCTAACAGCAAAATACACAAATAAGTTAAAAACTGGCTCCATAAACAGAAGAATCTAACCAAGATATGCCGGCACACATTAACCAAATAATGTTCCCTCCCCACCCAGGACTCCTCAGCTTGATTCTACCACACTTTTAACTTATGACTCTAACTTCTGCCCCAGAACACATTTAGATAGTACCGGACAACCTTGACTCTTCCTCCTGGCTCTGCGAAAGGTTAGCAAATGTGTACCCACAGCCACTTGTTTTATGTTTGTTGTAATATGAATAATATTCACCTGCCAGAACTTCTGTTACTCATTGTGCCTTACCAAAAGCATCACCATTGCAATACAATCGAACTACCAGCTAAAATATCGGATACTAACTGAGTAAGCAGGCTACCTGGATGTGTAACCTTATCCCATACTTCCTCTTCTTTATACATATGTCACACAAGTGTTTTGAAGCGGCCCCCTTGCAAGTTAATGCATTATAAAACTCAAATATTAATTTGCTCTGTAAGGATTTTGAGAAGAAAAATGTGATGCTCAGTTTCTCCTACTTTAGCATTAGTAACATTACCCTATAAGTGGAGAACAATATTACAATATCATTTACTTTGCCTACAAGGGATAATGGGTATGGACTACGCCTGGGATTACTTGTCCATAGTATCAGGGCACTGGATATTCAGACAGGAGAATGCTTTTCACACAATCTGCCTTGTTTCCAAGTGTTCAGAGTTCCTTTGGGCATAGACCTTCACACATATGGTAGCTCGCTGCTATGCAAAAACTCTTTCACTGAGCACTGTGGACTGTGGAGCACTGTGCACTTCATCCTACACAATGATATATGGGTGGGGTATGTTGCAAACAATCTTGTATGCACTGCAAAAGAATTGCGCACATGTAGAGTCATGACATTCTTAAAATGCACATCATATGCTTAGGCATTAAATATGCCTTGCTTGCAAAGTATTGTGAGTCTGCAGATATCCCTGTGAGTGTTTACTGCTACAATCCCTCACTTTTTACAGTGCTCTATCAACTAGTATCGGAGGCTAGCACAGAGGCTGGGGAAGGGTATGGGTGGAAAAGTTCAGGTCATCAGTCCTTGCAGGTGATGAACAAAGCAGCAAATTTCAAAAACCAAGTCAGACGTTTCGGCAGTACACTGAAGGAAATGTGTTGCTTGTTTGCTAACAGATAGGAAATTCTAGTACCTGTTTAGACAACAGCACCTTCTTTTTCTTTCTATGCTCAGCTGCTGAGGGCTTTTGAATATAATCATGTTGTCGGGGGGTTTCTCCCGGGGTCGGCTGGGCCTTCCGCGGACCTCCGGGCTGGGAGGCCCCAACTCCTCCCGCGTATCCCAAAAATGAGTATGAGACACACACAAGAAGCAAGGTGGTTCTGCTGTTTATTGAATAACGGCAGGGATGGGTCTAGGATCGTACGCGTCCGTCCAGGCTCTCGAAATTCGTGGGGCTCGCAGGCCCCTTTTTGCCTCAGTATGACGCGCTACTTGCGTCACCTGGGAAAGTTAGCAAAAAACCTATCGCCACTCTGGATTGGTTCCTCGAGTGGTAGGGTTAGTATAGCATACGTATAGAGAACGCTGTTAGTGGTTAAGGGTCAGTCAGGTGGTATACTTGGGTTGTCCCTTCTATTAGATACTTGAAAATTGTTACACAAAGACCCCTAATGATTGGCTAATGTTAGTGGCGTCAGTGATGAGTGCCCCATGTTCTGATTGGTCGACTCGCGAGCCCCCCAGCCTGGGACCATCGTTGTTCCCAGCTCGCGGTGTACCTGTCATTTGCAACAATATGTAACTATGTGTTCGTGCAGACAATGCGTGGATTTGCTCATATGCCTGAGAGCAGACCATTCCCATCGCTGTAGGTGTCCATTGGGTCATTTCATTGTTGCAGCCTGTGTCTCAAATGTGGGACCCATGCGACTTCTCCCTCCTGGGTCTGGCACCCTGTCAGGTTTGGCTTGTCACGTGAGGAGAGACCGTGGTTGAGGCAGAATTCTGCACATTTAAGTTGTACTTTCCACTGTGTGTCTGGCTTAGCTTGCAGGTGCGACCTTGGCGTCGGCTGGTGGCATGCGAGTTGCAACATCGCTCCCTTGGCTGTCATTTCTCGCTGGGCGCATTCTGCAGGGTCAGCAATTGTACTCTTGCTCGTCCAATGTTTGTGGAGGCTCTTGCTTGCGGCCTACTTGGGCCTGGTGCATAGGTAGGGATGTTTAATGCACGGCACTTTAAGTTGCGGTATCACATTGCTTCATAGGCGGGATCATGTCTATGTTGTATTTTCATCACAATGTAAGGGTTAGGAGAAGCGTCAGCAAGCATTTAGATGAGTGTTTTGTGCGTCTTGCTTTTCTGCATTTCGAAAAACCTATGTGAAAAATGATAAAGATGCGCGTCAGTGGGTGTGTCCGTCACCTACGTCATAGCACTGAGTATGTTCTTCGTGTGGATTGGTGTGGGGGTGTCCAGTGTGCATGGTTGCACGGGTGTTCTGACAGTTGGCTAGGTCGTCATGGCATCTCTAACGATGTGTTTATTTACTGTTGAAGGGTTTAGTCGAGTTCATCCATGCCGCAGGTGTCGGCTTGAGCAGGGCAGGCTGGTGGGCAGGCTGATGGGCACATCCGTATGTTTCTGTACCAGGGTATTTGGTCGTCTGGTAGATAGGCAAATTCATCTAGTGGCGGGTGTCTGGGTCGCGATCCTCTAGGCCAGGGGCGCAAGGAGATTGGGGGGAGTCTTTTCTCCCATTCTCCCACTTCAATGTGTTCTGTGTGTATTGTCTCTAGCATCCCCCTGCATCTTATTTAACTGATAAAGAATTACAGAAGAGGAATTCATAGTTACATAAGAAGACACTTAATCAGTTGTATCTCTGATTAATTGATGCTATTAACTTAAAAGGCATATATATATACATGCAATCTTCTTCAGCAGGGCTCCATAATAAACCTCAGTAAGGCCCTTATTTAATTTTATCTAAGCTGTGGTGCGGAAGGGTGGGCAAAACTATAGACTTTATTATGTGCCCTGTCATTTAACTTCGTATGTCAGCTGTATAAGCAGGGCTCTAATCAGATTTTGCTCCCTACTTGGAGTCAAATGATTTTTCAGGGAGTAAAAAGTAATTGGCTTTGCCAATAGGGATACTTTCTGCTTATTAAAAGATGTTCTTCCCCTTACAATTCCTGTTGAGATCAGTCATTAATATTATAAGAGTTCCTTCCTATGCCACTGCTCTACTGGTCACCAATTCGGAAAAATATCAGTGGAGCTTTGTGGGTGGAAGCAACAAATTGTTAATTGTTTCTCGTTTTTGTTGGGCACATTTTCATTTTTTAGGGAGTTAAAATGGATGGTGTACATGTCTCTTAGCTGTAAGGCTGGTGTTATCACTACCCAAAGGACAAAGTAATGTGGATAGTAAGCATAGGCACAGGAATATTTAACCATCAGTTATTCTGATGCAATTATTATCCTTAGACAAATTATTGGAAGCATGTTCTCCTTGCCCTTGAATTACTTCATTAAGGTGGCTCCTATCAGCATGTTTGACGCATTGCTTTTAATTGCCATTAATCCATCGGCAAATGTATTCTGTCTGAATTTCTTGACAGCCACATCAGTTTATGACCAGAGATATTTGTGTTTTGTAGTACACGAGTGATTTTACAGTGGCATAACAGGTTTCCAAGGTACTGTGGCAGATGTTGAAGTCTTGGACTGGTTGATGAGTTTTCTGTTTAATCACATGACATATTCCATTTTAGCCTATGTGTTTTGAAAAAGTGTTTAAGATTTGTCCGTAATTGCTGTGGCTGGGAAGAGGAAATTCCTTTCTAAACTCTCTTCTGCAACGGCAATTCACTAAATACATATGCTCACAAAGAGGCTTACCTCATTAGACAGTTGCGCACATGGAAAATAATGTGCGCACAACAGCAAATAAGTTACGCACACAGAGAAAAATAATTAGAGGGAACATTGACCTACACCATATGGAAGTGTACGCTTAACAGCTCCCTTCTACTACTCCAGCAAGTTTAAAATGTCCTTTACAAGTATTCTGTAAAGGGGACCACCCTCGGAGAGATGCACAGTTGTAACTATGGACGAAGCAGCAACGTATCGTTATAACAAGCAAAGGAGCGAAGGTGAAAAAATAAATGACTCCATAAACATACTGGTGGCATCCATACACCAGTATAACATTGTTGGCATGCATGGATGCATTAGGTTGCGGTGGGTGTGGCTAAGGCCTAACCTCTTGCGAGCATGACCTACGGCCATGCAACCAAGAGCCTAGGCCTTGGCCACACCCACCGCAGCGTAATGCAGCTATGCATGCCAGCATGTGACCAGGTACCACAACCCAAAAACATAACCCATCCTCTGGCACCCCTACCGACTTCCATGCACATAGCATTTTACTACTTCCAACCAAACCACAAAATATTCACAACATTGCCCCTGGCCCCAACACTCTATTAACTGCAAAGAACCACTACAGCATAATACATTTCGGTACTGAGTAATCTGCACAATGGCGACAGGCCAACCACATACACCATCCACTGGAACCCTATACACTTGTATACACACAGTATTTCAACACTTCACCCTGTGGACAGACTGCAGTACTGTTCACTCCACCATCTCCAACCATGTGCCCAAAACTGGAGATTGTGCAAACAATCGCCACACCCATGCAACCAACAGTGTGTACAAAACAGACAAACCACACACCCAAGGCAACAATGTCAAACCTACTTGCTACCAATGGACATGCTTTTTGGTGCAAGGCCTGCAGCCATGCATCCAAAGGCTGCTGCCATGCATCCGAGGCACTAGGAGCTTACCACACACACCAAAGCATACTACACCCTATGTAGGAAATGCTCATGCCATGTGCAATGTGTTAGGGAGAATTCTCTGTTTAGGCTGAATTTCCTAACCTAGTGAGTCCCCCAGCAGCTTTGCTGGATTTTTGGGGTTTATTTTTTCTCCTGCCAAGAGTGAGACTCTTTTACCCTCACTCTTGGACATGACTTGAGAGTGTTTCTGTGACTTGCTATGTGCTTATGGGCTAGGGGGTATTTTTTCCCCATAGGCTATCATTGGTTTTTGAATGTGTGTTACACAGCACCCTCAGTGCAGTAACACAGGGGTGTCATAGAGACCCCCAAACATAGACTCCACACCCTGGGACTGACTACTGTCTCCCTGGGTCTGTAAAGTCACCATTGACTTTACTAGTCTTAACTTAGGAACTTAACCAGTACAAACCATCTTACTGTGGAAGTACTGGTAGGGGCAATTAGATTGCCCCTGGGTCTGTTGTCGAGGGGGTACTGTCCCGTCCCCCCTCGCCGAGTTCTGGCTGGTGGCAGTGGATACCACGGAAATATTCCACCAGAATATTTCCCAATGGGATTTCCCATTGTTTTTAATGCACCACTTTTTGGTGCAATGTTAAAGATACCGCCGGTTTATTTATTTAATATAAATTCACCGGTTGGGATTTTTTGCCAGAACTCGCTGCCAAAATGGCGTCTAGGTTCACTTCAGTAACCCTGAACCCGAGTCGAGCCTTTGTTCCACTTTTGGCGGGCTTCTGCACAGAAGCCCTCCACAGTGGTGCCATTCTACCTGGGTACCACAGGGGGTGTGGGGAGGGGGTTTAGGCACCCTGGACTGAGTTGGCTTGCCAACTCATGTCGCACTCTGGTGTGATTGGCCCAAGTGGTGAGCCACCCCGCTCGCCACTTAGCATGTTTGTGTGACAGCTAGGCTGTATGAATGGGGGTTTGCTGCATAAAAGCAGGGTTTTTGGGACTGGTTCTTGAGAAGTCGCCACAAGACCTAAGAAGCCGAAGAGGGAGAAGCCGAGCCGACCTGCCAAGACGACACCACCGGTAGAGCCCTGCGGAACCGTCTCACCACTTTTTCCGACGACAGAGGAGATCTCCCGCCAGAGAGTCTCCTTCCCTTAACTGGTGGGGACAACCAGTTGCTGCCTTCTTTTCGCCGTCCCGAAGCATCTCGTGGCCGCCTTGCCCGTGCCAAGCACCCCGGCAACCGGGATACCACTTTTTACCTCAACCGCGAAAGAGGGGTAAAATCCTTTGTGACCGGAAAACTCCACGGCTGGTCTCATCCCTGGTAGTGCAACGACCTTCAGCTTTCCTCCACGTCGAGATCACCTCTTCCTCTGGACGACGCCGCGACTTGCACCCACTACCAGGAACAACTACCACCGCTGGAGGATCCTTTCCACTTTTAAAGGTACTGTGTTCCGCCCGGCTTCCCTTGCCACCGATTGTATGGGGTAGATTTAGCCCTCGGCTCCCGAACCTGGGTAAGCCTGGGACACCCTAACTAAACTTCTTCTAAATTCAGTAAAACCTTTTCTACTCACCTGCAAAGACTTGTGACATTGTGTGATCTTGGGCATATTTTCGCCTGGCTCTCTCTAAAGCGGGCCGCGAACCAATTCTCCTTGTTCCACAATTGACTGCCTTTTCTAACCTTATGTGAAAAGTGTTTTACCTTGCTGCTTTCATTACTTCTGCTTTTTCCCTCCCTTTTCTAATAACTTGTTGGAGTGCCATCTGACGTTAAGCGCTCACCTCTGTTTGGAAATAAGTGGTGTTAACTTAGACTTGTCCAACAAATGACTGGGGATGTACATATAAGTAATAGTGACTGTGTTTTGACTTACTTACCTTTTTCTGTGCTAGTGTAATTTATGAGTGTGCCTTTAAAATAAATAAGTATATACTTTTACACCTAGCTCTGGTCAGTGTTTGCTTGTACTACTGTGCCTCTGTACCTATCCTGTATCCTCTATATACTGCCTAACTCTTCTTGAGGGAAGTCTGACTGCTCAGCCACAGCTACCACAGTGAATCTGTGTGGTACAGACTGCTACCAAGTGGGTGTACTGCCAACACCTGTAGTCTTAAATCTTTTGCAGTGGTCCCAGAGGGAACTGCACAGGTTTCTGCTTAACACAATGCACTCACCATCTGCAATGGAGCCTGCCAGTAGTAACAACAGAAAGAAGTCGCCTCAGGACCTATGCAGCCGTAACGAAGGTTATCCGCATTCACTGCACAAGGTACTCGCCTAAGGACGTACCCCTGAATTGCTGCAGTACGCACTGATATCGGTGCCACACCACCGCCTTCTTCCACCTAATGAAATATATCAGATGATTCACTTCTCACTCCCTCACCCTTTCCATCCCCTTTTCCCACCACCAGATGCTGCAAAGCATGTATTGCTGCCTCTTTCGGCGCTGCACTGTCCTCGGATACAACATGGCGGGTTTACCGAAAATTATGACGCACATCACACTTCCCTCCATCCAACCACCAGGCTTGTCCAATGTCCGCTGACATCACGCCACACTCCAGCCCACCAATCAGACTTGTGACCGTGGACCGAACAGGGAAATGGGACCATGGAGCAGAGCCAGATATCACTAATTTTTTGAGAGATACATTTTGCCTAATTTTAAAAAAAGTACATGACTGATTATCACAAAATGTACAAAAGCATGCTTTCGGGACCAACCTGCTGCTCCTGCCGCAAATTTCATAATAATCTGTCCCAACAGTTTGACCTGTACGTATGCGCAAAGTTTTTGTCCATTCAGTCTATGGAAGGAAAAAAGAAACTTTGGGGTCCCCACCCCGCACCCCCCATAACTTCTTTTTCTGCAAAGATTGGTGAGAATTCGTCCACGGGGAGCAAAGTTATAAGCCGCCCAAAAAGTGTTCTTCCTTTGAGTTGAGCAAATTAACCATAACTACATGCCTGCTACCGCGTGCCGTGTAAGATATGCACCCTGTGTGAGAAACCTGAAGGTGTCTCACCCGCTAGTTCCCGGGGGTCTGTCATCCAGGTGACAAGGACACGGCCATTGCTATTGGAACAAGTTCCTGCGGGTGGAGCAGTGTGGGAGGATCACCTGGATTGGGGGTCATCGGGGAGTGGAAGTGGGACATCGATGGGTGAGACGTGGTGTCCCCCTTCCTTATAACACCTTTTAGGAAACCTAGAAACTCAACACCCCCCTAACCTCCCCTTTTCCCCACAAACACATTCTCACGGGCAGTTCATCGTGAGCGACAACGGACTTACACCAGAGCTGTTTACCTGACATGTCCCAAAACAGGGATCAGGCAAAGTAAGACAATTACAGATAATTACACACACCTGACTTCCATCACACTTCCCCACACGGATAAAAGGAGAGCACACTTTGAGCAAGGAAAAACGCACGAGGAAGCAGCAATTGCGAGATGGCAGTCTAAACCCAGGAGAAAGGCGGTGAGACCGGAGAAGACGACAAGGTGGGAATTACCCTTACCCTTTTGAACAAAGGACCGTGACTTTCAAAATGCCTCAAGGAAAAGAAACATAAGACCTGGAATTGCTGCTGATGAATGGTGTAGCGTGTGTCAAAGGCACACAGGGCCCTCCTCATTGTTAGCCAAGGCGGAGAGAAGCGATTGCCGCTGTGGTACTGCTGTTGACTCCGATAGCAGACCGGACTGTGTTATGCTCAAGTTTGCAAGCGTCAACATTGTATGAAGAAAGAGAACTTGCATATGATTGAACTTTATGAAAACAAAATAGGTACCAGATACAGAGGGGTCCTGCGCCACGTGGGTGCTCACTCAAAGGTCTCTGTTTGGTACCCCCTGTTTGTTACCCCCTTATTGAACTGTGAAATCGAAGTGGTCCTACAGTGGGTTAAGTTAAATCCTGTGCGCATTCCAAAGTCTTAGATTGTCTGAAAACTGAAATTGGTTTGAGCTCAGGGGGACTGATTATAAGAAAAGGGGTCTGAGCCGGGAAGAGGGGGATATTGGGTGAACAGTAACACACCCGAGAAGATATTGTTTTGGCAAGTGTGAACTTGACTGAGGGATACCTATGAACTAAAACTGGTCTGAGCTGGCTGACAGGGACCGATTGTAGAAAATAGGATCTGAGCCCAGCTGAGGGAGATCCAGGCTGGAGGGTGAAACTCCGCAGTTGAATATTTTTAAAGGAACTTTTTTTCGCTGTTTCTGGCACATCAGGCCCTCTGAAACAAGATACTTCAAACAAAAGAGACTTGGGCAAGAAGGCCCTGATGTCAGTGAAAGGAACTGTGACCTTGTGCCAAAGAAGCCCAAGAGTGTGCTGTGCTCGAATGACCCGCCTTGTCACGTGCTAAAAACATGGGGAAGGGAGACCAACGGGGAAGGGAGGCCAACAGCCTAAACAGCCTGACTTATCATTTTCTGAACACTTCCTTCTTTTGTGAACATTATCCCACATTATTTGTAGCATAGCGGTAAGGATTGGCAGTAGGTTTTTTTTAGTATAGGTTCTTTTTATTTGACTAGACTCCACTAGGAATGTATTATTATTTGATGGTCGTAGCTTGCTCCCATTTTAGATTTAGGTTTAGATGGGCCTTTTCACACCCTTGATAAAGTTCAATAAACGCCCTTGAACTGTGATCACTTGTGTCTGTCTTACTTTGATTCCATGCCTTCCTTACACCTGTGACCTTAGTCCTTTTTTTCCACACACTCTGCTCGCTTTCGGGACACCGTTCTTTCGAATCTTGCGCTTCTCGTTCTTACTTAATGACATGCTGAATCCAGCGCTCGGGATTCAAGCCCTGCATTCACTGTGGGCATCAAATGTCAATTTTTGACCCGCAACCGCATCTGTCTTTACTGTCTTGGTAAAGGCCACTACACGGAGGATTGCACTTTGTGTCAATTGATGCGCCCAAAGGCTCTTTGAGATCGTGAGGTGAAGCTGTTAACCTTTCTCCACAAGGAGAGAGGTGACAAACTGACCCATCCCTGTCCCAAAGGACAAGAAGAAGCACTGCAAAAGATCCAGAGCTCCAAGTGGTTCTTCAAGGCCCCATTCTTCTTCGAAGAGGAGCCACCAAACCAAGGAAGACCTCGAGGAACAGGCTCAACAGGTACTATTTCCAACCCAAAGCCCCCTCTAATGCCGAGCATTGGGGAGCATTCAGGCAGAAGATTCCAAGCCTATTGATCCCGCAACGCTCGGACGAGCTTGCAGGGACTCTGCGAGTATACGCGACAAGATTCCATCTAAAGGTTGCACCATTCAGTCTTATATGGCATTACCAACGCAGGAGTCATGAAGGAAGTTGCCCTGCTCCCCAGAACCACAAACATGTCACGTTTGGAGGACTTTTATGAGGAGATGGGGGGGCCCTGTCCCTTTCACACTTGAACTTCACATCCAAGGGAGCTCAGAGCCTTCCCAGAAGAGATTTATGGGGAACAGCGTGACCTGGGGTATCTTGCAACAGACTTTCAGGAGGCGAGTAGCCTGGACACCTCGCCAGAGTTTGACGTGCTCCTTGCTTCTACTCCAGTCAAGCCCCAGGCTGCTTTTCAGTGCCTGATGGCCATGGTGGTCGATTCTTTGGGATTGTGTCTCAAACCGCCCGCCCCCGAGTTCGAGCTAACAGACATTCTGACGAGGGTCCAAAGAAGGAAACACTATTGCCATTCAGTCAGACAGTAGACGATGCAGCTGTTGAGCTCTGAGCCTAATTGACCGGGTCCGTAGGACCTCATGTTCCTCTCAGCCAATGCATTGCTGGAGAGTTCAGTTGTTCAGGCTGCTACGGCAAACCTTAAGGCCATATCTTTCCCATTTTATCCCCCAGCCCCAGATTGGAAGAGCACAAAACTAGACGTGTGGGGATTTGTGGCTCTCCATGCCTGGGTCTCCGCTGTCTTGAATGCCTTCTGTGTCCTGGCCAACTTCTCCTTGTTCCTCTAGTCAGTCCTTTCGGAAGTTGCAGACGTCCCAGAGGGTGAGATGCAAGATGGTTTTGAGGCTCTGTTTAGGGACAGCAAGGAAGCCTCCCACCAGATTCTTCAGCCAGGTCTGGATACTGCAGGCTATGCGGCGAGGGCCATGGCCTCCGGCACGGTCTTGCAGAGATTTTCTTGGCTCAGGACGTCGGGTTTTGCTACAGATGTTGGAGAAAAACCCTTTGATGGTATGAATGTTTTCAGCACTAAGGCGGATGAGTCCTTGCAAAAATGTATGGCCTCAAAAATGACTGCAAAATCACTGAGACAAGCAGTCCAGCAACAGCGGCTGCCGAGCTGCTCTGGCAGGGCAAGGGTTTTTGCACCTTTGCAGCCTATGCCCAGAGAGTAAGAGGTCAGGCCTCCTCGAACAGACAAGTTCAGTGTCAATGCAACAGGTGTCAGGGCAAGGGTGCACCCAGAGGAGGTGTCTCCACCTCCATTGTGCCCTATTTAGCCCCTGGCATGAAGACTCTCTTAAGTGGACTTCTGACACCATACTGCCTCCCTTTTCCTCTTGGCCCTCCAGACCATCATCCTGGCAAACAATCATTGCCTGTGTAACACTTCCTGCTGGAGGTGATCCACCAGCTTCTGGCAAAAAAGAACAAGTACCTGCACGGAACGAGGCAGGGTTTGGTATTCAACATATTTTCTAGTGCCAAAGAAGGCTGGGAGTCTGAGACCACATCCTCTGTCTATGGCTTCCAAACTTTTACTTGCATAAGGACAAGCTCAAGATGGTTACTCTTGCCAAGATTCATCAGGACATGGACGATTGGCTGATCTCCCTGGATCTCCAGGACGCTTACTTCCATGTGGTCATCCAGAGGACACACAGGAAGTACCTGAAATTCAGGGTGGGGAATGGTCACTACCAGATCATGGTCCTACCATTCTGCCTTTCTTCGGCACCCAGTGTTTTCACCAAGCTGCTGGCAGTTGTATCGGCTCTCAGAGGGGAAGGCATTCATGTTTTTCCCTGTCTGGGTGACTTGCTCGTCCGAGCCCACTCCGAATACCTAGCGTTGGCACAACTGGCCCTAATGTGAAGCCTATTACACAGCTTTGGTGGGCTTCTCCCTGAACTTCGGGAATTGGAGGAATACGAGTTCCTCCAATTCATCAGAGTGGCCTTGGAAACACGCCTGAGGACAGGGTGGCGAACATCTCCAAGGTGGTCCAAGTCTTCCAACAGCAGGAAAAGCTACGAATCCGTTATTGTATGATCGGACCGAAAAAAGGTCCCAACGTACAATACGACTGAAAAATGCTACCACCAAAGGTTCAAACACCAAAAGTTTGAACGTTTGGTGGTAGCATTGCAGGTAGGTAAAAAAAAAAGACTGCAGGGGTATCCCCCGCATCACCCCGCTCACTATACTGCGTGGTATAGTGAGCGGGGTGTTGCGGTGGGCACCCCCGCAGCACAACTGCGGGGGGGTAAGGGAGCTGCAGGGGTGTCCCCCGCGACACCCTGCTCACTATACTTTACAGTATAGGTTGCGGGGGAAAGCCCTGCAGCCCCTGTAGTATGTAAGTGTGTTTGCATGAGAAAGGTGCAAACTTTTGGTAGTTCGCACCTTTCTCATGCAAACTTTCCGGTCGTGGCAAAATCAGGAAGACAGTGTTGGTCCTAAACGGACAACAGGGTAGCCATGCATTATCTCAAATGGTGTACAGCCGGGATCAAAATAAAGTTTTGATAAGCAGGAGCAAAAAGCAGCTTCTTGGTATCCAGCATTAACCAGTGACCAGGAGCTACCATTGCGGAACCAGGAAGGTAGCACATAGAGTTCTACAAATCTAACTTCCTCAAAAGATTGAAGCATATCTCTTTGTACATTTTGTATGACCCCTTATGCTTTAAATGTTGTCCCAAGGCTCATTTATAGATTGTCACAAATGCGCAGAGTTAAATTCACATAGATGTATTGTTCTGCATCATTTGGCCCGGGGAGCCAAAAGTAGCTACTGTTAACTGTTAGTGTCAAGCTAACCAGGCTCTTTGAGGCCACAAGCTTAAGCTAAATGGTTCCCAGCTCCCCTCAATTTCAAACCCTAGGACAGAGATGCAGCTCATCTGGTCGGCAAGGCTCAGATGCACTGAACAGGCAGTCCTGCACGTACAAGTGTGAGCTCTGCCCAGAAGTTCTGGAGGCGATTTTCTCTCTATGGGGAATTCTCTCCTCAGGGAGCTCTGGGAGATGTGTTGACAGTCGAGTGGGACTTTGACCTGCTCTATATATGTTTCTGCCTATCCCCCCTCATACAGCTGGTTCTCAGGAGGCTACGCCTGTTCATGTCCACAATAATCTTAATTGTTCCCGATTGGGCCCGGAAGAACATGGTACCCGTAGTTGTTGCACATGGCCATCAGTCCTTCCTGGCATGTGCCGCAGAGGACAGACAACCTCTCACGCTTGGAGGGGCAGGTCCTGCACCCGAACCTCTGAAGCCTGAAACTTCTTGCCTAGCTTCTGAAAGGTTGAAGTATAAAGAGTGGGATTTGTTAGAGCATGTTCTCAAAATGTTCCTTTCTGCTATAAGGTCCGCCACAAATCCATCTATGCCTGCTGGTTCCGTTTCCTTTCGGCTTGTTGCCAGCAGGGGGATCTGGACCCTTTTATTTGCTCCACATCCTCTTCTTTGGATTGTCTGCTGCCTTTGGCCAGGTGAAGCCTGCAGATTGGCACTGTGAAGTGATATCCTGTGTCGATTTCGGTCTTCAAGAGAGTCCTTTTCATGATCCCCACAGTCATGCAATTAACATGTAATGTTATCCCCATGCCAGTTTGTTCTTCCGGCATGTGGTTTAAATTTAGTGTTAATATTTCTTATGGGTGCTCCGTTTGAGCCCCTACATTCTTGTTCATTAAGATTGCTCACTCTTAAGTTGATTTTCCTGGTTGCCATCACTTCCACTAGACGGGTGAGTGATCTCCAGGTGTTGTCAGTTAAACCTTCCTGCTTGGTTTTCTTCAAAGAGGTGACGTTGCTAATTAGGCCATCGCTCCTCCTGAAGATGCATCCCGCTGTCTGTTTTCTTCTGCCTCATCCTTCCAAGGCAGAGGAGTGTTTCCATAGACTGGACCCAGTGTGGGCCCTCAGCTACTATGTCTCTCGGACGAGAGAAGACGAGAAAGATGACCAGCGTTTCATGGGTTACAATGGTGTCAGGGCTGTGACCAAACGAACCCTGTCAAGGTGGATCATTCTCTGTATCTCGGAATGCTGTGATCTGGCTGGTAAGGATGTGCCTGAGGCTCTCAGGGGCCCATTCCACTAGAGGACTAGCTGCCTCTCCTCTGTAGGTGCCTCCCTCTGGAACAGCCTCCCTGCCCCTCTCAAACTTGAGCCGGACCACCTAAAGATCTGGAAGCGGCTCAAGACCTCCTCTGCCTTCTTTCTCTCGTTTCCTTGCTAACCTACCTATCTGCGGCGCTGACTGGTTGCGTGGTACCCTCAGAGTCTCACTGGGTACCAGGCTCCTCCATGACCAGTCTTCCTTAAACTGCCTCCTGGCCTACCTTTCACTTAGGGACTGTAACTGTAACTAACCCCACAGCCCCCCTACCCAGAGCTGCGCTGTCCTGGCTGCACTTACTCTGAGCCATGCGGTGCACTTCCCCCTAGCTTTCACCTGCACTTCCCCTCTCCCTTCCCCTGCACTTCTCGCCGTCGCACTTCCATGATCCCAATGTCACAAGGCCTAGTAGGATGGTTTGTCTTGTCTCCCCTCCCTTGTCTTGTGGTGCCTAGAAACACTTGTGTACAGGCGCGTTATAAATACCATATCATATATTATTCTGTACTGGAATTTGCCAGGCAGTGACATGGGTGTCTTTGCACACATTTGCAAAGCATTACTGCTTGGATTCTCCCTCTGGTCTGGTTTTGGCATGGCAGTCCTTCAGAGTTTTCCTATTATGTCCTCCATCCTCCAGATCATTGTACTGCTTTTTACTGATTTGGGAGTATATCAAAGATGAAAAATCCTTGGGAAGAAGGACTCCATTAGAAGAACAGATTGCTTGCCTTTCTGTACAAGACTAATTTACTCATTATTGTCCACGAGTTGCCCCTTCCTGTGTTAACAGTCCACCGTAATCCCTTAGCACATTTATTGTGGTCGAAAATGAAACCCTTGAAGTAGAGCAATTGGGCTTTGTATTGTTTTTTGATCCCTTGGCATTAGAGATTTGTTGTCACATTTTAAGTGCCAGGCTATTATTGAAGTCTATGTAAAAAAGGACGAGTATACTCGTCCTTGGCACTTAAAGGGTTAATGACCTGGGGATATCTCAACAGACATGCAATAATCTAGAGATTGCTAGGGCTGTACTTTAAAGATCTTAGATTAGTTTATAAATTATTCTTGTATGATTTGACTTAGTTCCCCTCTCAAATATCGTATGTACTGTTGCAATCTCATACACTAAACCACTTGTTTTCTAGCATTGCAATTTGTTGCAGTGCATTTTGAAGGGCTTAATCTCTTCTTCTGTGTGTTCAGTGATCTTTTCTTTTTGTACTTTGTGCTTGAGTATAGAATAATACTCTATGAAGTGATATTTTCGCTTCTCCAGCATGGATCCATCAGGCCGGGGATACTTGGTAAGAAAAAGTTCTCTGGTCTCAGAGGAGCGACACCAGGTAGAGCCCTCCAAGGACGCCACACAGGCATTGCTCGACTACCCCGAGGCGACCAGCAGCACCAGTGGGGGACTAAGACTGATACTGCAACGGCACTGATACCGGCACCACAGACACTGATGAGTTTGACGATTTTATTCCTGCGTATGGGTACCCAATAGGTGCCAATGATACTCACAGGGCATCTCCCCAGATGAGGGGGAGGTTGTTCCACTCCATGATGGCAAGGGCATCTTAGTGCCCGAGGAAAAGAAAAAGGAGGGTTTCCTTTACCAGAGGCGAACATCAGCCAGCAAATCGCTATTGTCTGTCCCTTCACTTGACGAGGTGTGGGAGGAAGGCCTCGCGGTAATGAAGACTCCAAGCTCCGCACCAGCAAAACGGGACAATTTAGCGAAAAAATACAGGGTGCCAGACTTAGCCCTCAATTGCCTTAGATCACAGCCATCACCAAATTCTGTGGTCTCAGCCACAGCAAGCAAACAGTCTGCAAACCCGTCCTCCAAGTCTATGGTTCTGCCAGATCAAGAAGGAAAGAAGCTGGATGCATTGGGGAAGCGGGTTATGTACACTGCGACATCAACCGTCAAGGCTGCTAACGCTCTTGCCATTGTAGCCCGGTATGATGGGAGTTATGGTTCAAGCTGGGCCGACTCCTAGATTTCTTGCCGGATGACGAGAAGACAGAGACTCTAGCCCTTTTTCAGGAAGGAGAGTTGGCCTCCGACCACACAATCACAGTAGCCATAGATGTTGCAGATTCAGGTTTTCGCCAAATGGGTGATGGTGTGTTGCCAAGGCTGATGAAGGCCACCAACCTTAGACCTGACGTCCAGGCCAAGGTGGTCGATATGCCTTTTGACGAGTTCCATGTGTTAAAATTGCGGCAAAAATGGCAGTTTACACAAAAAATCACGGCAAAAAGGCAGTGGTTTTGCCGCCACAATCCATGTTAAGGATGCGGGGGACACCCCCGCAATACCCAGACCCATTATACCATTTAAGGGGAGCAGGAGACACCACCACAACCCACGCTCCCCTTAAATGGTGTAATGGGATACACCTTTACCGGGTCAAACCACTGCATTTTTGCCGCGATTTTTTGTAAAGGCAAAATGTTTGCCGCAATTTTATTACTGCATACCTTTTGACGGGGATAACGTCTTCAGAAAGGTAGTGGATGATATGCTGCATGCAATAAAGACAGACACAGAGCCAGCAAGATCCCTAGAGACCCTGCAACAGCATCGGTGCACTTCGTTTCGATCTTCAAGGGGAAAGTTCAGCAGATCTTCCAGAGGATACGCCTCTACCTCGTACTGTCAGCCCTCCCGCTCCACGTCGCAGGAAGCATACAGAGGCCTGTCGCAAAACTACAGAGGCGCAGCTTCACTGACGCCCACAAGGCAAGAGGCAAACACCCAAACAAGCCTGACTAGGTCACAGGCCTGGACACTCACTTTTGCACCACGGTTGGTGGGTCGTCTATCATATTTCGTCAATGCGTGGAAAGACATCACCACCGAAGAATGGGTGCTGGACATCCTTCATCAGGGGCACTCTGGAGTTCAAAAACACGTGTCCTTGTATTCCCCCTGGCGCAGCTGCTCCAGGAAGTGCAAGCCAAGCTGGCAAAGGGGGCAATAGAACCCGTGCCCCTGCACCTCTGGGGCTCTGGAGTGCACTCCAGATACTTTCTAGTCCAAAAGAAATCAGAAGGTGCCGCCCCATCCTGGATTTGAGACGCCTCAACAAATACCTAAAATCCCCAAACTTCAGGATGGTCCAGTTGCAGCAAGTGCTCAGCCAACTGGAGAAAGGGCGCCATGTGACGATGCTGGACCTGGAGGTTGCCTGCTTTCACGTCCCCATACACCCGAAGCATCGAAAGTTCCTGCACTTTGTAGTTCTGGGATGTCACTATCAGTTCAAAGCTCTGCCCTTTGGCCTAAAGCCGGCACCAAATGTTTTCACAAAATGCAACCAAATATGTCAAGCCACAAAAGTTCAGCATGACTACGCTACAAGAGGTAATCCCCCTACTAAAAATGGAGGATTACATGGCAACACTGGATATGAAAGATGCCTATTTTCATATTACAATGTTCCCAGCGCACAGAAGGTTCTTGCGTTTCAAGCTAGCGAACCAGCACTACCAATTCAAAGTGCTACCCTTCGGAATAGCATCTGCTCCAAAGGTATTCATGAAGGTACTAGCGCTGGTGTCAGCACACCTGCGCAGGGAGGCAATCCCACTGTACCCTTTCTTGGACGACTGGCTGATTACGGGGGAGTCTCCCCTAATTTGCAGACAAAACATTCAAAGAACTATCAACCTTCTCTTTCAATTGGGCTTCTCCATCAACGAGAAAAAATCAAGCCTAGTGCCAAGCACGACCAAACAGTTCCTAGGAGCTGTCATAAACACTCAAGAGGTATTGGTCTTTCCGTCAGAGGAAAGGGTACAAAACATGTTACTTCAAATAGCACATTATCATGCCGGCCGCCAGATAATGGTGCGCAAAACTATACATTTGCTAGGCATGATGGCATCTTGCGTTTACCTGGTACCTCACGCGCATCTGCGCATGCGACCCATGCATGAGTGCTTTGGCGAAAAAGTGATCTCAGGCAAGTGGTCAGTGGGACAATCTAGTGGTCGTTTCGCCAACACTAATACAAATTCTTCGCTGGTGGACAAGAGAAAATCTGTTGAAGGGGAAACCCTTCTACGATCCGGAAGTACAAGCGATTGTCACGATGGACGCCTCACTCGCTGGGTGGGGGGCTCACCACCTTCACCACACAGCTCAGGGTCTGTGGTCTCACACGGCAGCACAGAACCACATCAATCTGCTAGAATTACTGGCAGTATACAAAGCCCTTTAAGCGTTCGAGTCTCACCAAGGGAACCAATCTGTGCAGATCCTGACAGACAGCACTACAGCAATGTTTTACATCAACAAACAGGGGGCACACGTTCTTCAAATCTGTCCAGGCTTGCGCAACAAATTTGGAAATGGGCACTCTTGCAGAAAATATTCCTATCGTCACAGTACATTCCAGGGGAACTCAACTCTCTCGCAGACTCATTGAGCAGAGATCCCCCTACCAGAAGAACACAAGTGGCAATTACACGCAGGAGTAGTAGAACACCTCTTTTCTCAATGGGGTTTCCCCACAATAGACTTGTTCGCTACAAGTGCAAACAATCAAAGCCCAGATTTTGCATCCAGGTTCCCCCACCTAGGCTCCAAGGGGAACGCCCTCTGGATGAACTGGTCAGGGAAATTTGCTTACTCTTCCCCCCCCCCCAACCCCCCAACACCTCTAATAAGGAAAGTGGTGAAAAAGATACACAAGTAACTGGTGACGCTCATCCTAGTTGCTCCTATGTGGACAAGACATCCCTGGTATCCACATCTGCACAAACTGGCAATATGCGATCCCATCAAACTCCCGTGCCCGTACAATCTGCTCACTCAGCACAGGGGACTAACAGTGCACCCTCAACCTCACTCAATGAACTTGGCAGCATGGCTCCTGAGCTCATAGAGTTTGGACATCTTAATCTGCCACAAAGATGTATGGATATCTTAAAAGATTCAAAAAAGCCTAAAACTAGGCACTGTTACTTTGACAAGTGGAGGAGATTTGTAATTTGGGCCAGTCTAAACAAATTAATCCCATAGAATGTACTCCTTCCCACATTATAACGTCTATGCTGCACTTGCTAGATGCAGGGTTACTATTCAACTCCTTAAAAATCCACCTGGTGGCTTTGTCAGCCTATACCTGACTTATAAAACTGCCTTCTTGGTGGCCCCCACTTCCATAAGAAGAGTTAGTGAAATCCAAACATTGTCAGTGCAGGATCCTTTCTTTGTTGTACACAAAGACAAGCTGGTTTTACGTACTCGCCCTAGGTTCTCCCATAAGTGCATCTCTAAATTTCATGTAAACCAGTCTATTGAGCTACCGGCTTTCTTCCAGGAACCCACCAGGTCAGCTGAGGTAAAACTCCACACACTAGATGTGAGAAGAGCGGTCCTCTACTATGTAGGCAAGACCAGACCGCTAAGGAAAATAGATCAACTGTTTGTCTCCATAGCGCCAGCCAGAGAAGGTGACCGCATTTCAAAGAATGCCATCTCTAGGTGGATAGTCAGATGTATACAATTGTGCTATTCCCTATCAAACAAAACACTGCCTTTTACGTCCAGAGCTCACTCCACAAGGAGCACAGGAGCCACTCTGGCTTTCATTGCAAATGTCCCTCTAGACAACATTTGCAAAGCAGCTACATGGAGCTCAATGCATACCTTCACTCAGCACTACTGCATTGACACTCATTCCAAGGCAGATACACAGGTGGGGCAAGCGTTTCTAAGACATCTGTTCGTCCATGAACCGCTTCACATCCCACAAGCTTATTCTAACACTGCTCGCTAATCTATGCACAGCATGTGATCTAAGCAGATTCCACAAGCCTCAGAAGGGATACATTACTCATCGTGATCTTATTTATGATGCTTGTATCTGCTTATGAGCTTGTCTGATACGTATCTGCTTGGATACAAATATACTCACGCTACACCTCATGCTACCTCGTGTCAGAAAAATAATCTGAGGGACCTCGACGCGTGAGGGATCATTGGTACAGTGGATGTCACACTAGGCATAGTATTACTGGCACTCCTTGTCTGTCCCTTTTTGAGTTTTGAAAACTACTACTGTAATACTCTGCAGCTTCCACTAGATGTCAGCCTATGAACAGCATGTAAATCTAAGCAGATACAAGCATCAGAAATACGATTACGGTGAGTAATGTATCAGCAGTGTCTGGTGGAGGCTTTGTGGCGGCTACGGTGCTCTAGTGTACTGGTACGTTGCTACTGTTTTCCAGTCTTTCTGCTATCTTCATTGTTGAAAGGAGGTGCTACAATACAAAAACCCTGCGACTCGCGGGTGCAGAGTTAGCAGAGTCTGGTAGATTCTGGGTAGAGGCTGCGTGGAAGCGCAGACTCTCCTTTCCTCCCCTGCCACCATCTCTCTTATATGGAAACCTTTGTTGAAGAAATGGCAGCTCCGACACGTCTGTGCACCCGCCAATGCGATAAAGCTTCTAATTTGCCTCGACTCCTTGAGCCTGCAATATTTAATGACCCCCTGCACTCTCACTGCAAGAAGCAACGACAATGGGCAAAGTCATTAACAGCACGAGAGCCGGAAACAGACGCACCGGCCCCACCAGACATATTGGTAAGTGCACCCCCTTTTAT
Organism: Ambystoma mexicanum; assembly: GCF_040938575.1. Taxonomy (NCBI): domain Eukaryota; kingdom Metazoa; phylum Chordata; class Amphibia; order Caudata; family Ambystomatidae; genus Ambystoma; species Ambystoma mexicanum. Next base: position 1,017,467,142 of record NC_090921.1, on the reverse strand, counting down.
TCATCAAACTGTACAAGCGGATTGTTTTCTATCATTAGCACACATTGAAATGCCAGTACTCGAAAATGTTGAGTTTGGACAGGTTGTGATGCCTCTAAATGAATGTCTCACGGCGACAAGTCAAATGAGGCCAGAGAATGCTGGGAAAACAATCCGGCAATCCAATCTGGATGATTAATTTGAACACATGCTTGTTTCTCCTCAAAACCCCTATCCAACTTCTTTTAAACCACGTTCAAATGATACAGAATACCAATCGAAAGATTTGGAACCACTACAAGGCTTTCAAACAGCAGCAAACGAAGCCGGCGAAAAGCTACAAGATCAACACGATAAGAGCAGTGAGACGCCCATCCATTCTCAGAAAATAAAAGCAATTCAAGCAAAGCAAGCAAGGCAACTTAAATATTCAAGAAGAGGCATCCAACTGCCAAACTTAAAAACGACGACGCTGATGCAGAAGAAACGTAAGGAGCGATTATCATTGGACATATCTGAAATGGAAGCTATTATGGCGAATCACGAAAAGAGAAAACACATCTTTGATTCTGTGAATAATTTAAAAACGATTATTTCAAGTACAGCTATAACCTCAATGCTGCTACTAACTAAGACCAATCTCTTCACAGATAGTAACTCGCTGTATTAACAAACTGAGATAAAAACCGCTCAGATAAAAGAAGAGGCCAATAGATCAATTGATCTAAACAATTGCCAAATAGCGGATGACAGCCAACGAAACAGAGAAGTGTAGATGTAACTACCATCGAACTACCTCACTGGAAGCCATTCCTACCTCAATGATAGAATTGCAGAATTTATTGAGGACAGTGACTACACAATCCTTGAATCCCATTCATAAATTTGAATGAACAAATACAAGAGTCAATGTATGACAAGCCACATTGCTTGCAATGATCCACAGTAAACAAACTTTTTTGGAATCATTTGCATCTAAAATTCAATGAAGACTTGACCGTGAAGCTGATCTGTCATCCCAATGGCAATTAAGGCTTGCTGACATCACAAGGAGCGATAGAGCTGACAAAGCCCAACTAACAGCAACGATGTTATAAATCTTACTTGACAAACAAAAGAAAATCGCACACGTCAATCCGATTCACAACACGGAGCGCGTGCCCAACTAATAAAACGAGGAAGCAAAGAACCTCACGATGAGACAAGACCATCAGAGACTCCAATAAGCAACCATGAGGAATGAAGCAGCGACGTTGTAACACAAACTCCGAGGACAATAACAAACATTCCGGACGCGACTCTTGCCACAATAGAAGTGGAGACAAGGAAACAACAAAAAGGGAAAATTGCCTGTGCAGGTTCTGCATCCAAATAACAAATCCAATATTGCATTGCAGCAAAGCCAAGAAACATTCCTAATATTTGAACGATAAAAGAAAGCGGAAACAAATAAAAAACAATGTTGCAAATACTGAACAAAGCAAAGTACCTCCGTCAAAAAAAAATACAAAATCAAATAGAGGCTCAAGAGCATCTTTACGGAATTTGACACTGCCGACTAAAATATGAAATCCACAACGAGAAAAAAACTCAATATCCAGGAAAGAAGTTTCATCCGATAAATCAAATAAATCATCTTTGACTGACCAACTTGTTAAATACACATCGGAAGAATTAATTGAACAAGAGACTCTATGAATCTATCCGTATACATAGATGAAACATCAAGACAGACTGACAATGAAGATAGTCAATCAAACTCCCTCCCTAATCGCCATCGACGAATATAAAGGACACACTGAAAACAACGAAATATGTGACCTTTTGTGCGAAAATATAACAGATGACGATTTAGTGATCTTTGATACAGATTACAGTACCATATCACAACATTGTATAAGCGAACAAATGAACCGTTATAATAGGGTAACGGAGAACAAGGAAACAACAAACAATGTCTTGACGCCAGGAGATCATGATCTCCTAATATACTTAGACTATTACACGCCATACCACAGTTACAGAAAATAAAATCAGATGATATGAACCTAGTTGAATTTTGCGATGAAGAAACAACCAACCGAGTACAAATTCAATTCAAACTACCAAAAAACTCTTGCGATTGTAATGTCTAAGACAGAATCACTGACTAAGTTAGTTTTCCGATGCATACAAAACGAGAACGACAAAACCAAGATTAATCAGCAAACAAACGACGGCATTAAGGAAAGAGAACGCATAGACTATTTAAGAACAAAGCTGACACCCATGATTATGAGGATAAAGATCAATGGCTTTTAAATGAATCAGGAACAACAAACTATGCAAGTAATAATAAATGTAGATACTTGCCTCCTCATCCTATCCACTGTGCTAGAAACATCAAACTCATAATGAACAACAATGAATTCGACAGACTATTAACAACCAATCGATAATCAGAAGCTACATCTTTTTATGTGTTCATGGAATACTAGAGGTTCGGGTCATCTGCTATATGAAGAAAATAGAGATCTAGCAGATTACAAAATCATTTGCTTGCAGGAAACCTGGTTGTATACTCTTCCACTGTGCGACCGATATTCAGTCTGTATGAATCCTGCAATTAAATAACTTAAAGGCCAGCCTGCCTGCCTCAGGACTTTTAACACTAATCAAAAGAAATGATGCGCTGGAACTGAAGAGTACAACAAACCCAAACCCCTGGACACAAATTTCAGTTATTCAAATTAAAATGTTAGCCCAAAGAAACGAAATGAAAACAAGGAATTAAGGGCTCATAAATTTATATTGGGATCCCAGTGCCATTAATACAGACCTTTTTGTTGATAGTTTCCACAGCCATTGACGATATGCACCTCACATATAAGCAAATAAACATAATAATATGTGGCGATCTCGATAGCCATCTATTTGATAAAGGAAAGGAAAGGAGCAGGAATTAAGGAAGCTAGCACAGAGAGCTCATCTTTGGTCCAAAGAAATGGATAAAAGACAGATGCCATTGATTAATGGGAATCACTCGGATGATATACCATTAAGAACAACCTGGACAAGAGGCTCTTCGACAGCTTTCTTAGATTACTTAAACACCTCGGACAGAATCTCTGGATTGATTGTAAAATTCCTGAATAAAAGTTCCAACAATAGCTTTCATAAGAAAATAGGAATCAAGTGGCAAATGAAGAACACTGAATTACAGAAAATACAATTGCTGGCATTACAACTAAATAACGACATGAATCGCCTAAAAATATCGGATAAGCAAGCTGGTGGCTTGACAAATACTTTCCATATTTCGCTACTTCAAGATGAAGAAAAACTAGAATATGGCTGGTTGCTGAAACCATTTAAGAACACAAATAAGACCAGCCTTAAGCAATGGAAAACTCATATGCATAAATATAATAAACAAATCAAGGAAAAGAAAAACAAATTACAGAAAAGTATTAAACCAGCAACAAAACTTGTAGAAAAACATCGGACTAAAACAATCCAACAACTCAAACAACGATACAAGAACTGGCATAAAATGTCAGGCTACAATACTACAACATTTTTTAAGAGGCCTTTGCAACCAAAACTCCAGAAATGTGTGGAATATACTAAATGGAAAAAATGGATCACAAACAAAACGTATTCAAAATGTCACTGAGATAGAGTGGAACTCCTACATTTTAATACTCTATAAAAAACGCCTGGTTCACCTGGAAGAAACTGACACCAGCGAAACTGATAGATGGGCAATATTTTGGAATGACAATGACGTTTCACACCATCTGAAACACCTAAACCCATCTCGTACCCCGGGTCCAGATGGGCTAAGTAATGAAAACCTTACACGAAATCCAGAAATCTGGTCAGATTTGTGCATCGAATTATTCAAGATAATCATCAAAAGTAGACGTATCCCATCAACCTGGAAAACAGCCATCTTGATTCCGATTTTCAAGCAAGGCAATAGGAAAAACCCAGCAAACTACCGCCCCATAGCGTTGCTTGATCCAATGGGCAAAGTTTTTGCGTCACTATTACTAAAAAGGTTGATAGACTGGGCAAGGATGGCGGGAAGATGTGACCTACAGCAGAAAGGCGTTGTTAGAACCTAGGGACTAATGTGAACCTCTTCCTTTTAAACATCTTAAAGTTTGAAGTACTGAAGGAAAATACGACACATGCAGCCTTTATTGACTTTTAGCTCGCTTTTGATTCAATTAACAGAATGAAAGTTTGGGCTAAATTAGAAAGATGGAACTGTCCAAAAGACATTGTTCAACCAATTAAAGCGCTCTATACAAACACGTCGATAAAAATTAGATTACCCAAGCAAGGCCACGTCGGTGCAAAAATATTAACATGGAATGGATTAAAACAAGGTTGCCCTCTTGCTGCAACACTGTCTATTCATTTCAGATGTCCAAGATATCCAAATAAGTTCAAAAGCGAATCCTCCAAGACTGAACAATACGCAAGTAAGATACATGCTGCATGCGGACGACTTGGTGATCCTTGACCAAGCATAAGTCGGCCTACAGCAAAGCATGGATCAATTAGAAGCTTATGTTACAACTAATGATCTAAAAATGAATGTGAAAAAAACAAAAGTCATGACTCTTGCACGACATCCAAATATGAACAAAAAGCCACTAGTAATTTTCCTGCAGGGGAAAAAAGTTGAAACAGTGAGCACCTTTAAATATCTAGGCCTGCTCCTAAACCAATCACCTACTGAAAAAGAATGGACATATAGGCTAAAAGAAAAGGCCCTCTCACTAGCACGTCAAGGCAGAGTCCTCCACCTGAAATATGCTAAATTCTCGCTGAAGCCTGTTATCGCCTTTTACAGGCAGAAGATTATGGCAGTATTAACATACGGAGCCGAAACCATTCTCAATACACCAAGAGAATTATGGGTACAACTAGAAGGGCTGACCTGGAGGAAAATCTTAGCATTACCACCAGCCTTCCCAATGCCATGTATACGGTTTGAATTAGCATTACTATTACTGGAAACAGCAAAGAAATGGAAAACCTTGATGTTGTAGTGAAAAATAACAGATGACATCCCCGCAATAGAAATTCTACGTCAGAAAAACATAACATCTAAAGACTCAGTGCTAAACATATGGAAGGAAGCCTACATTCAGATAATGATACAAGAAGATATATCCTCTGAGATGCTAGTCAATCGACCACAGAAAGCTAAGATCATAATATTAAGAAATGACTGGATTCGAATTGAACAACAAAAATCCCTTTATCAACTGACTCTGAATAGTGAATTGGAGGCACGTTCACTGAGCCAACTGCCACAGTATCTGCAAATGTTCCCAAAAAATCTTTTAGAGATACCTTTGAGACTACGTTTGAATATTCTTCCGACAAGAAAAATCTTGGTCAAAACTCATCAACTGCCAGCAAACTTAATTTCCTGCAGATTGTGCCTTGAACCCAACAAGCCCGTATCTTTACGACACCTTATAATGGATTACAGTGCACTTCAAGGCAAAAGACGTTTGTTCAGTGGGATGCTTACATATAGATCTATACAGCCAGAACGAGAGCAGCGATGGACCCTAATTGTATCTGGAAATGACAAGCTGCTGACATTTAGAGTTATCCATTTTTGGAATTCAATTATGGAACCGAAAACAGGCCCGTAAACCAGGAATGGAACTGTTGGACTTCTTCATGCATTTTTCTTTCGTGACTAGCTTTCAATTGAGTAAATAGAATGAATGGAAATCATTTTCTTAACCATGAGTGAAAAGGTTTGTAACAAACTATAACATTCAATAAAAAATATATATATATACACGTGTGTGTGTGTGTGTGTGTATATATATATATATATTAACCAAAACGTTGTTAAAGGGACGTTATGGTTACATTGCACTAGCAAAAACCTATGAAATTCAACGGAAAAACTTTGTTACATGGATGTTATGGTTACAGGTAAAACCGAAAAAACCCGAAATTCGACAGTTATGGTAAGCTAAGCAAACATAACTCGTGCCACCAGTGTGCACTGCAAGGACTAACACCCATGACATCAAAGATGCCATCACAAATCTCATTCATGGCATCGCTGATGACATCACATGTGCATGTAGTTTTAATAGGAAGCCTCCACAAGGGATTGTTATTGTAATGGTGGCAGAAAACTATGGAAGTCTATTGGAAGAACTATCATGAGATAAGTAGGTAATGGAGGAAAGCATTGCTATTCACACCATTGTATTACACACTTCTTCACTGTACATGAAGGAACTCATGTGCAAACGTAGCCATTGTCTGCACCATTCTTCATGGAAGTGTAACCTTCAAAATCTTTCCATGTTACATAGTGAAATCATGAATGCATTCGTTTTAAAGAGCTGGGTACTGTGAAACATGTAAGAAGTAGCTACCATTGCCTTTATATCTACATAATTGCTCAGAAACCATAAAGACACTGCAATGCATACAAACATGATAATATACAAGGGAATTAAAGTAAGCTACGAAGGAGCAGTATTACCAGAAATTGTTCATAACATAACTGATTATCTTCATGCACAGAAACCAGTGCTGTGTTTTACGCTTTCCTCTTCCCCTATATGTGTATGTATCTTATGATGTGAGTGAACCGTAAGGAAAGTAGTGTAATAACATACGAGAAGGGTGCCGTACACCAATGTAGACCATTTTGAATTGTTTGTTCCTAACTGTTAGTGAAGAAAAACACCTGGCCTACTTATGTTAGTGAACAAAACAGAGGGAGCCACACATGTGATGACATCAGTGATGTCATGAATGAGATTTGTGATGGCATCTTTGATATCATGGGTGTTAGTCCTTGCAGTAAACACTGGTGGAACGAGTTATGGTTGCTTAGCTTACCATAACTGTCGAATTTTGGGGGGTTTTCGGTTTTACCTGTAACCATAACGTCCCTGTAACGTTTTTCCATTGAATTTCATAGGTTTTTGCTAGTGCAACTTAACCATAATGTTGCTTTAATAACCTTTTTGTTAGTGACATTTCATAGGTTTTTAGTAGGGCACTGTAAGCAGAACGTTCCTTTAGCATAGCGTTTTCTGTAAAGAAGATAGGTATTTGGTACGGCAACATTACCATAACGTCCCGTTAACAACGGTTTGTTACTGATTCTTTGGCTGCCATCATGATAAACGTGTGGAAAGGGCAAATTGTCTGGTGGGTGTATCCATTTGCGCTACCCCTTACTTTTCTGAATACTGTTGGTGTATCGTAGCAATTACAGATGTACATAGTGAATGTTGTTTAGTGTGTCAGTAGGCTCTCTTTTTGTATTAACAGTGCATAATAAATCTGTGCCGCACACTACTGGCCGAGATGGCTACAGATGAGCAAAATAGACGTTTCCTAGGGAGACTGCACCTGGTTGGCGTATGTGCAGTCACACTGCAAGTATCCATAGGACTCCATTAGTGACTGCATGGCCGCATCTTCGAATGCACTTTTAAGCAGTTGTGGAAGCGCACGCGTTTCCATTCCACACCTAGACCCATGCATAGGTCATCCACTGTACACTGGTAACACCGCCCCTGTCGACAGCCATACGTAATCTTGCAGTAGGTTACCGCTTTTAAAGAACTGCTGCCGACTTTGTGGGAGGCTCTGCAAACTTACCAATGTGTGGCTAAAGCACTCCTAAGTGTATAACGCCGACTGCTAAACAAGGAACAGCAACCTGCAGTGTGACGTGGGCGTGTTAAATGTTGCATTACTTTCAGTTATCTGCTGCTTGCCTTTCCATGACCCGTGAAACGGATACATTTTGTCTGCACTTAGCAGTGTGACGGAAAGTATCAAGAGGTCGCCTGTCGGTCGTACAGTTGAAGAACACATGTAACTGCAGGTGGAACAGTTTGTAGTAAGCCTGCAAAATGGCAAAGCTGGTGCACCTTCCTCAAGCACTACTAGTGCATGTAAAGGCAAGTAAGGAAACCACAGAATATGCAGAGCGCAAACAATCTTAGTGTTGGTTACAAAAGCGCTGTAGATGCATGGGTCGAACACAATAAATGGCTTCCTGCTGCACATAATGAAGCTCTGTTTTGTGTTTTTGTAAACATTCTTGTATTCCACAATGTATGTATATCTGTGATTGCTACCCCGAACACTAATGGCGTACCATAAACTGTTTGTAGTGCATGCCACAACAACTGAAATGTAAGCACAAGGGACCAGTGGGCAGGCTACCGCCCTTTCAACAATTACGTAGGGTACTTTCTTGTACAGCATTTGCCACATATGCTCCGGACAAACCATATGCAGCGCTACAGACCCTTACCCGGTAAAGGGCATTATATTGTGCATATACTGCAACACGCTACTGTGCAGAGGGAAGGTACTTGCAAGTGCGTGGAACGGTCCTTACAGGAGCATTACAATGACTGCTGCCTATGTAGGTGAGGGCCACCCAATAAATCTGTCTCCCGGCACGTCCCCTATAGTATCCATACAGGTGCTGCCTCTTCTGTACCTGACCTTTCCTGCCTTTCCATCTGTGGCGTGTGAGAACACCATAATAAATGAAAATGAACTGGGAAAGGAAAAAAGGTAAATAAAGAAAGCACCTTTCACAGATCAACAACTGAAAGTGAATGCATGCATGCAGGGCGGGAGGCAGTGTGGTAAACACTGTAGTTCAATCAGTTAGAAAGGGGGTCGCTGTACAAAGAGGTTTCTTTAAGTGTTGCAGAGCATTTTCAAGAGAGTCAGTGCGCAACACGTACTACATAAAAAATATCACTACTTTCAAGAAGAGCACCAAGCCAATTTAGATGGGGTGTGCAAAAATTGGGATGGCAGGCATAGTAAGATGAATGTTATAGCTGGGGAAAAGTATTTGTGCTGTCAAACGGCATATTGCCATGGGCGAAGTATGCCATAGGCACATGTCGAACAAAGGCAGAAATACATTTCTTTGCAATGTACCGTGCTGTCTGCATTCAGGTACCAAATACGAAATGGCGCTGCCACATCGGTGGCTGCATAATGCGATAGAAACGTATGCAAGACATCGGAAGCAAACGCATGAACTGGGCAAGTGCCTCCTTCATCGCAAACGGCTCTGAAACTTGTGTAACATGTTGTGCAATTTTCCCTCTACAATGAACAACAATAATGTCGGCATGATTGCGTGCCATCAAAGAGTCAAGCAGAGAAACCAAAATCAGGCACATCATTGTAGGTACTCCAAAGCACTACACATGCACATTATAGATTGCAAAATGAGTAGCCACCGCATAGTGTTTTCCATTCACTTTCAGTCAATTTATGTTGGAATCCCCTAAAACCTGCACGCTGTGCCTGGTGAAACACACAACCATAACTGCACCCTCTGCATTTCTGTCGACAAATACACTGTGTAGCACAGTCTGTCCATACACACTACACCCACAGACTTTATTGCCAATCCCGTAGCCTCTGCAGGCCCATTTCTGTGGCCGTCATCTTCAAAAGGGGCGTATGTAACACGTGCCACCCTGCAACTATTGCGATATTTGCAGACTTTTCGTGCTGTCCGAACGCGGGAGTGGGGGAATAACTTTCAACCAGGGGAGCGAACGTCCTTAGTTGTAGTGGCTCTGAAAAGAGCCTTTGGAGGGCTTTTTTTCTTTTTTCTTTTTTTTTATAGGTGGTTCCCTAGAAGCACTTTTTTTTGCAATGTTCATACATAAATGTGTTTTCAACGTCGGCTCACATTCTTACAATAGGGTCTTCAGTGCAGTTTGTAGCTTGTGAAACATTTCATTGGCACTGTGCGACAAAGACATGCTATTTGCCTTGAAAAGGTGTATGTATCGCAAACCAACGTTCTCATTCTCACAGGACAGGAGACCATCCCAGCAGCACTCAAGAAGTCACACATGCTTCTGTTGATGAGACCCCTTTCGACCTCTGGCTGGCGACAGGAATCATTGGAATACTTCCACACTATTCTCGGGGGTATACTTGAGAAAAGCACCTTGGCAGTAGGAAAAATGTGCTGCACTGCTTTCATCATAATCTTCAGTTGACTAAACACACGGGAACAAGGCATGTAACCCAAAAAGAAGGCTCCAAAGGGCACGATCACAAAATGTACAGTTGCCGAAGAGGCCACACGTCGACATTCTACAAGCAGTCTGCCGAAATAGCACGACTCGACACTACACCACAAAGCATCCACTCCCTCCAAACCGCAATGGCCAGACAGGTCTTATTGGAGGGCATACACGCACAGATCTTCCACAAAGCAATCACCAACGATGAAAACTGTGCGTCTTGCCATGTTTGCCAGCCGCAGTACACAAAAAAGTGAATGCCGCCCTTTCCTGTGACGCACAGCAGAGCACCTGATTGGCCAAAGGCCATAGTCCTATTCCCATTCGCCACCATGGTAAGAAGTGCAAAATGTGCCACGTGCTTTTCCCCAATGACCGCGAGGGCCGCTCCCGGGGAAGCAGGACTCCTCCTTCTCCCTATTGGTGCCGTTTCCTGTGACATACACCCTGAGCACCTGATTGGCCAAAGGCCATAGTCCCATTTCCATTGGCTAGAGTGCTGAGAAGCACAGAATGTGGCACGTGCCTTTCTCCAAGTACCGCGAGGGCCACACTCCAGTAACGCAGGAGGAGTCCTTCTTTCTATTGGTGCGCTTTCCTTTGATGCACACCGAGCACCACCTAATTGGACAATCTCTACAGTTTCATTACCATAGGCCAGCATGTTGAGAAGCGCCGATTGTTGCACGTGCGGGTCCCCAAGTACATCGAGGGCCGGGCCTGAGGGAAGCACACTCTAAGCATTTTATTGGGCAATCCTCACATTTCCATTTTCTTGGCCACCACCCGAAAAATCCCCAGATGTGGCTTTGTGCTGCGTACGGGCATGGGGGAATAACTTACAACCATGGTAAGGTGGACTTTGTGGTAAGGGGCGACTCTTAAAAGAGCCTGTTGTTATTTTTTTTGTTTATTTGTTTAGATGCTTCTACAGACACACTTTTTAGGTTTTTATTAGCTTTTGTGTTTTCTTGTGCTCACATTAGTAAAGTAAACTCTTCACTGCATCTTGTAGACGACCAAACAAAACTGTATCGCCAATGGGTGACAGCAAAATGGCATTTTCTTGGAAAAACTCAGCATTTCCACAACTAATGAGGTCATTGTTGCAGAAGAGCATTCCACGAGCTGACAAATTGGACATGTTTCTGTTGATGAGACACCTTCTTGAGTCTGGCTCGGAACAACATCCATGAGCAGGGGGCCATACTCTTCATGGTATTATGGATGAGAAAAGCACCTTGGCTTTGGGGAAAACCGTCCTCGCGACATCCAGCAATCTCCTCAGTCTACGTAACAAATCTAAGCAAGCCAGGTAACCCATAAGCATGCCGCCGTAATCGATGATGATAACCTCTACAACTGGAAAACTGGTGAGGTCTTTGCAAAGTGCATGCATATCGCCGAAATTGCACTCATACACAGCGTTCCACAATGCGTCCACTCCTTCCAAACCAAAATTGCCATCAATGTTTCTTTGCAGCGCATACTTGTGCAGATTTATGACAAAGGGGGATCACAATGCGTTCCGCCATGTCAGCCACCATCAGTACGCATAGTGTAATGTACAACCGTTTCACCTCCCCTTCGTGTTAACCAAACCCACACTACCTGATTGGCTAATCCCCACACTGCCATGGCAGTTGGGCAAGGTGGTGTAAAGGAGCTGATTTTGCCATGCATGCCTCCCAAAGAATTGCGAGGGCCGCACCCCTGTAAAGCTGGAGCAGTCAGTCTTCCTTTTGCACTTCTTCTCTGCAGCTCTACTTCATTAGGTTGCACGTAAATAGGTGCACACATATCCACCAATTGCATCGAAGCCGCCATCATCCAACACTGTCACTCCTGTACAACACTTGAAATATGCTGCTACACATTTACAGTACAAATGTCTTCCCATTCCAAAGCACGTTCACTACAAAGTTCAATGAAAGTATGCACGATTTCTCCATCCGCACGCATCCACATAGCCACACAGGATGTGGCACGTGTTATCCGGAAAGAACCGTGTAATCCACTACCTTTTAGTGATAGTGAGTGGGTGGAGGGGGTAAACTATATCAAACTCGGTAGGGGATGCAGTCTTCCAGCGTACATGTCTAAAGTTATTATTTTTTTGACGTGCTTGCGAGCAAGTTTTTTTGTTTTTTCTCTTTATATGCATTTCTGTTCGCCTCTTCTCACATTTTTACCACATTCTGGTCAGTGCTTCTGGCAGAGTGTAAAAGAAAACGACATTGCCAATGGCACGCAAATAAATGCCATTTCTATGGAACCACTGCATATTTTGCGATCTCATAGTGGGTGGAGAACATGCCAGCAGTCTGCATAAACTCACGCATAATTCTGTTTATAGCACACCTCCCGACCTCTGGCTGGGGACAAATTGCACCGTCATGGACCCATACTCCTCTTGGCGTTATGCATGAGAAAAGGACCTTGGCAGTAGGATAAATGAGCATCAGTGTAGTCAGAAACCTCTTCAGGTGACGGATTAATCGTCCACACGACATGTAACCCAAATTTAGACTTCCATAGTGCAGCACGACAAAGTCAACGTTTGTGATGGACACCACATGTCTGCACAGGCGAACCATCCCGCCGAAACTGCAGTCACCCTGACAGGCCCAGAAAGCGTCCACTCCTTCCAACCCGAAATTACCAGCAGCGCCTATTTGCACACAATACCTGTGCAGATGGCGCACAAGGGTATCACCGACGATGAGCACTGTGTGTGTCTCCATCTCGACCACCCTCACGACACAGTGTTGGGATGAAATGGTACCGCCTCTTCCTGTCAACCACGCCCTAAACTCCTATTGGCCTATTTCCCACAATTCCATATGCCTTTCCACCCTGCTCATAATGGCAGGATGTGGCCGTGCGCTTTCCCATCTACAATGAGGCCCACAGCCCACTACAGCTCACACAATACTTGTTCCCATTGCACAGTCACTTTTTACAGCACTCCCCCATTGGGTTCTGTCAAATTTTCAAACACGCATACAGCAATCACTTACAAAACCTCTGCATTGCACACTGTCATTTCTATACACCACTCCATATTTACCGTTAAACACTCTCGATACACCAACCTTTCGATTGCAAAGGCCCTCCACCAGAAACATCTGCTAAATAATGCACGATTGCAGCATCCAGAAAGATCCTAAGACGCACCCAGCACACCTTTGGCCATGCACACACCATTGCAGCGCTTTCCACATCCACCACAACACTATACATCCAAGCAAGCAACCATGTGGGCACCTAACATTATGCACAAACGTTACATACGTAGGGGCACTTCCAACCAACTCCCCCACACCATAAAACACCCATTCACAAAAATGTGTCTCACTTATCAGAATCCACAAACATACCACAGCCTGCACCACTCCAAAACACTGACAATAACAAAGTATTGTGACACTGGCAACCTATGCACAACATCTGCACAACATTGGACCTACTTCAATAAATCTGCACACAGCAGAGTAACCAACCACATATAAGCTGCATTTCAACCATACCCACTTCCATACTCGCATTACGTACACACTGCACCCTGTGGCCACACTACACAACTTCTCACTGCACCATCTCCTGCCGCACACCAAATACTGCAGCATTTCGCAACTATCACCACAACCATGGAATGCACAATGCACGCTTTGGACTCACTTGTGGTGCTGTAGCACGTCGACAATGTGCTCCACGCCCATTCTCCAAAGATCAACACCCTGTGCCTCATGCACTGTCAAACCTGCATTGCTCCAGTGGGTATGCTCCTTCCACACATTCCCCACACCATGATGCAACCATGCATGTCAGCAACTACCACTATACACATACGCACTACTGGCACCATCACTCCTAACCAACCTCCACACCGCAATGGACATGCACAGCGTTACATGCAACAGTTACCATAATGTATAAACATTACACTGTCTCCGGCACCCCTACGCCCTTTCATTCACATACTATTGTCGTACCCACTTCCACTCACAAAGTATTGTCACTGCCAACTTAACCACAAAATGTTTACAACATTGCCCATACTGCAAGCATTGTGCATACAGCACACTATCCAAGCACATATAAGCTGCCCTTCAACCATACCCTCTACCATACTGACAGTATGCAAACACTGCACCCGGTGCCCACACTGCGTGACTTTTCATTGCAGCATCTCCAACCACAGCGCACCGCCATGGAGCTATGCAGCAACAAATTGCAACAGTTACCATATTGTACAAACAAAACACTCTCCTGCCTCCCTGTGCACTTTCTATCCCATACTATGGGTGTACTCACTTCCATTCACAAAGTATTGTGCCACTGCCAACCTACCCACATTCTGTTTGCAACAATGGCCTATAACAGCTTAAATGTGCTCCACAACCATTCCTTACATGTCACCACCCTCTAACTCATGCACAATAAAAATAAATGCATTACTACCGTGGGTGTCCTCAAGGCCTAGGCTCTTGAGTGCATGGACTTTGGCCATGCACCCAATAGTCTGGGCCTTGAGCACACCCACAGCAACGTTAAGCCATCATACATGTCACCGTGTCAGCAACTACGACAATCCACATACACACACCACTGCCACCAGCACTCCTACCCAACCTGTGCACCGCCATGGCGCTATGCAGCAAAGAATTGCAACAGTTAACCTAACGGCCATGTGGACAGCTAACATTATGCACAAGCATAACATGTAGGTAGCGGCACTTCACCCCAACTCCCCCCACACCATAAAGCACCCATTCAGGAAAAAAGGTTGCAATTACCAGCATCCACAAACATACAACAGCCTCCACCACCACTACGCACTGCCATTCACAAAGTATGGTGCCACTGGCAACCTACCCACATTCTGTTTGCAACACTGGCCGTACTGCAACCAATCTGCACACACCACACTATGCAAGCACCACCCTCTACCGAAAGCAGAGGCAAACATGGGCTCCTGCAGTGGGTATGTTGCAGCCCTACGCTCTTTAGTGCATGCCCTACGGCCTTTGGCCATACACCCAATAGCCTATTCCTACCACAGACCCCACCACACCTTCATTCACCCATGCATTCCACCTTGTGCCCAACTACCACATTCTATCCGCAGCGCACAGCCACCTCCGCTCCCACCTATGTCATGTACAATTCAGTCCCCTCCTGCAATTGACCTGCCACCACTCACCACAAAAGGAGGTCATTGCAAACAGCTTGCGGCAAAAGCTATGGGGCCATTACGACAGCTGCCTCCAATCACCACACAAAGTACTCGCCTATATATGTCACATGAACCACTTCTCACTCCCCCACCCCTTCCCTCCCTTATTGCTGCCAACGCATTCTGTGCAGTACATTTTCCAGACCCTTGCTCCGCCGCCGCACTGGCCTCCGATACACCATGGCGACTTTCCCAAAAAATGTTGACGCACACCACGCTTTCCTCCAGCCATCCACCGGCCGCTTCCAAACTTCTCCAACAGCATGCCGTACCGCCAGCCAATGACACTTCTGTCCGCGGAGCGAACAGGGAAATGGGCCAGCGGAGCGGACCCACATATCACACATTTTTTTGGGACGTGCATTTCAGTTCTTTGCAACGAAAGTACTGGTTGGATTTCCACCAAACACACAAAAGCACGCTTTCTGAACCAAGCCCCTGCTCCTGCTGCAAATATGGTGAAAGTCTGTTCGGCCTGTAGCCGTGCGCAAGGTTTTTCCCCATTCAGTCTTTGTAAAAAACAAATTGGGACGCCCCCCTATTTAATTGCCCCCCCCCCCCCCCTTCCTCCACACGAAACCGAGCCCAACTTAGCGAAAACATTCTGAGCCGGCCATATACTTTTTTTGCAAAGTTTGGAGAGGATTCGTCCAGGGGGAGCATAGTTAAAATCCGCCAAAAAGTGCTCTTCCTATGAGTTTAGCAACTTAACCATAACTACACACCCGCTACCGCAGGCCGTAACAAGTAAAACCAATAAACCTCAGAAATGTGCCTGTTATGGTAAGCTAAGCAACCATAACTCGTGCCACCAACCTGCAATGCTAAGACTAACACCCAGGACATGAAAGATAACATCACAAATATCTTTGATGACATCACATATCTGGCCCACTTGTTTTTGTTTACTGACATGATTAGGCTACTTTTTTTGTTTTTACTGACAATGACACATTAACCTTTTTATATGTTCTTAAAGTGCTTTCCTTAGAGTTTCATCTGAACTCGTGCACGTAGTGCATGGGGCAATAAGCACACCTCAAACACACAATTTGTGTACATGATGATTAACTCTGTTATTGTCATTTGTTGATGCTGTTGTTTCTTACTTTAGTTTTCCTGTGTGTGCCTCTAATTTGTATGCATTGTGCGTTTTTATATGTATTTTTTCTAACAGAAGTGTGTGGTAAGTTTTCAATTGTTACCCATTTATTCCATGTTTAACATTACTCAAAACACTCATAAGGAAGCATCTATTATTTTACTATCAGAAATTACCAGATTAAACATATTGTACTGATATGGTGCATGCTGCAACCATTGTGTATATGTATTTATGATTAGGTTCCTTTACTAACACTGGAATATAATGATTTGTTTGCATGAGTACATTCTTTAATACATTAAGTTGTTCATGATTGGGCTCCCAATCACCCCTAACATCTTCTTTCCAACATTATAAACTGAACCCCTTCTAGGGAATGTTTATTAAAATTAATGTAATATGTGAGGTCATCAGTGACTTTTGTGATTTCATCTTTCATGTCCTGGGTGTTAATCTTAGCAGTGCATGGTGGTGGCGCGAATTATGGTTGCTCAGCTTACCATAACTGGCGAAGTTCTGAGGTTTTTCGGTTTTACTTGTAACCATAACGTCCCTTTAACAAAGTTTTTTCATTGAGTTTCATTGGTTTTCATTAGTGCAACTTAACCATAATGTCCCTTTTAACAATGTTTTTTCAGTTAATTTCATGGGTTTTTACCAGAGCACGCTAATTTCCTATTACTTTGTCCAATTTACAGAGTTTCACCTTAAAACTCTGCCATTCCCCACCTTCTAGCATAATTTTTAACACTTCTATATACTTTTTCAACAGTTTTTGTGTTTGTCGACGTTCGCGAACGTCTGACGTCATCGCAGAATTTCCAGACAGTGTCACTTGACTTTGCACGCGTCATAATGACATGTCCGCGACCGCGTCTGTGCTTCGCGGACTGCTCAGAACTGCAGCTCCTATACCTATTCTTACTCATTATCCATTAACAATCTAGCACAGAACACATACTTGGAAGAATATTAGCAAGATTGCTATTTATCTTAAAAAGGGCATCAGCTATTGCCATCCCTCCTCCCCAAGAGCCACCACCAGCTGAAGGACATACACAACAATAAAAATCACAGTACTTTCAAAGACAACGAAGAGCACCAAGTAGATGAGGTAGTGGAAGTGCCTACCACTAGCACACAGAAATCATGGGTGTAGCAGTTCTTTACCACTGTTGGGAATGTACCAAAGGCTAAAACTATCAAAGTCAAATGAACTGAGTGCAACGCTGTACTCAGTCGCGGACTAACTGGACATTTCTCCTACGGGACCACCTCCATGCGCAACCACACCAAATCCAACCACTGCAATGCTCTCAGAGATGTTGTTCCTTATGAGCTAGCAAGAGTACTGGGACGAGTAATCCCTAGAGAACCAAAATTGTTATTGCTAGGGGCAGATGATGAAGGGACATGGACGAGATATGAAAAAATATTACTATCGACCACCACAGCCTTGATCAAGAGGATTCTAGCGAAATTGTGGGGATCTGGAGTAACACCACAAGTAGAGCAGTGGATCAAAGATGTAAATTTATGTATTGCAATGGAACAAAGGGTATACAAGGCCAGGGGATGTCCGGAAAAAGCCTGGAAAGTTTGGCAGAAATGGGAGACTCCTCAATGAAATTTCAAATTACTCATAGTAGATATTGTGATGAAGCTAATAACATGGTGACGATTATGCATGTCTTATTGGATCTTGTGGCCTATTGACTTTGAAGTAATGTTAAGTGACTCCTTACAAGTCCCAATTTTATTTGTGTACTGTACTAATAAAAATCTAATGAAATATGTTATAAAAATAATGTTCCTTTCTTAGCAAGTAGTAAGGTATCTTCTTCCTCAACCAATACTGTAACCACACAGCCTACTTCTCTAGAACACAAAATCCCACCATCTACCTTGCAAGTTATAGCATAGGCTGTTGATCCATATCATTAGAAGACAACAGTACTCTGTATGTACTATAACACACCACTCTGCAGGGGGGAGCAATTCCAAAGTGCTTTTGAAGCTGTAATGAAGCTGTAAGACATGCACAGCATCTTCCCCTGTCCACCTGGCCCTCCATATTAGTGTTTGGTGCCTCTTCCCTCATTTCCCTCCCCACTTTACTTTTTGACCTCTGCTGCTGCAAAAAAAGTTCCTTTAAGAACCACCTTTCACAGTTAAAAAATAGAACTAAAAGAAATAATCTTATAGACTCCATCTACTTTACATTTCTCAATAAAGTAGATAGACTCAATAAGATCCTCCAACATGTCCATTAGCATTTTTTGTTATGCTAATTGAAATGATGTGGGGTGTATCCCCCACTCCAGAGACTAAGTTATCGGCCCAAGTGAAGCGAGGGTGGATAACGAGACCTCCAGGTCGTTATCCCCCGTTCCAGCTCCTGCAACGTGGGATGAAGTCCATTAGCACCCCGGGTTGCCAAAGCGGTAAACCGGGATGCTAAAAAAAAGGATTTTCCTTCCTACAGCGGGACACGCAGAGTGTCCCGCTGTAGGAAGGAAAATTCCTTTCCAAGATGGCCACCATGGAAAGGGATGGCGGTGCTCCGTACTGAGCACCTCTTCCCTTTGCATGGCGGCCTGCGTTAGGCAAAGAAAAGGAGCGAATGCGGCAGTGGCGGCAGCCGCCACCGCCGAAATAAGTTAAGTAGGGGGTGTACATTTTTTTTGTTTACGGAGGGTGGGGGATGAGGGAAGATGGCGGCAGGGAGAGCCGGCCGTCAGGCGGCTTGGAACGCAGGCTTATACCAACGGTTCAAGCCCGCATTCCTAGCCACCTGATTGTCTGGCTCCCCCACCGAGGGTGCTAATGGGCGATTGTATACTAGAGAAAAATATAAGAGGACAGAAACAATTTTCGGTCCCAAATACTTTTCTCTAGCATACAATAGGGACCATAATCGATGGACCTTTTAGAACTATCTGTGGTCTCCACAGACCCCTTTGCAGGCCATGGATCATTAAAAGACCTGGATGGCACCCTGCACATCATCCCAAAAGGCAGCACTTCTACCCTTTTATATTTGTAACACTACCTCAATGCCTGCTTTCAAACAGTCACACATCCATCCACCAATCACTTCTAAAAACTGTACATATAACCCTATGACCGTATTAAGCTTCCACACATCAACTGGTTGGACACCACTGGCTAACTACTGGCGGAGAGAAGGAGTCCAAAGGGTGGGATGCATTTTAACCGTAACATCCCTTTAACAACGTTTTTTCTGTCAATTTAATAGGTTTTTATAAGTGAATATATATCGCGCGCACAGCCTGGGGTATTGAGGCGCTGTTAAAAGAAAAATGGCTTAGTTACAGTACATAGATAGGCGGCTAGGTTACATTAGCCCACAGGATGATAACATGCAATGACATGGCTTAGTTACATTACTTAGATAGGTGGCTAGGTTACATTAGCCCGTAATTGAGTTTAGATGTGCAGGATTTGTTACAGGTGTGATAGTGCAGCATAGGGTTACATGTGAGCTGCATATCAAGATGCAATGTCAATAGGATACAGTTGTTGGACTCAGGACATACATAGTTCAGAGTCAATCGGGTACATTTGTTTGACATTAGCCATAAAGTGGTGGCTGGGTGAGGGCCTTATAGGCGGTGTGTGTGAAGTTTTAAGCAAACAGTCTGGTTTTGATTGCTTTGCGCAAGGCGAGATGGAAAGGTTCAACCCTGAGGGCACGTGGCAGGGAGTTCCAATGCCTAGAGGCAATGAAGGGGAAGCTGGCACTCCCACCTCTGGCACATTTGATTATGGTGCTATGCAGTAGATTGGCATATGGTGTTCTAGTGGGTCTGGAGGCTTGAGGAATGATGACTCTGTGAGAGAGAGGTAGGGAGATACTGTGTGATGGATGCATTTGTGCGTGAGGGCAAGCGTTTTGAAAAGGATGCGTTGGCGGACAGGCAGCCAGTGGGTTTGCTGTCTGGCTGCTGAGATGTGTTCTCTTTTGGGGGTGCCCAAAGCAGCATGAAGGATGTTATTTTGAATCGTTTGCAGTTTGTGTAGATTTCTAGCTGAGGTTCCCGTGAAGAGGACATTACAATAGTCCAGCCTTGAGCCTTTTGGGGCTCTAGCAATTTTCAGGCAATTTGGGGTGGAGATGAACGGTCTGGTGGCGTTGAGGAGTTTGGAGTAGTAGGCTGCAGGAGCAGCGATTGCGCTGACTTGTCTGGACATGGTTAGGTTGGCATCTAAATAAACTCCCAGTGTTTTGACTGATTGGGAGACAGGGATGGTAGTGTTGTCTATGGTGAAGGATAGGTACTGGTTATCAAGTTTCATGCGTGAGTCATTTGGGGCCAACAATAGTAATTCAGTCTTATCCACGTTCAGACCAAGCCAGTTTTCAGCCATCCATGTGTCGATGGTGGCGTAGATGGAGTGGAGTTAAGGGTTTTGGAGTCAGCCTCATAGTTACCAGACAAAGGAATTGAGGACTTGAGTATCGTCGGCATAGTTGGTGTACATGATGCACAGTGGATCAAGTCTAGAATGAAATTCCAAACTTTCATGCAGTTTCATTGAGTGGCGCCAACGTTATAAGCCATCCAAAAACTGCTTTTCACCAGTCCTGTAATGCAGAAATAAGCATAGATGTCCCCAAACATCTCAGGACCGGCCCGGACATCTGGACTGTTAGCGGACATCAGAGTTGAAAAGCCACTGTTTTTTTGGCCTTTTTAAGGTCATATTGCACACCATCCTCATCACCCCTCACCTCCCCAGAGATTCTTTCATTTGTTTGACAAGTGCAAAGTGTGTTTTTTTTATATATTTTTACTGCACTGTCCGCGAATACAACATGGCGGGCGTTTCCAAAAACCTGACGCACAGCAAATTTTTTATTAACCAATCAGCGGGCGAGTTTGATGTCCACAGACATCACGTCGCTCTCTAGACCGGAGGCTTGTCCGCCGACCGAAAAGGGAGGTGAGTCCGCAGACTGAACCCAGATAGCACAAATTCTTTTTGACCTACTTTTTGCCCTTTTTAATAAAATAACGACTGGATGGATTTCACCAAATTTGCAAAAGCACACTTTTGGGACCAAGCCGCCGCTCCTGCCGCAAATTTGGTGAAAATACGTCCAGCGTTTTGGGTTGTAGGTGTCAGCAAAATATTTTTTGCATTGCATCTATGGGAAAAACCACACATTTCTAGACCCCACTATAACTTTGCCCCCTGCACCAAACCTCCCCAAACTTCACAGGATCAGTCTGACAGTGCCAAATACGTTTTCTGCAAAGTGTCATGAGGATTCATCCAGGGTGGCCAAAGTTATAAGCTGCCCAAAAAAGTGCTCTACCTGTCGGTTGAGCAATTTAACCATAACTACAGGGCTGCTACCGTTTTTTATTTAATATATATATATATATATATAACGTTTATCAAGGGCTGTTGATGTCCAAAGAGTAAAATGTGGGTCTATGAACAACCGAAACATTACAACAAATACATTTAGCAAAACGACCCAACAGTGCGTACATCACACCACCAAATTTTGTTTGCATTACACCTCCCAGCCCCTCAAAACCAAGTGTATGGAGTGTACCCCAAAATAAATGCATGTCCTCAAGTAATCCCAAATAATGACATGCTTCTCCTCCTCAATTACTCCTCTGCTCTTGTCTGAATGAAAGCTGGGCTCATGTGACTGGAGCGGCAGCCATAGTACACAGTGTAGTCTTTAGATGGTAAATGGAACCTAAAGTTCAGGCCCCATCATGGAGATACCACTGCTGTACAGCTATTAGAAGGACCGTAGCTGACTGACAATTAAAACTCCGAGGGGAACATTTCAAATAAGGCTGGTCATATCTAGGGAAGATAACATGTTGCTTTGTGGCCAAGATTTGTATGTTGCTGCCATTATCTGCACAATTGTATGAATGATCCACTTATTTGACTTTCCATGCCTATCAGTGATATATGTTTTCCTGAACAAGGAATATCTTACCGTATTATTATGCCACAGTTAAGCAGTTCTTTTTACAATGTTTGCAGTCCTTCTAGGTTCTGATAATTTTGTGACGATTCCCAATATTGCAGGCCTATAGGTATGCATTAAAGAGTTGCACTGCTTATGGCATTGGTAATACTCGTACGTTCCGATCCCTTTCCCCCATCCTTGTGGGCATCCCCCAACATAGGGATAGTACCGGAACCTTTGGCAGTGAAAAATTGAGCTTCCCCTTTAAATTTAGTATAGCACACGGGGGCGCAGCCTTGCTCATGGGAACACCCCACCCTCCGGTGCCTCGCCTCAGTCACTTTTTCCACACGGACAGCGTCAGACCTGGTAGCCAGTGCTTAGACCTTTTATTTTTTAGCTTCCGCTCGCTCCCTGTTTGTTTTTCAATTCATATTTCACTTACCTTCGGTGCCTCGCATGTCGGCACCAGGAGGATTTACGAGATGTGCATCATACGATAGCTCGTTCCCGGCCTCGGACCGCCATGCACTCCGTCTTCAGTGTTTGGAGCCTGACCACCGCTGGGACTCATCTTCAGCCTGCAGCGCTCTGTCACAGGGCATTGAAGAATCTTTTGTCGCGGTGGAGGGGGATCGCCCACACTTCTCCTCCGCCCCACCTTAAGTACTTAATCTCCAGGACCTCTCCTCAAGACAAGGTAGGCCCTCTGTTCAGAACAGCTCCACAGAGTGTTGACTCCTTCCCCTGGGTTTCCATGGATCAGGTTTACTCGGATTCAGGTTCTGGCAGGCCCGAGGCCTCTAAGGCTACCGGCTCCCAAGCTCAGAGGCCCTGGGGCTCTTCCGGGCGGTCCGGGGACAGACTTGAGGCCTTCAAGGCTACTGGCTCCAAAGCTGAGGGGCTCAGGGTCCATACCAGGCGGTCCTCGGAAGGACAATCAGGCTCGTCCTCTTCTCCTACCCCAGGGGGTAAGGGATTGTCAAGTGCCACCTCCAAGAGTCTGTCCTCAGCTAGATCCAGCACGGCTACCGTTGCAGGTGCCGAGGGCTCCCAGCCTACCAGAGCTCGCTCCAAGGCCGTGAACCAGGGTGTTATGACTACCGGCTGAGGGCTCAGCGCTTACCAGAGGAATCTCTGAGATCGACGCTGCAGCTTCGGGTGCAAGACCCAAGCTGTATCCTCTCATGTCTGAGGTTTCTCTTGGGTCACGGCCTCCGCGCCCTCCCGCCCACGGTATGGTGCAAGGCTTCAAAATGGCAGAGCGGCACGTGGCGGAGCCTGCCAGGCAGGTGGCCATCTTCGAACCAACTCAGGGCCCACCAGTGCTTTCGCCCATCAAGTGGACTTTGCAGGATGATCCTAGCCCCCTTCTCTCTGAAAGCGGCAGTGGATCCTACAGTGCAGGGTTTTGGTCCACTCGGGTGAATCTACCCATCGCAGCCATACAGCTACACGTACCAGGTGCTTCAGCGCTTTGACCAGTAGTGGAGGCCCAGTGCCTCACAGGGCAGGGTCCCTAGGGACCCGGCGGCTAGTGAGGACCGCTTCTTTGAGCTCTTCCTCCTCCTCATGTGTTCCCCTCAGATGAAGGGGCTCCTTAAGGACATTGTAAAGGAGGTCATCCCCCAGGTGGTGCCGCCACAGCCCCCTCCTCTGGGTACTCCTCATGTTCCTCCTATGCCCCCGGTGCCGGTCCCTTCAGCAGTTCATGCCCTATCAGTCATACTGACCCCTTCACCTCCTCCTGTACCACCAACGCCTCCCGCTCAACAGCCGTTGGACCTGTCTTTGGCTCCGGACCTCGGGGTGACCCCTCCAGCACCTGTGTCCCAGGTCCTATATTCCACTCGGCCTGTGAAAAAGGTGGGGGAGGGGGGTCCATGACAACAAGGAGGACAGTGACGCCCAGGACGATGATCCCTTGGCATCCATTAAGGCCTTTCATGACCGCCTCCAGGCCTGGCGTAGTTCTTGGGGGTCACACCCAGGAAGATGATCCCTTGGCATCCATTAAGGCCTTTCATGACCGCCTTCAGGCCTGGCGTAGTTCTTGGGGGGGTCCCTCTTCCTGAGGAAGCCCCCCAGGAGTTGGGTGTGCTAGCAGAGATCTTAGGGAAACGCACCATGATCCAGTCTGGAATCATCTCCCACCCACCCCACCCCCACCCCCAGAAGGATGTTCTGCAGGTGGCGTGGAGGGTCTGGGAGAAGCCAAGGCCAAAGCCCAGATGAACAAGAAGTTGGACAGCAGGTTTAGGCTGCCGGACGGGGAGCCAATCCTCCTTGCCGCGCACCGCAGCCCCATTCCTCTGTGGTGGCCGTAGTCTTGTTTTATAAACCATAGTCTTTGTCGTCTTACTCCACGGGAGCCACCTCCAGTTGCCTCTCCAAGGAGGACAAAATCCTGGAGTCCTTAGGAAAGTGCTGTTTCTTCATTTCAGGGCTGCAACTGTGGTAAGCCAACGCGGACACCCTTTTGGCGCCGGGGGAATTTCTGTCCGACCTCCCTTCAGACAAGCAAGCCACCTTCAAGGCCGGTCTGGCGGATGCGCGGTCCATTGCGCAGTACCTCATTTAGTCTTCGGTCTTTCACACCGACACAGCCAGTCTCCCACATCGACACAGCCAGTCTCCCACATCGACACAGCCAGCAGAGGGCTGTGCCTTATGGGCGAGATAAGGAGGACAGCGTGGATGGTGCAGGAGCCGATACTGTATCTGTCCTTTGAGGGCGTGGACCTTTTTCATTCATCCACCGATGATGAATTGATGAAGAAGAAAACCGCCAAGTCCTTGGCCATCCTGACAAAACCAGGTCAGAAATCCTTCCCTCAATCCCAGGGTAGGACTGAGTTCAAACCCTGCGTATTCTCCGGCTTCAAGTGGTTCAGAGACCACGGTACACAGAGGCCTGACAGGTTGCTCAGCGACAAGATGAGGAAGTACCAGAGGACGTTGCGCAGGTTTTTCCACTTCTCCTCCTCTGACGCCAAGAAGCAGTGACGTCAAGGTCGGGGAACACAGCTTGCCTGTGGAGGGCCATTTGGCTCTGTTCCAGGACACTTGGAAGCATCTTTTCAGCAACCCTTGTATCCTATACGTAGTCGGCACAGGCTACAGTCTTCTCTTCCTTTGCCTCTACCATCCTCTCCCCCTCTTCATCCCTTCATCCGATCTGGTCTCCGGCTCTTTTAGGGTAGGTCTTTTCTCCCTGAAAGATGCAAGCAATAGAACCGGTAAGTCTTGCGGACAGGGGCTTCAGTTCCTATTCCAGGATTTTTGCGGTACCCAAGAACAACCAGGCTGGCCTGAGGGTAGTCCCGGACCTGTCGTTTCTAAATCTGCCTTTACCGATGGAATGCTTCAAGAGGATTACTCCCACGCACATAGCCGAATCTCTGGGTGCAGGGTACTAGATGTGTTCTCTGGACCTCAAGGATGTGTACCTGCATGTGCCCATCTATCAACTGCTTAAGAAGTTTCTGCGGTTCACGATTATGTCGTACCACTTTCAGTACAAGGTGCTGCCCTTTGGCCTGAACTCGGCCCCTCGTGTCTTCACAAAGTTGATGAACACAGTGGCAGGCCTCCTCCACTTGGAGGGCCATCATCTATACACTTATTTGGATGACTGGCTATTGAAGGCGGGGTCACTCGAAGTGGTGGTGCACTCCTGCCAGAGATTGGCAGATACCCTTCATCAGCTGGGCTGTTCCTTCAGCCAGAGGAAATCACAGTTATGCCCGTCTCAGGAACTGGTCTTCGTAGGGTTGCATTGGAACACTACAGTTCAGTGGTTGTTCTCACGCCTGAGAGGTTCATCTCCCTCCGCAAGGCGGTAGGAGACTTTCTGGCCAACTCGGCCACTTTGGCTTGGTGATTCCAGTACATTCTGGGTCTGATGGCCTCCTGCATGCTCACTGTACAGCACTCTCGCCTCAAGAGGAGACCCCTCCAGCTCCACCTGGCGGCCAATTGGGATCAGGAGATGGGGGTCTGAGTCGGAAAAGATCCCAACACCACCACTCCTGCTGCCCGATCTTCGCTGGTGGTTGATGTATGGCAATGTTTCCGTGGGAGCCCCCTTGACCCGGAACCTGCCCTGGTGGTGACAACGGACTCCTCTCTTTCAGACTACAGGGCTACTCTGAAGGGCTCCGCGATTCATGGCGCCTGGTTCAGGACGGAAGCTATCCTGCATATCAATCTGCTTGAGCTCAGGTCAGTGGGTCTGGCCCTCAAGGCGCTATCGCCCCTCATAAGGAACAGGTCTGTTTTGGTCAGGATGGACAATTCTTCAGCGATGTTTTACCTGAACAAGTAGAGTGGCACCTGCTCTCCCCTCCTCTGCATGGAGGCGGTATCGATCTGCGAATGGGCCCTGGCAGAGGGGATTTGGATTTCGGCAGTCTACCTCCCGGGGGACAGCAAGGAAGAAGCAGACCAGTTGAGTCGCTTGGGGTTCAACACCTACAAGCGGGAGTTCCACAACAACTCCTTATTGTCCCTGTTTCAGAGTTGGGGGGGGGGGGGGGTTCACGGACCTAGATTTGTTCCCATCCGGTTGGAATGCCAAGTGCCCCCAGTTTGCTTCATGGGCAGGTCAGGGGTCACTGAGAGACGCCTTCCAGTTGTGTTGGCATGGCCGCAGGTGTTATGCGTTCCCGCCCATCCCTCTGCTCCCACGGACTCTCTGCAAGTTCCAGGCCTTAGTGGGTTGCATCCTCATCCTGGTTGCCCCCCACTGGCCTTCGAGACCCTGGTTTTCGGATCTGCTGCTGTAGAGCTCATAGTGTCCTGTCCATCTTCTGATCCCCAGCAGGGACTTCCTGACGCAGCAGGGCGGGGCAGTGGAACATCCGAACCCGGACAAACTGGGCCTGGTTCCTGATCAGCTTAGGCTTCAGCACGCTCAATTTTCATATAACAAATGGGACAACATTCAGCAGACCAGGAGGCCCTCGACTCGGTCCAAGTATAAGAGCAAATGGACTAGGTTCTGCCATTGGGCCTGCGACAAGGGGCCTGGACCCTGTCGCCTGTCCTCTGGGTGACGTACTGGATCAGCGCACCTGGCTCATTCTGGAATCCAGGTGGATACTTGTTGCACGTATTTGGTGGCCATCGGAGCTTAAAAGAATTCCCCTGAGCATGTGTTTTCGGCAGCCAACCCAGTTGTTAAGTCTCACCTTAAGGGGTTGTCTAGGATTTTTCCTCTGGTGTATAGATCTCATCCGGTCTGGGACCTCAACGTGGTTCAGGTGGCTTTGCAAAGCAATCATTTTGAGCCGATGGCTTCTTGCGGACTTCCGCTTGGTGACGCTAAAGACTGTTTTATTGGTGGCTCCCACCTCTGCGCGCAGGGTTAGTGAACTGCAGGCGTCCTCATGTGAGCTATTCACCACATTTCACGATGACAAGGTCATCTTCAGCACTCGGCCCACAGTGGTCTCTCCATTTCATTTGAATCAAGAGATCTGCCTGCTGTTGTTCTTCCCGAACCCGCAGTCAGAGGCAGAGAGAGCCCTGCATTCCTTGGACCTCAAGAGGGTCCTCAAGTTTGTCTCAAACAAAATCCTTCATGAAGTCTGAGGCATTGTTTGTGACTTTTGGGGTTTCCTCCCCCGGCTCTCAGACTTTCAAGGCTTCCATCACCCGTTGGATGGTTCAGACCATTTCGGAGGCCTATATGGCCATGGGCAAACCTGTTTCTGAGGGGATTCATGCTCATGCGGTCAGGGCCAAGGCCACAGCCGTTGCATTTCAAAACACGGGTCTTGGGATGTCATCAGCAAGGCGGCTACTTGGGCCCCTCTGTCGGCCTTCTGTAAGCCCTACTCACTGGACACCAGCTACAGGCACGATGAGGAGTTTGGTCAGGTGGTTCTGAAGAACCTTTTTGCTTCATCATAGTTGTGAGGCAGGTTATCACAGATACACTATGCTTCTTGTTCAGTGGAATCACCCACAAGGATGGAGGAAAGGGGGCAGAACATTTGAGTCATTAAAGTTACTCACTGTAGTGACAATAGTACTCCTAGTCCCCTTTTCTCCATACGTTAGACCCACCTTCCCCCGCTAGTATGCCAAGGGCTAATATGTATACGTGTAGCCAGGTATCTTAGCGTCCAATGTATTCAAAGGGCACTGAGGTGAGGCGCCGGAAGGCGTGGCCTTGGCGGGGCGTTCCCAGCGCGCTATACTAAATTTAAAGGGGAACCTCAATTTTTTGCTGTCAAAGGTTCTGGTACATCCCCATGTTGGGGGACGCCCACAAGGATGAAGAAAAGGGGTCTATGGACTACAAGTACTCTAGTCACTGTGGTGCATAACTTTAATATATTGGGCTACTTACAACTCTGATTTGTTACCTGCTTGGTCTGGCATACACCCGTTACACCCTCCTGATTTTGTATCCTCCACAATCATTTTGTAGCGGCCACATTAATAATCTGCATGTTTTTAATTCATTTGCATTGTCCGGGTTAGTGAATTGATGGGCATTGTGGGGGCAGGAATTGCATGGGGGCAGCTAAACAACCTTTTTTATTTTATCTGCATGGCAGCCATTTAAACCACTTCGATCTAAGAGAGGTTATGGAAAGGTTCGAGCATGCTACACTGGTAATCGGAAAGATTCACACACAGGCCTAGAAAATTTAGCCTTCCTTGTGGTGGCATTTTTTGTGGCCCAAAATCCTTGCTTAGAATTAGTGTGTTAACAGGCGGAGGGGAGGGTACATTATTTTACTGTTATTTATTTTACAAGAATCCAGGAAAGCTGTACAGTAATTATGTAACCATCATTTTGTGTAGCGGACAAAATCTCCCCATCTGATGGTACTTCAACATCTGGTAATCTGAGAAGGCAATCAGTTGCCCTGTTCTCTCAGCCAAGCGAAGGACCTCCCATCAAGGAAAGGAATCAGATCTCATCCAGATCCCTGGAGAAAGACAAGAGGATATCAAAAAGGGTACAAAGCAAAGAGGAATCAGAAGATGCAGAGGAAGAACATAGGATGAGTGGTAGCAAACTGGCCACTAGAGGTAAGAAATAAACATTCTCTGAAGCAAGTCTACATCTAAGCAAAAATCCCAAGTTGCTTTCCCCACTTGAGTTCTCTTAAGTAAAAAATAAATGTAATGGGCTACTTATATCTCACTTCATGGCATCCTCCAGCCTCTGAGCTGGGCACTGGTATCGAACCTGTGCTGCTCAGTGTAATCCTGTTTCCAAAACGTCTTTCCAAGACGAGAACGTTGCCCCTAAGCTTAAAGAAGGACTAGTTCTCTCAAAGGTTTATAGTTCTATTTTCAAGTTAGAGCTGTCCCTTTAACTAACCTCATTATCTACACATTTGCTAATCTCCTCTCAGCATATCTACCATTTTGCTATGCAGGTATATGTGAATGAGATGAACATTGATGCATAGGGATGGTTAGGTAATGCATGCAGATGGGTTCTTCATTTTAAACATACTTTTCTAGAGCCTCGAATAGGAGACAAAATATACCTATTTTCTAAACACATTCATGTTGAAATGCTCTACGATGTTTGGGAGTGGTCTCCAATCAAAATTAATAGATCATCCTTTGTATTTGGTTGTTTTGTTTGCAGTCATGATCCTTTTGATTCAATGTGTTTTTTTCTCATTGACAAGGCATGGGCAAATAAGCAACGGTTTAATTACACACTTTGGACTTCAGTCATTTTGTTAATGTGCCATTATATGCAAGTCGTGTGTTGTCATGTTCACATTTTGGCTGCAAATGGCTGGGCCTGAACAGGTTTCTGCCAACCCAGGGCTGTTCTCATTGTAGTTTTACACCTCTGGTTGTATGACCAGTGGATTGAGTACATTGATATGTATTGGCAAAGTGGGGGTTACAGTCCGGAAATGAACAGGAGTGATCCATGCACCACAGCTAGTCATGTCACCTTGCACTAGCCCCACTGTTGATCTATCTTAAGTTTTAAGCCACACCCTCTCATTGTCGTCCTTCTCTACCCCAGCCAAGTCTGCATTGGTTGACACCTAGCTACTGTGACGAATCCCAGGATGTCGTCACTTCTTCCATGGGGGAGTCCTCTTCCTCTGAGGCAAGGCCGCTACCTGCTAGTCCCCTGTGGGATGTCTTGACCCACTTTCGCTCTGCCATGCGGCATCCCTGTGTGCTGATGGTGCCAGAAATATCAAAATGGCCACAAAACCCTTGTGCGTGCCAAAACCTCTGAAAATCGCGCTTTACAACACAAAAAGATGGCTGCCAAATCTACCATGCATGTTGTCAGTGGTGGAACAGAGATCTCACTCCTGAAACATGTCACTCGGCTTCACAACAAGTAAAAATGAAGCACAGAGGAAAAAGCAGTGCTTTGCTGAAAGAAATCCAAAATCTTGCTTTTAAATCCTTTTCTTGGTTTCTGACACTGCAGAATGGCGGTACAAAACACCCTCAAACATCCAATATTCTTGCTGGGTGCTACAATTCACTTAGTTCAAGAAAATTGACAGGGGGGTCCTGGGAGTCTCTCTGCCAGACATTAGTCCTGGTTACGAGAGACTTACCCAGAATCTTTAGCTCACTATCTTTCACAGAGAAGAAATATCCCACACATATCAGTCTTTGTCCTGCCCTGGGGCAGTCCAGCACCGAAATGCTAGGCAATTTTCCTCTGAACAAGAGTACCAACAGCATCCCCAGACACGTGTTTCGGTTTGGTTGGACCTCATCAGTAGGGAGGAGCTGTGCCTCTCTAAGAATAGTGAGCAAGGGGTCCACGTCTGGATTCCCCTAGTAATTAGGGTGAGACCCAAAGTTACTTGAATATGCAAATTGACAAGGGGGATCCTGGGAGTCTCTGCCAGACATTAGTCCTGGTTAGACTTAGTTCAAGAAGAAATCATTGTGAACTTACAATATCCTGAAAAGCTGAATTTGTCATAAAAACATCCACAGCAAAAGTTGACTGCCTGTGGAATCTGTCAAAATCTGGGCACAGTACCCTCGGCCGCCTGAATGACAGCTGTCAGAAGCCTGCCTGATTAACTTTAAAAATGTATAAGCTGAAAGCAAATGTTTGCAATGTAAATGGCACTGTTACTGAGAGTAACCTATGTTGTAATTGTTAATCCCATGGTTTAGAATCTGAAATAAGTGTTCTAGCTGCTAGTTTGAAATCGCAAGTTGTTTTTAAACAAAGAAAAAATGCAACTGAATTAACATTTAATTTAAGCCTGACCAAAGCCACCCAAACTGGTATAACAGCTTTCCCCCCAGAAACAAGGCCTCCCCCTCTAGTTCCATCCACCGGGAAATCACACCTAAGTGATGATTATAGGATGGGGAAGAATTTGGTCTGCCAGAGGATGGAGACAGTGGACATCCTCCAGCTAAAAGGAAATGTAGATGTGAAGGGTCGTAAATGGCCTCTGCCAAGGAGAAACTGGGAGGAGCCTGCTCTTGAACTGCAGGGAGAGAAAGAGAGGCAGAGACAAACAGCCATTTGTGGCTGGACATTCACAAATAACATTTTGTTTAAATACATATAACTTACCACTTAAAATTATTTAAAATACAAAAATCACATATTTGTGAATCTAAATTCTGACTGTACATTTTAGAGGCAGCAAAACCGTGTGACATGTGCTAGAAGGAACGGCGGAAAGGGTGGTTTTACACCAAATGTATTTATGCCACAAGTAAGAAATGTTATACCCTTATGCCTATGTTATACGCGCACACTTGCAGAAATGTGCTTATCAATTTGACACTGTGTTCCTGATAAAAAGGGCAACATTCTGGGGAAAGCAGACACAAGATCTCACAACCACGGGGTTTTGAGGAGTAGTTGCTACACAAAATATGTAATCTGTATAGGTGATTGTGATAGAGGTTGCAAATATGTAAATATGGATTGTGCCAAAAGTAGATTTTGTGTTTAAGGGGCAAGGGGTGGACTCTAAGCCTCGTAAACCCACACCATCAAGGTGATACCCTGTTTTTCTCCTCCTATCAAGGTAGAGCGGAGACTCTGGCCAATCGCCTGCCAAGGGGGCGAGTTTAGGATAAACCAGCACACATACCCCTTTATCATAAGCATAAATAGAGACAGCTCAGGACTCAGGGGAACACACAGATTCCCCCACTATCCCGATGCTAGCGAAGCACCCTGCAGCTGAACCCTCCATCTTCCTTGCTCCAGACTCCAGAAACTTGGCAAACAGAAAGGCCCATTGCATAGCTGAACAATTTTCAGCTAGGCCTGAAAATTCCAGAACCAAAATCCCACAAACCTAAGGGGAGAATCATATACAGCCAGGCTGCGCTGTACTGCTTGCCTGCTAAATAATTAACTTCAGAACCAAGAAGGGCGGTTCAACCGAATCCTGGGCCGTGCTGTGACCAGAGCCATTGCAGACCCGATCCAGTCCTGTGCCGTGCTGTGAACAGACCCAGTCCAGTCCGGTGTGCCCAGCTGTCTGTCCCAGAAGCACATTCCCTTCCCTGACCAGAAATCTTGATGGACCAGAATCCTGACAGGTCCGTGTAAAAACATATCTAGTGAGTATCTATAGATGGGACTGTGTCACTAGCATATGTACTGTCCATAGTTAATCCCTATCTTAAACCCATCCTCTCGTATTCAGAACCGGTAGTGTTAGGAGTATTTTGAATTGTCAGAACTTTTCTTGCGCTAAATTTCTCATTTGTTTTCTCAAATCATAAGTCATTAGTGTTGTGAGTAATTAAAGTGAATCCCAGAAAGAAACTGAGTATCCACCACGTGAAGGGTTCCCTGGCCAGGAATGGTAGAGATTCATGTGTGGCATTTTCTTTTTCTATAGTCCTAATCTAGTGTAAGAAACCCATTTGTCTTTTAAAAGTGCATTCTTGTTTCCCATTTTTGCGCCTATCTCGAAAAAAACGAGCTCCACTAAAACGTCCATAACTTCCTTGGTATTTGTGCTAGAAACATAATGTCAACGTCTGCTTGTAGCTAACATCCAGTTTTAATTTGCATCTGAAACCGCATTCCAAATCCATATAGTTCTCCCGTAATCACGATTATCGCGCGCTGAAAAGATTGATGCGAATTTCGTTTTAAGGAATTTCTGACACGTGTAAAACAGCTTTTGATTGCTTCTGACCTGAATTTTAAGATTTCACATTGTTTCTTAGTATTAAATCATTGCTAGTGTTTATGTGCAACTATTTAAAGTGGCTCCCATAAGAATTTAAACAATTTCAGCAATTTAAACCATATTTAGTGTTTTTACTCAATCCATTCTCAAGATAACTTAAAACCATTTTGACAGCTTGCCAATCAATTCTGTTTTTCTCTTGTATTGCTGGGGGTAAATTGGGATTGATATTTTGGTTGAATTCTGCCATTCCTGAATACCTGCTCTCTCTCCTCCTATCTCTTTACATTGCCTGCTGGGGGGGGTTGACGGGTGTGCAGGGGGAAATAGTAACCACATTGCTATTTGATCTGAACACATACAAAAGTATTATTTCTGTGCTGAATTGTTTTGCTCCCTATTACTCCTTGTGCATTAAAGAGATTATTTAGTGTTACATCACCCCATTGGTGATCATTGTGTACCTATCAAAACATAGTGTGATTGAATTGTAACTACATAAATAAATATTTTAACTTTCCAAACCAGCCTAATTCCTGGATCAGTGTGACGGGGGGGGGGGGGTTCCAGGAGGGGGGCGTGATATGAGTGGTACATCGTTCAGAATAAAATAACTTTTAGACACAAATAAATTGTAGGCGTTGAGTTAGGTGAGTGCCGGATTGAAATCACGTACACCCCCTGAGGGTGGTACTCAGCGGGTAGCTCTCATGGGGATGGAAACCCCCTATGGGACGAGGGATGACACTTTGGGAGAAACGCCCCACACCCCAACCGCCCACACCCAGTTACCCTGCACAGGACATAATACCCCACACACTGCCATGTATGTCTGCAGAATAGACAATGTCACTTCCCCAAGAAACACTAAGACGAGGAAGAACATTGAGTTACAGGGATGAATATAGTGCTGGAATGAGGAAGAGGTGTGGAGTAATGTGGTATATTCCACCGAACCATTACAAATGCACTTGTCAATTTGCGTCAAGCGAATCGGAACAGAACATAAATAGGGAAAAATGACTTGTTGATGAGAGAAGCTCTCACAGGAGCAAGCGGGAGATTCGAATCCTGGCAACAGTAGAGGAGACGGGACATCAGCGGTATCAGGAACGG
This sequence comes from Ambystoma mexicanum, assembly GCF_040938575.1. Taxonomy (NCBI): domain Eukaryota; kingdom Metazoa; phylum Chordata; class Amphibia; order Caudata; family Ambystomatidae; genus Ambystoma; species Ambystoma mexicanum. The sequence goes on along the minus strand of NC_090921.1, from coordinate 1,017,432,509 downwards.
GACGCTTACCCACTGGCAGAGTCATTCCTGAGGCATCCGTCACAGACGAACAACCGAGAGGAGCAGAAGCATGAGCCCCCAGCCAGATGGGAAGCCTGCAGTGCATGGATATAGCCGAAACGCACATCTCAGAGGCCTGGAGTCCGCCCAGAGCCACCGCTGTCCCTGGAAGCGACAGAGGGAAGCCGAGAAGGCCCAAAGCACACGTAAACTACTAAAGGCTACCGCTAAGCTCTCCAGAGAGGTCGGGGAGACTGGGACGGTTGGCAGAACGGCTAAAAAATGGAGAATTAAGAAGTCTGGGACCCATACCCACAAACCTAATCAAGGCCTCCAAAAGCAATCTTCATAAGTTACAGTACCTATCATGATGGTGTACCAGGCTGGCTGTGACCATAGAAGTAGTAGTAGTAAAGCGACAAGAAAAAAAATTAAAAATACAGAAAAAGGGCGTCTGGGATTCAGACCCATATGAAGAGAGAGCCAAAGCATTCTTCAGAGTCACCGTACCTGGCCGGATGGTGTGCCAGGTTGACTGTGAAACCAAGGAGAAGCCAAGAGTTATCTTCATAGTCACAGTATCTGGGAGAAACAAGAGCCAGGTTGACTGAAATATTGTGGGAGGAAACCAAGGGGAAGGTAGGGAAGCAAAGCCCTGCTGCCGTTCTGAAACATTTTTGGAACACTAAAATAAGGGTGACCATCATTAGACATTCGGAGGGTGAGACATCCTGGGGAGTAATGTTGTCTTTCCTTTTGAAGTTTATTTGTACACTACTTTGGAACTTTGTTTTGTAAGCAGGAAAAGAACTTTGAGACTCAAGAAGATTCACTTTTCACATTAGTTTGAGTTCTTAGTGTGAGGGCTGGAAATAGGATTTCTGACAGCACAGTGGACTTATTTCGTTCGACTATCCTGACAGACTCCTTAGAATAGAATATTCTTTTAAGGCAGGGAACCCCTTCTTAGTAATAGGGACAGGAAGGTATTTCCCCAACCCTCATTAATTTAATTCAAGTCTTTGATATCAATCCTGCCACCGGTGTGTCTTGCAATGATGATGATGCAATAATGATGTCTTGCAATATATCATATTATAATAACACCTGAAGCATTGAGTATTCTGCTAGGACCGGTGCTTCCCCATTGAGGAGGATTTAGCATCCTACGCACCAGAAAGCACAAACAAGCCTCCTCTATTCTGAGAAGCTGATAACTGAGTGATGGGGATTATCAGTAACCTTGAGAGGAGTTCAGCCAATTGGACTCTGGCAATTGAGTCCAAGGGAATATGGCTTGCCGTTCAGGGAAAACCTACAATACAGGGACTACTGCAAAGAGCCCTTTCCTGTGTTTCTACTAGCACACATAAGTGCTGCTCATTTGTGCCCTAGCTTAAGGCCATTTGCTCTCATTTGTGTATAGTTTTGACAGATTTTTTATGGCAGTCTGTACTTTTGTCTGTTCAAAGAAACGTTTTGGCTTTCTAACCAAATTCAATGCTGATCCGTTTACAAGACACGTTAATACTGAGTAGCATTCAGCTCAAGGAAACCGATCTGATTACATTATTGGAGAATAAGTGAAGTGCCCATACCCGCATATTTTACCGTTCAGAAACACAACTCATTAATGGTATATCTGCGGTTGTGGTTAAATAATTGCGATAAAAAATGGGTTTTCATCGTCTGTGAGCAGTTGCCGGGACCTCACTTATAAATGCAGTTCCTATGCTTGGTTTTCGTAACAGTCTCTGTAATCGATAAGTGTTGGGTAACTATGAAGCACACTAAGAAGGAGTGTGGTTCTGGAAGCTTTGTTTTGAGAGACCAGTGTTGTCTTGTAACCAGAGAATCCTATGAGCAATCACATCCAGCATTCACAAAAGGGTGCAGGGCAGAGGGTTTTGAGAGCAGACCCTTAGTAGTTCAGGCAACAAAGCCCATACTAGCGCGGTCTATAGAACCAATATCAATTTCTGAGGAAGCTAAGGCTTGTCATCACGAATGACACCTAAGGTTCCACCTACAGCCTTACTGGGAGAGGAGAAAGCCCTTTCTTCCAGCTGGCAGATGACATGTGAGTAGCATAAGATGGGAACAGTTGCGCTGAGAGCAGGTCTAATGCCGCTGAGCTAGAAAATAGTTATCCCTTCACGTTGAAGCTTTGGAGCTGTGTCAGTGTTAGGGAGAATTCTCTGTAAAGGATAATTTCCCAAACCTAGTGAGTCCCCCAGCAGCTTTGCTGGATTTTTGGGGTTTATTTTTTTCTCCTGCTAAGAGTGACACTCTTTTCCTCCCCCTCTTAGACATGATTTGAGGTGTTCCTTTGACTTTGTATGTGTTTTATGGGCCATGGGGTCCTTTTCCCCATAGGGTTTCATGTGTTTTTGATATGTGGGTTACACAGCACCCTCCGTGCAGTAGCCCAGGGGTGTCGTAGCGACCCCCAAACATAGACTCCATACCCTGGGACTGACTACTGTCTCCCAGGGCATGTAAAGTCACCATTGGCTTTACTAGTCTCAAATTGTGAACAGAACCAGTACAAACCATCATATTGTGGACGTACTGGTCGGGGCAATTCGATTGCCCCTGGGTCTGTTGTTCGAGGGGGCACTGTCCAGTCCCCCCTGACCGAGTTTTGGCTGGTGGCAGTGGATACTACTTTTTATATTCGACGCAAATATATTCCTATGGCATTTTCCCATTGTTCGAGGCTATCACTTTTTAATATAGCCTCGAACATACTGCCGGTTTATTAAATTAATATAAATTCTCCAGCTTTCGTCCACGTCGAGGCCTCCTCTTCCTCTGGACGAAACACCGACTTGCACCCGCTGCCAGGAACAATTGCCCCCGCTGGAGCGTTCTTCCCATTTTCAGGTACTGTGTCCCACCTGGCTTACCTTGCGTCAGATCGTTCGGAGTGACAGTAAATCCTCGACTTTCTAACCTGGGTTAGCCTGGGACCTGTTAACTTTTCCTGACTTGATCTCAATCTTTTGTGAACTATCTACCAAGACTCTTTGGGCATAACCCCACTGTGTGATCCTGGACACATTTCGCTTGCTCTGTCTAAGAGTGGGCCTGGCATTTGAACTTCCTTGCTCTCCAGTAGACTTTGCCTGACCTGCCTCACTGTGGTTCTTTGAAAAGTATTGAGATTTGTGTGCTTTCATAACTCTGCCTTTTTCCCTCCCTTTTTTATAACTTATTAGAGTGCCATCTTATGTTAAGCGCTCACCTCTGTCTGAAAATAAGTGGTGTTTCTCATTAAGACTTGTCTAATAAGTAATCAGGGTTGTATATAAATATATAATAGTGACTGTGTGCTGAATTTACTTACCTCTCTTTGTGCTAGTGTAATTTACAAGTGTGTCTTTAAATAAATAATTATATACTTTTACACCAAAGCTCTGGTCAGTGTTTGCTTGTGCTACTGTATCTATGTACCTATTGTGTATACTCTGTATACTGCCTAACTCATCTTGAGAGAAGTCTGACTGCTCAGCCACAGCTACCAGGTAAATCTGGGTGGTACATACTGCTACCAATTGGGTTTACTGCCAACCACCTGTAGTCCTAAATCTTTTGCAGTAGCCCCTAAGGGAACTGCACAGGTTTCTGTCTAACAGTCAGGGCATGGCCCCTCAGCAGTGTTGAACAGCTGTGCAGGAGTTGAACTCCAAATTTGTTTGTGCCACACTGTCAGCAGATGTTCTTTGAGGAATGAGGATTCATTAGGACACTGCCAAACCCGCTACAGTAAGGAAAGAGGACAATTTAATGGAGCTCAATTTCAGTTTTACGACTAGGATCAGTGGGTGCATCAGCACATGATTAAGGAATTTAACAGGAGCTGTGCACAGGACATTAGCCCAACGCTATGGAACCAGTTACCAATTGCCATACGATCATGCACTTCACTAGAAGGCTTTAGAAAATAACTTAAAACCTTCTTATTTAAGTGAATCCAAGTAATAAGGGCGAGTACAGTGCCTCACAGTTAAAAGCCGTTCTTTAGTTAATAACTGCGCCCGAATGCAGTTCGTTCTGCCTGGTGTGCATAAGAAATAACCAAATAGACAAAATAGATAGCCCGGGATCTGCATTTGTGGACATGTCACTGCTGGGGTTTCCATTGTTTGTGCATATGTGCTTCATCCATTAATTTAGATGTTTTGGTGTTTTACTGAATTGCCATATTTATTACTTGGTTGCAAACCCGCATTAGCATTGTATCTCCATTCTTGTCTGGATTAGTGTTGATTGCCAATGAATGGTTTATATTCAGGTAGATCTGCTCTATAGTTTCCCGATTCTATCCAAATCATTCTGTGCTGTGAAGTTTGGGGGGTTGTGCTGCATCACTACCCTGGTTGCCCTTACTCGGGGGGTGGGGGGGTGGAGCGAGTATACCATTCAGCAATATTATTTATGCCTCCTCTCTAGCTACATTGCAGGTGCATCCATGCACCCTCATGCCTTAGGAGAAGAGGTTGCAGTGGGTGGCCCCCAAGATTCTTCTTTGTGGACACCTTTTAGTGAGGCAGTCTTTACCCTGATTCCTAGGTCAGCTCTGCTGACGAAGAACTACTGTACATTTAGTCCAAAAGAAAATAAACCAACTTTTGCATGACATTATGGAAATTCATAGCCACTTTTCATAAATGTGTTCTGCAATGTATACCATTGTTATTAGCCCTTGAAATTAAATGTGCTGTAAGAAAACTATAGGAAAAGCTGCTTTGCCCATGCTGCATGCCCCAATAAGCAAATTACAGTACACATTTCTCCTTGCTGACGGCAAGGCCCATTGCCCAAACACCAATGTTGTATCACTATTTTGTGTACTTAAATTTTCACACTTTCCCAAAAATTAAATAAAGGGGGCGCTCTGTTGCGCTCGAGCAGTATGGCCGCCTGAGTGAGTTGCTCCGAGCAGGGGAAGATCCTTCACTCTGACCCTGCGTTGATGGTGCTGCGTTTCTCTTTCAAAATCTGCAGACTTATTCCCGTGAGTCTGCTGCTGGTGCTTTCCGACTGGCATGTCCCGGAGGAGTGCCATTACGAAGTTACCAGCTGTTTTCGAGACAATGCCACCTCTCCCTGCGGCGTCCCGCCTCCATGGGGTGCAGACTTCTACACACTTGAGGACCTGTGCCTGACTGGGGGAGGGGCTACCACTGCTTGGCACCACGTGCTCTAAACTGAACGCATAGCACAGCTGTGGCTGCGGTTTTGGGCTCGGCCCCCTCACCCCCTATACTGAGGACAACTGTGCAGACGCCTGGGGACTACTATTCCCCACCTTGCCAGTACACTCTGTCCTCCCAACTGCAATTCTCCACTCCGGGGCTGCTGCTCAGATCCTGCGGGCGGTGCGGTCTGCATCTTCCCGACCCTGCGCCGACTGACACTGAGAGTCCCACGGCTTCAGCGTTGTTCTTCCAGACCGGTCCTGCCACCACCCTGAGAGCTGGAGCTCGGGCCCTGCTGGCCCCCCGCAGGATGTCATGCATAGGGCAATACCGCTCTCTGCATCAAGACTTAAGGTATGAGGGGAATACAACTGTAACGCCACACGCTGGGCTGCCGCATTTAGCACTCTTCCCCTACCTCTGTGCTGCTAACAACTGAAGAGCACGGAGAATAGCATTTAGGATAATCATAACTGGGTACTGCTGGTCTGGCCCCCGCTGCCCCACGCAATATTTGTCCAGCCTAGACACTGCCAATGCAGCGTTTCACTGGCCACTGCGACCCCGCTTACCCACACTGCAGATTTCTAGCGCAGCAATCCCTGTGCCCAACATCTTAGATATCTCTGGCCTGCTGGTGTTGGGGGAAGCCTGCGCAACATCCCTGTCAGGGAACCTACATCGCATGAACCCTTCTGCGCATCGACTGGTCCTGCAGTGCCCTGAGCTAACATCTGGAGAGCACAGTGAGTGGCATCTAGGATCACCATAACTGAGTAGTGCTGGACTGGCCTGGACACTGTTAACGCAGCGTTTCTCTGGCCACTGCGGTCCACTTACCCACTGACTACAGATTTCTAATGCATTGAATCCTGTGCCCAACACCTTAGATATCTCTGGCCCTCTGGTGTTTGGGGAAGCCTCCGTGACATCCCCGTCTGGGAACCTACTTCGCACAAATCCTTCTCCACATTGACTGATCCTCCACCGCCCTGAAGCTCACTACTGCCCTGAGGTGGGAACACTGCTTCCCTTGTGGTTATGGACTAACCTTGTGGCCAATCACTACCACCTGGTGGCTAATTGATCTGCCCTTTTTTTATATGTGGGAGGCCATAATCCAATCAGACGCAGACCAATACGACCCTGCTGGTAATAACTGTCTGCACTGGCAGCCCGGACTGCCCTGCTCTGCACTACAAAACAGCTCTTGTTCCCACCAAGATTATCTCCTGAGATTTGGCACCTGAGACAGTACCCTCTCCCCCTGAGACACTGTGTACCCACCGTTTCATCCTCTAAGCACTCTGGTCCGCAGTTGCCGCACCTTTGCACCAGACCTACCTAGCCTTGCAGCACACTGCGACAAGTGATCCTGCGGCCCTTCACTCAGTTAGGGATTAAATTGAGCGTCCTCGTCATCCACAAATACACGCTGGACAGAGTCCCCCGTCCTGGCTCCGCGGATCCCCCGGGCGCTGTACAATTCTATTACCCACGTGGCTGGACGGGACCATGACCAAAGGGGCTCACAAAAAGCAGAGCTCCATCAACATTTATGCCAAAGCAACACCAAAACATAGTGAACCCCAATCTGAGCCTGGGGCATCCATGTCAGCATTCCCCGAAACCACTGAATCACAAAAGATGACGGAATACATGCGGGAGGGCTTCACATCCCTACATTAAAAACAGGATGACATGAGCGGAACCATCTGCTCGATCAAAGCTCATATGGAAAAGACGGAGTGGCCGAGGATGATATCATTGCCCTTCGTGCCGAAGTGAGTGCCCTGTCCAGGCAGGTTCAAGATATTGAGAAGAAGAACGAGGAGCTAGAATTGCGCTCTACGGGCAATAACCTACGTATCATTGGGATCCTGGAGGACAAGATCGATGGCCCCATGGAAGACTTTGTCGAGCACACTCTGCTTTCACTCCTGAATTCCCCAAAACTCTCGCCGCAGTTCGCAATCGAAAGCGCCCACGGATCCTTGGAGGCGAAGCCTAGGCCGGGTGCCCCTCCTTGCCCCATCATAGCAAGGGTCCTGAATGATCACGATAGACTCCCTTCTTCGGGCGGCGAGAGCCAAAAGCAACCTCTTCCTTGGCTCCTCCAGAGTTCACCTTTACCTGGACTTCTCAGTGGCAGTCCAGCAGGAGCGGAAAACCTTCCAGGCTCCAAGAAAGGGCTATGTGACCTGGGGGCCAAATATTCAATGCTTTACCCTGCTAAGCTCAGGATTGAACACTTGAATCGTGTCTTCTTCACCATCCTTGATGAGGCTTCTAAATTCATCGACGAGCATTTTCCTGGCTGACCACATATGATTTTACTCCTGTGTTCACTCCGTTCGGTTCTTTTACAAACGCTACACAGTACTTGGTGATGAACTGGGCCTGGACGACTGGCATGTTTGTACACCACTAGACCCATCAGATTGGCTGTCACCCAGTTCTGTCCCACAGGTTTTGTTCTTTAGCCCTCAAGTATTATTAATGTTTAATTATACCAAGTGCGGACCTGGACCTGGATCATTGTTACATTTGCATTCTACTATACATGTCTGGTTGACTGCCGTCCAGCTCCGATCCGCAAGTTATGCTTTTGAGCTTTTATATATTGCTTCAACATTGTGCACCACATAATGCCTAGTTAACATCCCTCTTCGGAGGTATAGCCACTCATGGCCAATGCACAGCCCCCCAGGCAATGCCGCTGATGCTTGTGGTTCAATTAAAGTTTTTTTCTCGGAATGGCCCCTCTCTGATTGGGGGAGGGTTAAGAGGTGGGGGTGGGTTGGGTTACGTATAAACTTGATAAAATGCTTGACACGCGACTGAAAACCCGAGCACTTAAATGTATCCAGTTTAGTATTACTGGATTGAAACCCCTGGGCCCTATAGATAATTGTCCTGTAGGGGCGATTGCCTGATATTGCTGTTTTCCCATTCCAATGGCTGATGATTATATTGTAGGTATGAGCTGGAATGTCAGGGGGCTGGGTAATCACACTAAAATGCGCAAATTGCAGTTATATATCGAGCAACACAAAGTTAAACGTTTTTTTTCTTTTTTGCAAGAAATGCATGCTATGTCCAGGGGTTGCAAAGGGTTCGAAAGATCATTGGGCCCCCAGCGCTATTACACTAATTACTCACCCAGAACCGGGGGCGTCATGATCTTAATCCATAAAACCATCAAATTTCAACTTAAAGCGACTCAGATAGACCCCCTGGGGCACTATGGGGCACTATGTACTACTATTTGAGGCCCGGTTTGGCAGAGAGGTCATACTTCTTAACATATATGGTCCTAACATCGATGACCCCGACTTCTATAAACACTTATCCTCCCTGCTGGCTGCATTTCCTCTGGATTTTAGAAATCTGGGACCCTATTCTTCCCAGGAAGGCTACTTATGAAACAAGGATACACTTGAATAGGTCGGGGAATTCACTCATGCACTCTCCTTTTCCCTACCACCATAGGAGTTAAGTAAACACTCAATCTGTTGTACCCAGGTGTGGTAAATTCTTGATTTTTATAAAGACGCATAAATCAGCGTAAGAAAAGGTACAATATCAAACATCACATAGTTTTTTCGGTATTGATCATGCATGGAGAAAAACACAAAGGCATGAACAATAGGTAATCCAGTTGCTTGTGCATTAAACAAGGAGTGAGTCCTTTACTGTCGTTATCTGGTGGACAGTATTGTACAGGAAACAAGTGAACATTTTTAACAAAAACAACACAACAAGTGACAAGTTATTCTTCCAGAAACAGTTGCGATACACTGTGGTTAAAAGGTGCGTCTACACCGTGGTGTTTCAGCCGTCTATAGGGGCTGAATATGCCTTGTATCTGACACAGCCTTCTTCAGGACGGGGTACTGTATGAGATGGATGTTCGTTGAGTGCTGTGGAAAGGGAAATAGAATCAGGGGAGTGTCAAGTGGACATTATTGGGCAATGAATAAATCATGAACTGTGCCATGTGAAATTACCAGAACACAGTTTACCTATGGGATTGAATCGCCACAGGTACTTTGATGGGGATACAATCTCATCTGTGAAGGTCCCAATGGGCTCCTATTGCCAAAATTAGAGGAGAGACATTTTAGTAAGGTCTCCTCAGTTTGTATATGCTTGCGAAAACAACACAAAGGAACTGTCTGCAAGTGGATATGACCACTGCTTATTTAGTTAAGCTTACCTCTTAATTGGGGCTGTGGTCTTTCAAAAGTGATCTGTGCTGCCTCGGAGGGAAATGGTGCCCTATGAGAGGGCATGCAGTTAGTAACCAGATCAAGTACTTGGATCCGAGGCTGGCATGATATTTTAAGCGCATCTAGTGCTCACTAAATACCTCTATTGTCTCGGCGCTCGCGGGCAGCGTGTGACAAGTGAAGAGCTCTGCAGGAAATGCTGAGTCACTCTGTGGGCTCGTAGACCGGGAAGCACAGCGTTGCTAACACCGTTGCTAGGTCTCAAGTGTTTTTATACCGGCAGCCATCTTAAAATGGTGTCCGGCGTCGCATCTGGACTGAATTTGATGATGGGTGCCTTTTGGGGATCTGAAATTGTTGAAAAAGCAATTTTGGTCGATGCCCTTGTGGATCTTAAAATTATAGTGTCATTGGGCCATGAGGTTTATTTCGGTTGTCATGGCAACCATTGCAAAAGAAAAAGGCCCAGTTCTACATGGTAACAATGCCATACACGGTATACAGAAACTGCATAAATCAATTTTAACACGTGGCGGCCTATACATGCAAAGGTGTATTCAAAGCGTACCATACAAAACAGATCGTAGCTATACATTGTACCTGACACATTATAGCAGACATAAGGTAGAAGCACAGTTCACTCGTGACTGATGGCCATTGGCATGGGATGACTATATCTACACAGGGTGCTCCATCCCAAATTTGTATAGTGAAAATTATTTAACCCCGGCCATTCACAAGACAGCGGCATTGCGGGATCATACATGTGGATTTGCAAAAAAGGGGTGGTGGTGTCACAATGAGAAAGCATATGACAACAATGAACACCATACACTTTAATTCCAGTGGTACATGCTGCTGTACCGGGACGTGGTATGTGAACTTTTTTTTTTTAATTAAAATGCATTTGGTTTACATCTTAAACCTTACATTTATCATTCACATTCAATATACATTGTTTTCCTTATAGAAAACTGCAACATCTTTGCCTTTTATACTTCTTCATTAGAGTTTCTGTTTTCCAGCATAATAGTTTCCCAGAAGTGCAACCATCTTTCTATTATTTCCCATCAAGATTTGACTCCATCTTTCTTCTTTTTCCATTTCTACTGTGGCACTAAGATATTTGTCGCTGAAGAGCAGTCTTTTTTGATTTAGTGCCTCGCATTCCATAATCACATGATAGAGAGTTTCTGTTTTTCCTATTGCATGACAGAATCTGCAGTCGCTATTTGCACTTTTATTTTGGCTCCATTTCCCCTGAACTTCCCTTGTTGGAAGTAGGTTCAGTCTGAATCTTAAAAACATGTCTCTAATTCTTCGATCCGGGTATAATTGTAGGTAGTATGGAAGTTGGTTGAGTGATCTTGCCTCTCCCTCGCATTTCAGTGTCATTTTATATCCGTCTTTCTGCTCTTGAGTTTCGATCCAATCAGTTCGGCTCAGCTTCTTTTTTGCGATTTGAGGCGTTTTCGTCAACGTCTCCAATGTAATTCCTTTTTTGTTACATATACTCATAGACGCTTTCCATTTGTTTAGTGTAGCATCATTAACGTGTTCTTGTGAAGTTCTTAGTATTTCCAATGCCGGTATCTTTTCTTCGCTGTTCATTTTCCTGAATAGATCTAATATTTCCGTTCTATTATTGATTCTAGTGATTGGAGGCCCAGTTCATAACGAATACGTGTCATTGGCATGCTCTGGGGTAGACTTGGTACTTTCCGCCAATAAATTGCCCCCAGTTTCATACATATGGTTCTGTCATGGTTGATCATAGTTTCAGCACCATATGCAAGGATCGCTGTAACCTTTTGCTTGTAAAATGTTACAACTGGTATGAGAGAAAATTTCCCGAATTTCTTATGTATTGACAGACCTTGTCTGGCCAGCATTCTGGTTTTAGCTTTTAACTGTTCTGCCCATGGCGCTTCCTTCAGTGATTGATTGATCCCTATCCCTAGATATTTATAAGTTGTGACCTGGATCAATTTTTTTTCCTGGAGGTATGTGAACTTTTACATGGAGCGATCATGCCTGTAAACAGTGTTACAAAGAAATCATTGTCAAGGCAGTGTATATCAACAAATTTGGATGCAGTGGGTGGTGTGCCACAAAAAGTTACAGCAAACACATCTGGAAGAAGGACTCACAGAAAAGATTTCCATTCAGCTGAAATGTTGAGTCCAGCCTGCACAGTGTCTAATTTATGTACCCATTCTCCGCATTGGATCTTTCATGGATTCACATGCTTAGAATACTCCCCGTCGTCAGACTGGGACCCCTCGGTACACATATATAGCCTTTTCCTATAGGAAAACGTCCGATACTTTTGTGTCCGATCTATGTCCTTTTAGGGCCCGCCTACGCATGCTCCGTAGGCCGTTACGGTATAAGAGGCCCGCCCCCGCGGCTCCCCTTCAGATTTCAACCGTCTCCAAAGTAGTGGGATCTCCTCGCGTCATCTTACTATTTTGTACAAGGTTGTGTACTTGGAGTTGGAGTTAGGTGAATTTTTCCTTCATGTCAGGAAAGGCGCTGTTCCAACCGTGCGCGACGTGCGGCTTGAAAAACGTTTACGAGGGGGACGGACATATGGATTGTATATACTGTCTCCACCCTCATCCTTCGGCTGATGACTGTGACATATGCAAAGGGTTTTCTCAAAAGACCCTCAAAGACCGAAATCGATGGCTGGTGGCATGGTTGAATGATGGAGCGGGGACATACCCCCCTTCGGAGGTAGGCTCCACACAATCAGCGAAAACATCACACCGTGCTGTGTCGTCGGAACCACCAGCGAAGAAATCTCGACCGACGGAAAAAGAGTAATCTCGGAATCACTCAGCTAGAGAATCTTCGTCGAAAAAATCGTCATCTTCGTCAAAAAAGCATGACAAGGAAAGGCCGAAATCCTCCTCGGGCGATCACCATAGATCGACCACGAGTCGAGAGTCGAGCAAAAACAGGCCAAGTGTGGAAAAGGCGGGACCGCCTAAACCACCTGCTAAGCCACCGTCGTCGACGGCGGTCCAGTCGTCGCCCTCCACCCTACCACTGACGCATGTGGTATCCACCGTCCCACCGACAACGACTGCGACGATGGGCTCGTCAAAGGAGGTTCTAAAGGAAGCCTGGAGGCCTGAAGTTTTTAATACGATCCCTCCGGATACTTTACTACAGGAACAGGCAGTGTCGCTGTCCTCTGGGGAGGACGAGAGCGGGAGAATAGCTGGCCCGGCAGACCTCGGGCTACGAGTGGTTGACAAGTCGTCGACGAGGGGATCCGGAATTCCGGCGTCTGCCCCTCTTCTCAATCCTCAATCTGTGTTGTCGTTGGAGATTCTGTCCACACTTCAGTCTTTAGCACAGTCGTTGGACCAGAGACTACCGCAGGTAAACCTGCCACAGTCACCCGTCGACGAGCCGGGCCCGTCCCGTCCACCGGCTCACTTGCGCACGCCAGTCTCAGCACCACAAGCACCCCAAGAGGAAGGTGAGCTGCCAGATTCTGAGTCTGACAGAGGAGCCATGTCGGATATCTCATCATCCCCCTCCAGGGATCCAACCTGGGAGTCAGCTAGAAACCCCAAGAAGCCCGGCTCACCCGTCGTCCCCCCCGGACGATATTGCATCATTCCATTCTATGATGGAGAAGGCGTGTAAGGAATTTGGTTTGTCCCAGGAAGAACAGAAAAAGGACTGTTTTTTGTTCGACCACATGGGTAAGAGAAGGAGGTCAGTGTTCTCAAAACCCATACTAGATCACGTGTGGAAGGAGGGTTTGCAGACAATGCGTCACCCCTTTTCGGAGCCGGCGGTAAAAGGACGCCTTGAGAAAAAATGTAAGGCTCCAGAGTCTACCCCCAAGTGCTTATCCTCCCAACCAACGCCTGAATCGGTGGTGTCGGCGGCAGCGGCGAGGAAAGCGAAGGCACAGCACAAGTGCACGGCTCCGCCTGAAAACGAGGCAAGACGTCAGGATGCCTTTTGCAAAAAAGTGCTATCCGTGGGAGCAACTACAGTAAAGGCCGCAAACTCTCTGGCTATTGTAGCCAGATACGACAGAGAAATGTGGTACAGGCTGGCTCCGTTGCTGGATCATCTTCCGGAAGAGCATAGGAAGGCAGCGATGTTACTTGTCCGAGAGGGTGAGGAAGCCTCCAATCACGCAATACACATCGCGGTTGACCTCGCTGAATCCGGCTTCAAGCAAGTCAATAATGGTGTTGTGTTACGACGACATTCATGGCTTAAGTGTACCTACTTCAGACCAGAGGTGCAATACAAAGTATTAGATATGCCCTTTGAGGGAGACCTCCTATTCAGAAAGAAAGTAGATGAGGCCCTAAAGGGAATGAAAGAGGACTCGGACACGGCACGTTCATTGGGTGCCCTCCAGAGTGGCCGAAGCTACAAGTCTTTTCGTCCCTTTAGAGGGGCTTCAGGTAATTCCAGATTCTCTGCGTCAGGAGACAGATCCTTTGGTAGGTCGGCTTACCCCTCCCAGGGATACAGGCGTGCTTCCCAAACTGCAAACCGACGCCAGAACTTCCAGACTTCCAGGAAGAGACCATCCTACCCATCGTTGTCGAGAGAAAAGCAAAATAAAGATCAGCAATGACGAGCAACACGCCGTTCTGGGGGGGAAGAGTATCAGCCTATGTCGACGAATGGGAACGAATAACGACAGATCAATGGGTGCTGGACACAATAAGGAACGGGCATTCTCTACAATTCAAGCACAGTCCTCCGCACATTCCACCTGCGTTCACCGCTCATTCCCATCTGAGGGTACTGCAACAAGAGGTAACACTCATGTTAGCAAAGGGCGTGATAGAACTAGTTCCAACATCACAGAAAGGTCAAGGAGTCTACTCAAGATACTTCGTCGTAAAAAAGCCGAACGGAAAATGGCGTCCCATTCTAGACTTACGCGATCTCAACTAGTCCTTAAAGAGCCTAAAATTCAAAATGCTCATGCTGCAAGAAGTGATCCCAGCAGTTCAAGAAGGGGATTTTCTAGCGTCCCTGGATTTGCAGGACGCGTACTTCCATATTCCAATGTGTCGGAAACACAGGAAGTTCCTGAGGTTTGTGATAGGCCGGACTCACTACCAGTTCACGGTTCTTCCCTTTGGGCTCAAAACCTCCCCCAGAACGTTCACGAAATGCCTGGCCCCAGTAGCGGCCTGGCTAAGGAGGCAAGGCCACCATGTATACCCATACCTTGACGACTGGCTGGTAAGGGGATCCTCCCCAGCGTCGACCAACACAAGTTTGCAAGCCACCATGCAGCTTCTACAACAGCTGGGATTTGCCATAAACTTCGAAAAATCCTCTCTGCGGCCATCGAGAACGTTGGTGTTCCTGGGGGCACAGTTCGAGACCCAGTCGGGGCTAGTGAAGCCTTCCCTCGACAGTACCTCAAAACCCAATCATCTGGCGAGCCGACTACGGAGAAACACCAAGCTCTCAGTGAGAAAATACGTTTCGGTCCTAGGGGCCAAGGCATCCTGCATCCATCTGGTGGCAAACTGTCGCCTATTCATGAGGCCAGTTCAGGAGTTCCTCGCGGACCGGTGGACACAGGCCCAAGGATCGTGGTCAGACAAGATAATCATCGACGACGACAAACTGCTTCAGACCCTTCAGTGGTGGCAGAGTTTCCGCAATCTGAACAACGGTGTACCCCTACAGGAACCAGAGTTCCAGCGAACCATAGTCACGAATCTCTAACTGGATGGGGAGCTCACATGGGCACTCTTCAAACGCAAGGTCGTTGGTCTCAAACTGAGTCACTCCTACACATCAACGTGTTAGAGCTCAGAGCAGTGCGATGGGCCTTGAAGGCGTTCCTACCACACATCAAGGGATCGAGAGTACGAGTGCTGACGGACAATACGACGGCCATGTCTTATTTGAGAAAACAAGGAGGGACGCGATCCAGGACTCTTTCCATGGAGGCCCAGAAAGTATGGCATTGGGCATTAAAGCACGAGATTTCCATCGTGGCTCACCATCTCCCGGGAGTGAGGAATTCGCTAGCAGATTCACTCAGCAGAAGGATGGCCCAGATACACGAATGGGAATTGGACACAGTTCAGCTGTCGAAAGTGTTCGAGAAATGGGGTCACCCCCCCACTGGACATTTTCGCAACGAAGGAAAACAAGAAATGCGAACAATTTGCAAGCAGATGGCCTCAGGAGGGTTCCATGGGGGAGGCGTTCTCCTTCCCATGGACGGACAAGTTCCTTTATGCTTTTCCTCCGTTTCCCCTCATACGGAGGACAGTGCAGTGGATACGCAGGTACAGTTGCCGGGTAATTCTAGTGGCACCGTATTGGCCGCGGCAACCGTGGTTTTCCGACCTGCTTCACCTGTCGCTGGAACATCCAATAACGTTTCCAAGAGTCCCGAACCTACTGTCCCGGGACAAAGGTACAGTGTGGCATCACGACCCGGACAACCTCAACCTCACAGCCTGGCTCCTGACTTTTCGGAATTTGGTACCTTAGACGTTTCAGAGGATTGTCAGAAAATTCTGCAAGCGGCTCGGGCCCCTTCTACCAACAAATCTTACACCTATAAGTGGCAAAGGTTCTGTGAATGATGTAGAGGACAACAAGGTCTACATCCATTGAAGGTGACTCCAGAGCAAGTTCTACCTTACCTGCTTCTCTTGGCAGAGGGGGGTTTATCTTTCACATCGATAAAGGTGCACCTGGCGGCCATCTCTAGGTTCACGAGGAAGAGATGGTCGTCTCCTCTATTCAGCGACAGACTTGTGAAACACTTCATGAGGGGCTTATTTCGAACTTTTCCCCCAGTAAACACCAACATGGAGTCTCAACATAGTGTTGGCAGGCTTAATGAAACCACCCTTTGAGCCTATGGCCACGTCGGACATGAAATTCATATCGTGGAAGTGGCATTCTTAGTTGCTATCACGTCAGCTAGGAGAATCTCGGAACTGCAAGCGTTGGTCGTAGACCCTCCATACCTAAGATTCTTTAAAGACAAGGTGGTTCTGGCAACTTATCCTACTTTCATCCCGAAAGTTCCTACAGTGTATCACAAACACTCGTCCATTGTTCTCCCTACTTTCTTTGCGACCCCATCATCAGCAGCAGAAAAAGCTCTTCATACCTTGGACGTTAAGAGGGCCCTAAAATTTTACCTACATCGTACACAAGAACTCAGGTCTACTCGACAACTGTTCATCGCGTATGGTCCGTCGACGAGAGGAAATGCAATTTCTAAGCAAGGATTGGCTCGATGGGTCTCGTCGACGATTGCGTTTTGCCACTCCAAGGCCGGAAGGCCGCTGCAAGGGCATCCTAGAGCCCATTCTACAAGATCAACGTCCTCCTCAGCAGCATTATGGGCAGGAGTTCCTCTAACGGACATATGCCAGGCTGCGGCATGGTCAGTGCCCCACACGTTTACCCGCCACTACTGCCTTGCCAGGCAGCATGCGGACGAGGTGCAGATGGGAAGAGCAGTCCTGCGCCATCTGTTTCAATAAGGTAAGCTCCACACTGTGGAGAGTTTTTCTACTTGTCGTATGCTTTATGAAGGTACAGTTATATGGGTAAACTTATTTCTGGTGTACCTATGCATTGTGTATTGTGGTGAGGGTATATTACATTACATTCTCACCTCCGTCTTCAGGTTTACTGCTATACAATCTATTCTAAGCATGTGAATCCATGAAAGATCCAATGCTGGAGAAGGGAATAGTTTCTTCAGCATTGGTATCTTTCATGGATTCACATGCGCCCGCCAGCCTCCCCGGAATGCAATGTATATGCTTGATAGGTTTGACCCTTCCTACTTTGGAGGGGCCGAAATCTGAAGGGAAGCCGCGGGGGCGGGCCTCTTATACCGTGACGGCCTACGGAGCATGCGTAGGCGGGCCCTAAAAGGACGTAGATAGGACACAAAAGTGTCGGAAGTTTTCCTATAGGAAAAGGCTATATATGTGTACCGAGGGGTCCCATTCTGACGACGGGGAGTATTCTAAGCATGTGAATCCATGAAAGATACCAATGCTGGAGAAATGGAGTTACAGGTAAGAAACTATTCCCTTGTTGCTCGAGTTGTGTTAAAAACCTATTTATGTCTCACCCCCCGCCGCCCCGCTTGGCGGGTGTCATTTTCGGCAGAACAAACCATCTTAAGTCTGTGTCTTTGTGGTTCTTTTTGCTAAAATGCTCGA
This sequence comes from Ambystoma mexicanum, assembly GCF_040938575.1. Taxonomy (NCBI): domain Eukaryota; kingdom Metazoa; phylum Chordata; class Amphibia; order Caudata; family Ambystomatidae; genus Ambystoma; species Ambystoma mexicanum. The sequence goes on along the minus strand of NC_090921.1, from coordinate 1,017,414,854 downwards.
CCAGGAGCTTGTCAACTATCTTATTCCTTATGCATGAACAGTGTTAAGATATGCACATCTTGATGGGACGGATGGTCTTCCCTACATAAAGTAGCTCACATGGGCATTGTATTATGTAATTACATCCTTTGTGTTGCAGTTTGTATGGTCCTTCATTGTCCATTTGATTGTCTTGTGCTCAAAAGATTTTTTCTGTAATGTGAGCGGGCAGGCCATACACTTGCCACATTTGTAATGCCCCATAAGCGGGGGTAGATTCCACAACGTGTTGTCCACTCGTGGGGGTGGTTCTAGAAACGTGTGCACAAGAGTCTTTTAAATTCTTGTTCTTTTTAAATGCAAAGCATGGTGTTTTGTTAAGTGTACCTGGCTGCTTCACCAAATGCCAGTTTTTCTTTATGGTTTTTTGTATCAGATTGCTCAGTGGTCCAAAAGTGGTGATGCATACCAGCCTCCCCAGTTCCTTCTTTGGCTTCTTCTCAAGGCATAGCTCTCTTGGTGTGTGTCTTGCTCTCTTGTTGGCTTGTCTGATGGATTTCCAGGGGTAGCCTATTTCTGTCAATCGAGTTTGTAGGTCCTCTGCATGTTTTCAGTACATTTCAATTTCCGTGCAATTCCTGCGGATACGTAGAAACTGGCCGTAGGGCAGATTGTACTTTAAACCCATCGGATGGTAACTTTGGAAATGGAGTAGGCTGTTGCGGTCTGTCGGTTTTCAGAATAATTATGTCTTCAAATGGTCTCCTGTTTTGTATATGTGAATATCTAAGAAATCAAGCTGGTGATGGTCCCAGTATATGGTAAATTTAATGTGGGGACTTCGTAAATTTATCCATCGGTGAAAGTCCAGCAGCCCAAGGGGTGAGCCATTCCATATGATTATGATGTCATCTATATAACGTTTCCAGAGGAAGATGTTCCCTAGGAAAGGGTTTTCTTCAGTTAATACATTGTTCTTCTCGTAGTTGGACATATAAAGATTAGCAATGTCGGGGGCAAATGTGGCCCCCATGCTCACTCCCTTAGTTTGTTTGTAGATCTGATCCTGGAAGAGAAAGACATTTTCTGACATTGCCAGTTTCATGCATTCCAGAATGAATTCTGTTGGAGTTGAAATTGTCATCCCTGGTATTCAAGATGTCACGTATTGCCTCTAGACCTTCTGCTTGTGGGATTGATGCATACAAAGCTTCCACGTCCATAGCAAGGAGGCTATTGTTCGTCAGGTTGATTCCATCAAGTAAATTTATAGTGCTGGTAGTGTCTTTTAGATATGATGGCATCTTGGCCACGAAAGGTTTTAAGAAAAAGTCTGTGTAGAGAGATAAAGGTTCGAGCAGTGATTCACAAGCGGACACTATCGGTCTCCCTGATGGTTTTTGGGTATCCTTATGTATTTTTGGCAGAATGTAAAACGCCGGGGTACGTGGGTGGATTTTGTTCAAGAAATGTTGTTCATCTTCACAGATCCATCCTTGGTCTAAAGCGTGTTGGGTGAGACTTTTAATCTCTTCTTGTAGATCTTTAGTGGGATCGTGGTTGAGTGGTTTGTACGCTGCTTGATCACTCAAGAGCCGTAGGCATTCGGTATTATAGTAGGCAGTGTCCCATACCACTGTGCCTCCGCCTTTGTCGGCGGGCTTAATAGTGATTGACTTATCTGTCTCTAGATTCCTCATGGCCGCTCTTTCTTCTCTGTCCATGTTGTCTTTGTAGAAATTCTTCTTGGAGAACCCCGCCATTACGGTTCTGGTCACTGTCTTCTCGAATGCTTCAATCTCACAGGGGATGGAGTTAGGTGGCGGGTACAAGACAGATTTTTGCTTGAAGCCTGTGGTGTTTTCAGATCTACCCGGTTGTGCTTCGTGACCGGTGTCTCTCGTGGAAGGCAAATGTATTTCAAAAAAATGTTTTAGGCATATATTCCTGTAGAATCTACGTAGTTCCAACTCGATCTCGAAAGGTTGGGCTTTTTGGGCTGGGACAAAAGATAGTCCTTTACCGAGGAGCCTAAATTCAGGCGGGGTCATTATACGTTCGGATAGGACGAAGACTGGTATCCCATGGGTGGTCTTTGGTTCTGGTACCATTGATGCGTGCGCATCCGTTGTCCCGACGGTGTGGGCCATCTTCTGGGTCTGCCTCTTTGACCCCCCCTTGGAAAAAATGCTGGTGGTAGTTGCTGCCAGTAGTACCTGTAAGACTTAAAATGCTCCCGCTCCCACTGGAGGAGGTGCCAGAGAAAGTGACTCCTCTGTTTCTCCGGTTGTAGCCTTGACTGGTTTGCAAATCGGTGTAGTAAGTGGCTCTTATGTAGGGGTACGTTCTTTCTTCCGAGTAGTTAGCCAAATCCTTCTTGAACTTGTCTACTTTCCTATCCAAAGTAAGGTTCTTAAACTTGGCAATCTCGACTTCCAATTTTTCTAGTTTTTCTTTGGCTTCTTGGATGGACTTGTCTTCAATGAACTTCTCTAGGTCCAGGAGTTCTGCGCCTTGTTTTTCGCACTCTTCTTTTGCCGTGTCGATGACTAAAATCAGCCAATCACGGCTACATTTGTTGCCTACACAACTGAAGTTTTTTGTAAACTTGGGGTTATCGGTGAAGACCCTAGGGACGTTGCGTACTTGCAACCCTTCTGGGATTATTCCAGCCTTCAAATATTCTAGCATAAATTTGCCATGTAATTCCGTACGTATTATCTTCTTCTTTTTTTTTTATTAAGTATCTCCAATTGGTCTTCAGTCAACCCCCTGGTGATAACGCCGCCTTCGTTACGAAGTGTGGATGTTGTCCCAAGGAGTTGTTTTTTTTTTCAAATTATTTTTATTGTGATTTACATCTAAATACAAGGTAAACATTCATGCAACCGGACTGAAATACAGTCCTAAGAACTACCCCTGCCCTCCCTCCCACCGGTTTGGGACGATTGGCTCTGTTCTGGATTCAGGTCCTCAGAATTTTAGTTCAGGTAAATAGGACCAATATGCGAAGTTTATGGGGGAACCATTGTAGCATAAATCGCTCTGCAAATGTTCTAGTGCTGTTCCTCAGTTTGTGTAGAATTTTTGGGATTCTCCCTGGATGTTGTACACGATTCTTTCCATGGCGATATGGGACCAGATTCTTCTGATCCAGTCCAGATTGGTCAGAGGGGATTGTTGTTTCCACTTTTGCGCTATTTGTAGCCAGGCCGCTGTTAGCAGTCCCATGAAGTTCTTTTTTTGGGAGATAGTCAGGGTCCTGTCTTTTGGATTACACAGTCCACACATCCACACCTCTTCCTGCAGATTCTCGGCGCCATTAAACATGGCTTGCATGTCCGCTTTTACGTCTGCCCAGAATTGTGTTAGTTTGGGGCAGTCCCACCAGCTGTGTCTCCAGTTGCCTGCCGCATTGCACCCCCTCCAGCATTTATCGAGGGTGGTATGATACATTTTATGTAGTCTTTCTGGAGTATAGTGCCATTGAATCATGACTTTTATCCATTCTTCCTTTACTTGGATGGCTTTAGACCATTTTGGGATAATGCGCCATAAATAATCCCATTGTTGCTTTATCTCTTTCTCCAGCGTTGTGTTCCAACGTTTCATGTATTGCCACTTGACGTCTTCTGTAGGTGTGTTGAGGAATCTGTAAGTGGCCGATCCGAATTTTTTGGATCCGGTGTGCGTCAGTATGTAATTCTCAAATGGGGTCGGGTCTTTGCTCACCGCTTGTTTTATCCGTGGTGTGGAAAGCCAATGGCAGAGTTGGTCATATTTGAATTTGTCTTTTTTCGATAGTTTCAGAAGTTCTCTGCATTCAGTGAATGATCTGATTCGTTGTCCGACAAACATGTCTCCGACTTTCGTGCACTCCCCATCCTCCCACTTCTGATATGTCCCTTCTCTAAGCCAGGTTGGAATTCCGGGTTGTCTAGTGTGGGCATGAAGGGGGCCGGATCAATTGTTAGAATTTCTTTTTAGGTTGATTTATTCCATATGTCTAGTGGGGTACTCATCACTTCGCTAATGCAGACTTTCTGATGTCTATACTCTGGTTTGCTCCATAGAAGTTTACAGAGTCGATTCCTGGCTACTGCTCTGTCTTGTGCCTCCCATATCTTTTGGGAGTTATCAGGAATCCATTCTTTGAGAACCCATAGCTGGGCCGCTTCATAGTATCTTTTAAAGTGTGGGAGCGCCATACCCCCCCACTCTCTAGGTGCTGTTAATGTCCGATTCGATAGTCTGGGTGTTTTTTTCTGCCATATGTATTCTGATGTTGCCTTCATAACTGCTTTGAAAAAAGAGGGCAGAATCCGGATTGGGAGTGCCTGGAAGGTGTACAAAAGTCTAGGTAAGACCACCATCTTTATTACTGTCATTCTGCCCCACCACAAGGTCGTAAGTGGATTCCATTTTGCCAGATCTCCTTTGGTTCTTTCTAGTAGGTTCGGAAGATTCTCTGCGTAGAGGTTTGTGATTTTGTTCGTGAGGGTTATGCCCAGGTTTTTGATCCCTTTCTTTGCTATCTTCAACTGTTGATCCGCCGCTTGGTTGCAAATGTCTTCGTGGTTGCCTGCCAGGATTAGAATTTCGGATTTATGTCTATTGATTTTTAAACCTGAAATGGAGCCGTAGGTCTCTATTGCTCTCATTAATGCCGGGAGGGAATCCTTCGGGTTCGATATCGCCAGCAACATGTCATCAGCGTATGCCATCACTTTGTGTGATGTCCCTCCCATATCGATTCCTTGAATTTCGGGGGCTTCTCTGATTTTCTGTAGGAGCGGTTCCAGGAATATTGCATACAGAAGTGGGGAAAGTGGGCATCCCTGTTTGGTGCCTCTTCGTATTTTGAACAAGTCTGAGAGTTCCCCGTTCACCGCGACCCGAGCTGACGGAGTATTGTAGTTTGCACGAATCATCTTTGTATATTCTTCCCCCATTCCCATTTTCTCTAGAATGCGAAATAGCAACGACCATTCCACCCGGTCAAATGCTTTTTCTGCGTCGAGCGCTAGGAGTATGGCCGCTGATCTTGTGTGTCCAGTCTTTTCAATCAAGTAAGTAATTCTTCTGATATTATCGTGGGTCATTCTATTAGGGATGAATCCCGACTGGTCTTGGTGGATCAGCCTGCGGAGCACCTCCGACAGTCTTTTGGCCAAGATTTTAGTGTAGAATTTTGCGTCTAAATTTATTAGTGCAATGGGGCGATACGAGGTTGGGGATTCCGGATCTTTTCCTTGCTTATGGAAGACTAGGATCTTTGCTTCATTCATGGAGGGATAATGTCCGCACGGTCTTTGAAGGTATTGAACAGTCCTGTTAGGTACGGGGACAGTTCCTTTATGTATGTTTTATAGAATTATGCTGTAAATCCGTCCGGCCATGATGCTTTATTTTTTGGTTGGTCCCGAATCGCCGCCTCCACCTCCTCTTCAGTAATGGGTTTGTCTAGTCTTATTTTCTCCTCTTGGGTCACCAATTGTAGCGTCACGTTTTCGAGGTAAGTAATCTGGTCTTCTTCTCTTGGGTTCTCCTTGGCATACAGCTTTTGGTAGTATTGTTGGAAAATCCTCCCAATCTCGGTTGTCAGCGTGCGTTTTTGGCCATGATCGTCTATAAAGGCTATTATCGATTGGGCTTGTCGTTTTCCCCGTAGTTGTCTGGCGAGTAGTTTGTCTGCCTTATTCGATTTCACGTAGTACCATTGCTTCAGGTATAGGAGATGCCTTTTTGCTCGCTTACTTTGCAGGGCCTCCAGTTGGCCCTGGATATGCCTGTATGCTCTTTTAACTTTCGATGAGTTGTTGTGTGCCATTTCTGTTCTTAGTTCTGTGCTCTTTGCTTCCAATTCTGCCTCCCATTTGTTATTCAGTTTGGTTCTTTGTGTTGTGATCGAGATGATCTGGCCGCGTATTACCACCTTGAAGGCCTCCCACAGGGTTGACTTGGACACGTCCTCTGTGTTGTTCTCTTTGAAGTATTCTTCTGTTCGTTCCCTGATGGTCTCTCTCACGACCGGGTCATGTAGGATTTCCCCTGGTAATGTCCATCTCCATAGGCGTGTGTGTTTGCGAATGGTGGGGAGGCTTATCCACAGGGGGGCATGGTCCGAAAGAGAGATGTTGCTCACCTCCGTTTTACTGATCTTCCCCAGTAGGCTTGTGGACGTCCATATGTAGTCTATCCTGGCTCTCGTTCCGTGTACATGTGAAAAATGAGTGTATCCTGGTGTCAGGCCTCTAAGTTTTCTCCATGTGTCTTCCAAAGCTAGTTTTGTCATTGCCTTCTGGAGGGCTTTTGAGGGTGTGCCCTGCCCCACATGTTTTGGATTTGAGCGGTCTATGGATGGGTCCCATGCGATGTTGAAGCCTCCTGTAAGGATGATTCTGCCTTCGCCAAGGATTCCAGTTTGTCTATGCAGTCTCTTATGAACCCGTCTTGGCCCACATTGGGTGCATATATCGTTGCTATTGTTAGTGGGAAACCTTCTGTTCGTATATTAGCAAACAGGTATCTTCCTTGTTTGTCTAATAGCGTTTCCTGAATTTTAATGTTCAGCGAATTGGCGAAAGCTATCAGTACTCCTCTTTTCTTCTGAGTCATTTGCTTGAATGATCTGTGTGTATCCTTTGATTCGGATTTTCCCCTTGTCTTGTTTCTTGATATGCGTTTCCTGAAGTGTCAGGATGTTGAACTTCTCTTTGTGTAGGTAATGTTCTACCTTTTTCCTTTTAACTAGGGAGTTCAGCCCACGTATATTGTATGTAAGAATTTTTAGTCCCATTTCCCCATTGGTTGTCTTGGCTGATCTGTCTCGCCGAGGTCTTCTGGTTTTCGTCTCCTGTCTTCCGGTGTGAATCCCCTCCCCCCTTTCCCAGATCCCTCAACTTCCCCTCCTACCCCCAAAACAACCTTGAGGAGGGCTCTGGGCCCATGATCGCTCGGGCGTTCCGCCTCGCGCGCCATGCCCTCTTCACTCAGGTGACTTGAACGTGCGGGGTCCAAAACCCCACTTAGGATATTCGTGGTGGGTCAATTCTTCCCGGTTCTGGCGGATCTAATCGATTGCCGGCAGTCCCGGGTAATCTGCTTCCTTCCTGTGGATACGGCGGTGGGTTTAACTGGTTTCTCCATGTTGCGATGGGTTTGGTGGGTTCTTGTGATCCCGGTTCTTGGTATTTCGTTCCCCTTTGGGTGGGATGGTTTGCCAGCCTCTCGGGGCTCTTCGCCCTTTCTTGGAGTCTCTGGGACGCACCCTATTTTCCGGATCCTCTTGTATATTCATTATTCGTAGGCCTTCCTCGCACGTGGTTATACATTGTTGGACTCCCTCCCATGTGAACAGGAGGCGGAATCGGAAGGTCCATTTGTATTGTATTTGCCTCGTGGTAAGTTCTTTTGTGACTGGGGCCATTTCTCTACGTTTTTGGAGGGTTGATTGGGCCAGATCCTGGTATAGTTGTATGTTGGTTCTGTTCATTCTTATTTGATCCAGTGTTCTGGCCTTTCGTAGGATTTGCTCCTTTTGTGTGTATGAGGTCATTGCCACTAACACATCTCTGGGGCGATTGCCGGATTCTCCTTCTCGTCGCGGGCCCACTCTGTGGACTCTGTCAATTAGGATCACCGATTCTTCTTCCTCGTCTATTATGTCTTTGAACACTTGTTGTACGGCAGATTTTAGGTTTTTCTCTTCTATGGACTCTACCATGTTCTTAATTCTTATATTTGATCTCCGTGACCTGTTTTCCATATCTTCGCATTGTATCTCCAAATTGTGTGAGAGTCTGGTAAGGTGCTCTTGCGTCTCAGCATATTGTTGGGTTTCGTCGTCCAGGTTCTGAAGTGTTCTTTCTAATATATCGGTTCTCTCTTCTAGTTTGCACATGTCTACTCTCAGTTCTTGCACTGTTTGTTTCAGTTCGTCCCTCATAGTTTCGAATTGTGTGTGAGTTGAGGCCATAAATTGTTCCTGGAATTCTTTAAACCAGTCTCTCATATCTTTTGTGGCCATATCGGATCTTTACTTTTCGGCACTTGGGGATTTTGCTTTGTCTTTTTGGGCTGACACTTTCGACAGGCCTACTGTGTCTGTCCCCCAGAGTGTGGCCAGGTTTTGGTCCTGTTTCCCTTTTGCCATGGTAGCCTGTGATTGTCTGGTCCTCGACTTTGACATGTGTGCTGTCTTGGCTACACGTGTGTGTGTTTGGTTGCCCGTTACGTGTTGTGCTGGGAGTGCTGTGGGCGTATTGAGCTGGAGCTATGTCCTATGAGTTCCTTGGGATCCTCTATTTTAGCTGTTGGGCTGTTCCTGGCTTCAGGGCGCTGGAATTCTCTATGCTGCTCCTGAGGTGGTACAGGGGTGGAGGGGCATCTCACTCCTCCCTTCTAAGTCTCTGTGGTATTGTGGGTGTGTTGCTGTTTTCTTTTATTTGGGGGGGCCGTCAGGGTCCGAGTTCCGGACCCAATTTTGTGAGAGCGGGCTGGGTGACCTGCCTGCCTTGCTCCCCGCCCGTGTCTCTCCAGAGGGTCCCCACCACACTCCTCCTCACCTCTTGGCTGGGAGTGTCTCCCTCGGTGTGCTGTTTCCTGCTGTCGAGTCTCCGGAGTCCTGGTTTGGCTGGGGAGCGATTACCGCCGAGTGCCCTCTCCCTCCTGGGGCGCTGGGGTCAGCTGGGGGGCCCACTCCCAGCTCGGTTGTGCCGGCACACTTTGCGCAGGTTTGCGCTGTCGATTTCGGTGTGGGGGGAGGGGCCGCACCGCTTCCGGCCCCCGCCCATGTCCCCGACTGTAACTTCAATCCAGGAGCTCCGGCGGGACTTGTAGCGTTCGGATGCACCCAATCCTGCGGCTTGCGGCGTTCGGATGCACCCAATCCAGCGTCTCGCCCAGGCTGCACAATGCTTCTCTCCTCCTGCTATCTCTGCAGACAGGGGGAGCGCTCGCCCCTTCTGGACGTGGGGGGGGGGGCTCAGCCCCGTTACCGCGGGTCTGTAAGCTTCGCCCCTTGTCGGCTTTTACTTGACTCTTCGTCCTGCTCCAGATGCGGGTGGCGTCGCAGCTTCGTTCGTGAGGTGGCGGTTCGGGGGTAGGTGCTCGCCACTTCTTCTCGAATGCTCCCCTTCGTCAGTGATTTCGCCCACCGGTGTTCCTTATTATTCCAGGGACCGCGGCTGCTTCAATTGTCTGTCTTTATTGAGTCGGCCCCGAGCCGGGAGACGGAGCAGCGCTCACGCACGTCTTCCCTGCTCGGCGGCCATCTTGGAATCCCCCAAGGAGTTGTTTAAAATAGTCGTTGGTATATGACACTATGTTGACTTTATCCATGAGGATTCAGTTCGTAAGGATAATTGCAAATTTGCGGCCCCTGCGGGGGTCGGAGTATTGCCCACAGCCACGGGCTGTACTAAATAGATTTTAGAAATCCGGCTCCTGGTGAGGACCCTATTCTGCCCAGGAGGGCTACTTATGAAACAAGGATACACTTGAATAAGTCGGGGAATTCACTCATGCACTCTCCTTTTCCCTACCACCATAGGAGTTAATTAAACACTCAATCTGTTGTACCCAGGTGTGGTAAATTCTTGATTTTTATAAAGACGCATAAATCGGCATAAGAAAAGGTACAATGTCAAACATCACAGAGTTCCTTTGTGTTGTTTTCGCAAGTATATACAAACTGAGGAGACTTTGCTCAATTGTCTCTCCTCTAATTTTGGCAATAGGAGCCCATTGGGACCTTCACAGATGAGATTGTGTCCCCATCAAAGTACCTGTGGCGATTCAATCCCATAGGTAAGCTGTGTTCTGGTAATTTCACATGGCACAGTTAGTGATTTATTCATTGCCCAATAATGTCCACTTGAGCACTCCCCTGATTACATTTCCCTTTCCCTGTTCACAGCACTCAACGAACATCCATCTCATACAGTCCCCCGTCCTGAAGAAGGCCGTGTCAGATATGAGGTATATTCAGCCCCTATAGACGGCTGAAACACCATGGTGTAGACGCACCTTTTAACCACAGTGTATCACCACTGTTTCTGGAAGAATAACTTGTCACTTGTTGTGTTGTTTTTGTTAAAAATGTTTACTTGTTTCCTGTACGATACTGTCCACCAGATAACGACAGTAAAGGACTCACTCCTTGTTTAATGCACAAGCAACTGGATTACCTATTGTTCATGCCCTTGTGTTTTTCTCCCTGTATGATCAATACCGAAAAATCTCTGTGATGTTTGACATTGAGTGTTTACTTAACTCCTATGGTGGTAGGGAAAAGGAGAGTGCATGAGTGCGTTTCCTCTGGTCCATATCTTCTGGAGCGGCGACATTAACACCATTCTAGACGTAGACCTCGATAGATTAGGCTCCAGACCCCGCCAACTCTCCAGGGCAGCGAGAACCATCTTGGAAGTTCAGAACCAGCTTGAAGTTACTGATGCCTGGAGACTGATTCATCTCAACTTCCTAAATGACTCCTCGGTGCACGATTCATACTCGCTTCGACAGATGGCTCATCTCGGATATGCTTGTCAGGACCATTTCCCATATGTCCATTCTTCCAAGAACATTCTCAGACCATTCCATGGTGACAGTCTCCCTTAGGTGGAGTGTGGACAAACCGGGGACGCGCTCATGGAGGTTGAAACCACGCTCCCTACTTGATATTGCCTTCGAAACTGAACTGGGGTCCTCCATCGATGACTTTTTTTGCACTAAACACTGGGTCTGTCGAATCACAAGCCACCCTTTGGGAAACGTTCAAAATGTTTATCAGGGGTATTGCAATCTCCAAAGAGGCAAGGATTCTCAGAGCAATCCGGAGGAATATTGTGGAGAGTGAAACCGGCCTCGCCACCATCGAAGCACAATACACTTCGTCTCAATCACCATCAGTCTCACTGATTTAGACACAGAACTAGATGCGTTCCGCGACCACGCAGAGCGTGAACGAAGGTTCCTTGATGATCCCTGATCTGCTCGCAGATACGGAGAGGGTGAGCGATCAGGGCTTGTCCTAGCTAGGCTGCTCCGTCAAGAAAATGGGGCACCCCACATTCTGGCTATCGAGAGGGCAGATGGCACTCTGGTCCTGTCATCACTCGATATAAATACTGAATTTCGCACTTTCTATGAAACGCTATACTTCAACATGGACAATGTCCCTTCAGCCAACATTGGGAAATTCTTCGACAGCCTCCCGCTTTCCACCCTTTCTACTGAGACCAAAGATGCCCTAGACACCCCGATAACGCCTGAGGAAATAACCAAGGCGATTGATGCCCTAGCCTCGGGGAAAGGCCCCCGGATCCGATGGACTCCCTCCCCCCATCTCTGGGGGAGGCAATAATCTCAGTACTACTTAAGCCAGGCAAACCTCCCACACAATGTGGCTCATACCGACCTCTCTCCCTTATCAACTACAACATCAAAATCTTCGCTAAGGTACTGGCCTTGAGATTAGCTCTATATATGTCGTTCATTAATCACCTAGATCAGTCGGGGTTTATCCCGGGGCGCTCCACTTCTCTTAATCTATGTTGCCTATTCGACATACTTTCTCGTGTCGACCCGAGCACACAGGCAGTCAAAGCTACACTTGATATACAGAAAGCGTTTGACTCTGTTTTCTGGAGTTATCTATGGTAGGTCCTCGAAAAATATGACTTTGGTCCCCGTTTTCGGTCTTGGGTTAAACTGTTATGCTCCAGTTGCCAGGGTTTGCACTGAGGATCGGTGCTCAGTCCAATTTCAGATAGTCAGAGGCACGAAACAGGGCTGTGCCTTCTCACCGCTGATATTCGACATAGCCATCAAGCCCTTAGCTGACAGGATACGACAACGATATGCACATCGAGTCATATGACTCTCAGGTCCTCCACCCCCCCCCCCCCCCACACACCCCAATATCATTTCCCTCTATGCAGACGATGCGGCCCTGTTCATCCGTTCCCCTGACCAGAACCTACCCCCAGTGCTTGAAGATGTGATACTCTTTGGTGTGCTTTCGGGTCTCAAAGTTAACTGCTTTAAATCTGTACTATTTCCACTGACTGAAGCCACACCCCTTAGACCACCTATGCTTTGCGTGATCACAGTCCGAGACACCTACCTTGGTGTGGTGGTCACGCGTCAGAACACTTCCCTGTATGAGGCCAACTTCGGGAGGTACCTAGGCACTCTCACTCGAAAGTGCATAGGCTGGGCCAGGCTGCCAATCTCCTTGGCGGGTAGGATTGCCATCCTTAAGATGATAGTGCTACCCCAACTCCTATACAGATTCCTAAATGTTCCCCTATGGCCAGGCCGCAAATTCTTTAAAGCCTTAAAGAACCTTCGGACCATTACTGCCTTCTTATGGCATTCAGGTGCAGTCCTCCTTGAAACACTGGCTATTCCAATGGCAAGAGGTGGCTTCAGAGCCCCCGGTTTTGAGGGATATTGGATGGCTGCTCAGGCCCACTTTGCATCACACTGGTTCATATCCACCGCCCCCCCAGGCCCCCCCCTCTTCATGTTAAACTTCAACGCCTGGCCGTAGATGGCAGCGATATTTGCTCTTTAGTGCGCCTCCCACTGCAGTAAATTCGTACCCCTGGATCCCACTGGGTCCACGGTAATGGCCTTGAATATGTTGTGGAGACAGGCTAATATCTGACGCCCCTTCCATGGTGGCCTCCCCCTCTGGAACTTTCTCCCGGAATCTCCCTGTGTAGACCCCACAACACGTCTCTGGGCTGCTGCGGGTCTTGGTACGGTACGTGATGTCTTCGACCAGGGTAACTTTCTTGAATGGCCAGACCTACCACAACCCCTGCGAAGTAGGCCTTCCCACTGGCTACACTATGCAGATCTGCGCCACTCTCTCAAGCGCAGGTGCCCGGACTTACCCTCAATCCTCCGATGATTCGATACTGTCGGAAATCCTGAACACCATGACCTTCAGGGGGAAAGTCTCCAGATAGTACGCCCTCCTTCAGAGTAGGGCCACCCCTCCCACCCGCTGCGCCCGTTCACCAAACTCAGGGAGTCCTGGGAGAGTACCTAGGTATCGAAATGACGCTAGGACTGTATGTGTGTCCGTATACACGAAATCTCATTCAACTCACAATTTAAATTGATCCAATTTAAGGTACTTAATGGATTCCACTACACACTGATCAGACTGCAACACATGTCGCAGGATCATCCCCCCATTTGCCCAAGATGTGGATCGGACAAGGAAAACTACATACACATGATGTGGTCCTGCCCACGCCTCTCCCTGTTCTGGGGGGAGGTATGCGCTACTGTATCAGACATGTTAGAGTGCACCCTTGCCCCAACACCATTGATTTGTCTCTTCCATGAATTCCCCCCGACTTGGGCGTGACTCCAGGAAACTGGCCATCCTATTTATGCTACTGGCCCCTCAATGTATTCTATTGCTATGGCTCCGTCCTGGTGCACCCACACATGCTCAGTGGCTTTGGGCTGTCACCTGGGCCTCTGACACTGAGGAGTGTTGGGCAAGCCACTGTCTATCCACAATAAGAGTATTTAGCATGCTAGTCCTAGCCCACCGTACTTTGCTCAGAGCCTGATCATCTAGTATGAACATTATTACTTTGCCATAAGTGTATTAGTGTATGTCATGCTGCCCACTACTATACGTAATTCCCCACTTTCAGCTCCCACTTGACAGCACAACCTATAGGGCAGTATAATATAGTTTTCTGTTACATGTGCACGGATTGGTTTTACGCCTCATTATATACCCTAAGTGTATGGCACTGTACTATGCTCTTTCCACATATTGTATAACCTATCCAAAAGAACCTTTTTGCACTATAATTCCCTAGACCCCACCTTAGGTCGTCTAGCAATGCTCAGAGACAATATTTGACTAATGTATCACAGAGTTTGTATGACATTAGCCGCAATGCCAGGCATGCTGGTAATACTGCTATTATCAATAATGTATGCCCAACAGCAACCCCACCTTCCTGCAAACCCATTACAGCCTCGGATCCATGCCCATTCACCTCATCCAAAGAAAGTCTCACCTATACCACAGACACTACCCTATGCTCTAGAGTCAATTTCATCCCAATTAGGCTCAGGACTAGCGCGCCTGTACTGCCCCAGAAACCATCCACTACCATGTCCCACTCCATTCCTACCCAACACACCAGCCTTTGCATCCATACCCACTAGCACCCCACAACACCCATCATAGGTACACTACGCCAAGTCAGGCTTTCTGTATGCATGAAGCCCATATTAGGCACCCTGAGAAAAATAAGACTCTCCTCCCGTACTGTCATTAAACACAACATCCCACATCGCTTTAACATAGACACTCACCAAGCTATCAGTACCCCAAAACCATGAATCCCAGCACACTGACGTCCGCAACATCCAACTGCAAACAACACGTGAGGCACTACTCCGTCACACCCCCTAGCACCCACAACACAAAAATCCACCCCCAACCTGAACACACCACTGTTAAAAGGTGCATTGATCAATGTAAGATTGTTAGGAGCACATGCCATCGACATACATGATCTCATCCTCGAATACGAACTTGACTTCCTAGTCTTAACGGAAACCTGACTGCATTCAGCCTCAGGCCCCTTACTCACCATCGCCATACCACCTGTCTACACACTACTTAGAGCTGATCGTCAAGACACTACAGGTGGTGGAGTAGCCATTATCTCAAAATCCTCCCTCCAGTTTAGAGAATGCAAAACTGAAACTCTACCAAGGTACGAACTCCTAGCTCTCAAATTTGCCACTGACCCAAAAACCACTATCAACTTCCTAATAGTCTACAGAGCCCCTAGCGCTACCAGTAGTCCAGATACAGAACTACCTCTCCTCATTTCCCCTTCTCTTAAGCCCAATACCAAATTCATTCTCTTAGGAGACATTAATTTAGGGTTCAACTGTACCTCCGACCTTAAGGCCACTGCCTTCCACATTGCATTACTAGAAATGCAATTCTCGCAAATTGTTAACGCCCCAACCCATTCAAAAGGTTGAATCCTAGACTGGATCCTCACACTGAATACCACAGTTCTACTAGAAGAGATCCTAGAGATCTCCTGTACAGATCACCTCCTTATCAGATTCAATATTGTCCTTACCAAGGACCACACACCACCTATCACACTATCTGATCCCATACTAGCGAGAAACTCAAAGAAACTTACCATTGATAACTTATCCCCCTTGCTTGACAAGTTACTCTATGCTCATCCCATAGATGACTCCAACCCAGATAACATTTCGCTACATTATCACAGCTGCATTAAAAAAGCCATAAAATGACTTAGCACCTCTCAAACCTAAGCGCCCTAAGCTTAAACGCAGCAACACATGGTTCAATGATGACCTCATCGAACTTAGAAGAAAAAAAAGAGCACTTGAACATCTCTTCAGGAAAAACGCCACCAATGAGTCCAAAAAACAACTTCCAAAGCCTACAAAGTAGAAGTATTAACACAGAAAGCCAACTCCCTCAACTTATGCATCACAAACACCACCTCTAACATTAAAGAGTTATTCTCCATCAGAGAATTAGAAACCCCCATTCTCCCCCCCGCCTAGTTAATGTGAACAAGGATTGGTGCGCCACCATCCAGGATGCTCTAGCATACAAGATAAACACACTCCAAAATAAAATAGAATTACACAGAAAACTCTTTGTACCCACCACAGAGCCAATCTCTCTAACATCGGCACATGCCACCTCCAGCTCTCCCGAATTTCATTTCAAAGCAGTGAACACTGATTCTGTGCTCAAAACCATATGGTTGGGTCAGAAATGTTTATTTCCCTATGGGTCGGCCATGTGTTTTTAAGCCTAAGTCACTCGATATTAGAAAAGTTTCCTATGGACCTTACCCGAGTTTTCGTCCATTAAACGCATGCAAAAACAGGCAGCAGGGCACAGCCATTTTGTGATAATCCTATCACTTGCCCCATCGCCCTGGGTGACCTGCTTTTGCGGCATTAAATCATATCCCCCTCCCCTGAGCCTGACATTATCAAAACATTCATATTCCCCGCCTCTCTCCGTGACGTTACTGTGCTGCGTAGGCAAACGAGCCCAGTCGTCTTCTACGCGACTTCACACAGAACCCGGAAACCAACACAGATCAACTCACAACACAGCGCGCCGCAAAATCGGAATATGAAACTGTACTTTAAAATCAAACAGCAATACGGTACATTTGGTAAAGTACATTTATTTGACATTAAATGTTTAGAGAATATTCAGCAATTGCCATATTAAATCGTAATGGAATTTTTTTTCTTTGCTCTCGATCCGCAAATCCTCTAAAGTTTATTGTGAGTCATGCGCTGTTCCTTTATGGGAGACAGGGTATTGGTTTTCGTTAAAAGAAGCACTTTGGTCGCACGGTGAACCGCAAGGCTGTTCCATCAACTAGGCACTACGCCACCGTAAAGGTTGATATGTTGCTTCTAGCCGCTAGTACTGCGTAAGGGCATATGGGCCCTTGGCGATCGTCCCATAAAATAGTCAAAGTAGTGCAGTTGTTTACAAGAAGCTGCAGCTGGCGATTAAAGAATCCATCGGCCGGGGTATGGAATAGAAGACAGTCGCAGTAGGGTAGGATGTACCTGTTTTGAAAACAAAAAAATATAAATTAGTCTAATCAGCCGATCTTTATTACTATTATTCATTTTATTTATTACGGCCAAGCTGAAACTATTTGCTTGCGAGGATAGTGCAATGGAGTATGTTCGGCTCTAAAAGCAATGCGAAAACTGACGAAAGAAATCGAGGTTAACACACAATGTAATGATTTATTAGCGTTTAACCTCTGAGAAACGACTGTTTGTCTACGTGCGTGTCGAATGGGCACATGCATGCCCATGTGTCCGGTAGAAAGACGATCCCACAAATGTTTTACTTGCTCTTCATTGTAATATGCCTCACAGAACGAACAAGTACAACTTAACCTGCCTTTAACGGTACGCTATTGGTATTATATTCCGGTATAAAATTGTCTTAAGAGTTACTTACATTATATTTGCCATTTCCATTGTGTCGGCGTTATGCAGTCCGTAAAGCCCACTCTGTTTGTGCCAATGATTTTTCATATACTGAACTAACATGAAACTCGGTGTAGTTTCAGAATTTTCAGCCTTATCGTCTCTTACCTTATTGCACCCCTCCTTCAAATGAAGTCCTTTCGGCATGGTCCCTGTCTCTCAAGGTCAAAAAACAATAGAACCTTATACTGCCAGTGCGAGTCGTGGGCCTCTTCAGCCCGCGAGCAAAAAATCAAAGCCGCTGACATTCACTATGCATGAGCATAAATTCTTACTTTGCAACATCCCGTGTAAAGCCATCTGTGAGAACTTGAATTTTTGACTCCATCTTTCTACTAGGCCTCAATGTGCTAATGCGAACTGGCTTCTCTCCCATCTGCAACGCCTTGCTTGGCGCATTCTAAGGCCCCCAATTTTGTCCTCGTTGTCCGGGAGCTTTGCAGCCCTAGAGAACCAGAACTATGGAGACATTGACTTTTTGGGGGAAGGTCAGGAAAAGTATAAAGTACCCAAGGAGTTGAGTTGAAAGTGAGATTTATTGTTTGCTTGTTTGATTATTTGCAATACGCAAGCCTCCCCTAAGTTAACAGTGTGTAGCATTTACATGAGATTGCGAAGCTTACTTACAGCAACAAAAATATATACATACACATATAGACAACGTCAGCGATATGAGGTGAATAGAGAGAGAAGTCAAAGATGACACCCAGGTTGTTCGCCACCCAGGATGATGAAGGGAGGGGTTAGGGTTAGCATACTTTGTATGTACACTGTACAATACATTTTTTTTCAAAAAGACAATCCTATTACAATGATTTAAACCGGGATTTGTACTTGTCAACGAGCTCTGCTTTGGGTGGACATGGCACAGTGGCAATGTTTGGTGGCAATGCATCAGTGCTCTGCACAGAATCGCTCAAAATTCCATGTCTGTGCTTCTCTAGTACATTTACAAAAGGCCTTTAACAAAGTCGAACTCCATTTCCTCATATACTGGTTTCACCACCCCTTTCTTACTACTTTTTGCAAAGGCTGTAGTGTAGCGAAGCATCCCTAAATTTCCTGTAGTCCTATATTGTTCACGGCACACATTCTCGTTATGGGCCAAGACCGCTAGTAGAGTCCTATGCTTCATGCCCTGTATGCCGAAATGCAATCGTTTTGGCCTGTACTTTAGGCACATATTGTGGAACACCTCCAAACCTCCTGTGTGACAGAATTCTGTCAGTCCCCTCAAATCTCTTAATAGAGTTTTATCAAAAACAATCTTCTCAATGGCTTTGTGTGTAGGTGAAGATGGAATCAACCACTTCTTCTTCCGTGCCTCCTCTGTGGACAAATGGCCATGTTCACGTTGGTGGAAATGCTGGTTTTCTGTCCAGCAATGAACGTTGGTACAGTGGTGCATCAGTGACTGCCATTTTTTAAGTAGGATTTCCACTGACCCTTCACAAGTTTTGGAGCTCCACCAAAGATGGTTGCTGATAGACTGGGACCACTGTGAAATACTTTCCAAACCTTTTTCTTTCCCTGCAGCCGAGATTTTCTTATTGATTGATTTAGCAAGATCCATACGTCAAATTGATGTTTAATATGTGGGAACTGCTCTCTTTGTCTTGGCTACTGGAACGTGTCTGTCCGTGGCTATGAGGTCGATGTGCATTCCCCTCGATTGTAGATATTGCAATGATTTTATAAATCCTAGTTTCTCCATGGCCACTGAAGATTTACATTGGGACACCTGCACGACCACCAAACTCACAATTTTCTTACTATCCATGTCCTGAAAGTGGTAGGTGCAGTACTTGGCAGAAAATCCAGGGCTGTCGCACTGTCCATCGCCGGCTAGCCTGAATCGTTTGCCTTCAAATGTACTTTCTAGAGACAATTGTTCAATATTCCGAGCATCACTAATGGCCGGAAATAGATAATCATGTTGGCAGGAGTCCCACAAACTGAAAGAAAGACTCTAACTTTCTAAAACTGGACCCACTAAAAAGTGAGGCAGCTGCACACAGTAGATTGCCTGCTGGCAGTTTCCCCAGCATCGGTTGTGCAAACCATGAGAGCGTATGATGTAATGTACAGGCGGCATGTATTTTGACATTACTGCCTTGTGTTTGACGAATCACATAAATCAATGGCTTCCCACATACTTCCCCTCTAACAGAATGCCCACATTTCAGCATACTTATAATATCCATCAAACAACTGTCGAATACTATGTATTTGCCCTCTTTCATTAGACTGTCATCCTGCATCACAGTTGTTTCGGACTGCTTTGTTGCGGACATATCACCAGAATTGAAACTAATATCGCTGATATCAGGTTCTGATGCGTCGGTAAATAGTGCTGCTGGTTCATTCTCTGTCATTTCAACATCTGTTACTTGAACATTGATGGGAGAACACAACAATGTCGACAGCTTTTTGGATGGCATTTCTTTTGCTGGTGTAGATTGTGTGAATTGATCTGCGACTACTTCTGAGCTATCTTCAATACATCCAGTATCATCTTCTTGTGGTGGTGCAGTTGCACTGTAGCAATGGTCCAATAAAACTTTACTGGATTCTCTGGATACATTCAATTCATGTTCTGGCCATTGGACATGAGCATCTCTAGTCTCAACACACAGCGCCTGGATTAATAGTTCCTCCATAGTGTAAATGGTCTGGCAAGCAACATCTCTCATTTGCTTCACTGTCTGTATAATTCGTACACCATCGGGTAACTAGAGAACAGATTGGAAAAGGGATGTTCAGTTTAAACACAAGATAAAGTATAGTACAATTGACAGAAAAAAAACATAATATAGTCCCCAGCACAAAACGATTTCTAAAAATATGACCTGTTTGTAATTAACCTTATTTTTGTTTCTTTTCTTTGCAACTTTCTTGATTCGAACTTCAAAATCTGCACGCTGTTGCTCCGATTCGTTTCCGCATGTCTCCCCTTCCTCTTGCGCTGCAACGACTATATTTTCTGGATCCGCATAGACAGCATGGAATGACGCTCCTTCGACTCCCTGAAACATAGTACTTTCATTACTATGTATCACAATATTGAAAATATAAAACACACGTGAGGACGACCACACAGGTACATCTCAATAGCTAAACACAAATTAAACATTGTGTAGAACAATCAAACGACAAGTATTCAAGCTCTGATGATCTAGTTCGATGGAACTGTCAGTATCCATATCTCTGGCTCCGCATAGACTGGCATGAATGATTTTATTGGAGAGGGTGCCACAGCAACTCCCTGAAACAGTACTTGCATTAGTATGGTTTTCAATATTGTAAACATAACACGCACTTGGTGTCGACGGCACAGGTACATATAAAGAGATAACCACAAATGATGCATTGTCTAAAAGAATCAATGGATATCTAAATATGATCCGATTTAATTGGCGTATTTCTCCGATTTCATCTGCATCATCTACAAGGGATGTTGTGATTGTAGAGGAAGCTCCGTCGTCTCCCTGAAACACAGTACTTGCGTTAATAAGGAAGAAAGTATAGCCAATGGAATCACGTTATATGATCACGCTCGATGGAGCTGTCAGTATCCATACCTCGTGCTGCTGAAGAATATCTATGGATGCTGTAAATGTTGTGCGCACTTCCAAAAGCTGTTGCGCCGATTCGTATACGCATGGTCCCGCTTCCACTTCCCCTGGAATTACTTGAATGTCAGGCTCCGCATCAAGTGCAGGGATTGACGCTCCATCTACTGCCTGAAACATAGAACTTGCATTAGTTAGGATTACAATATTGAAAACATAACACACACTTGGGGTCGACCGCACAGGTACATATCTATAGCTAACCACGAATGAAACATTGTTTAGAACAATCAAACGACAAGTATTCCAGCTCTGATGATCTAGTTCGATGGAGCGGTCAGTATCCATACCTCATGCTGCTGAAGAATGTCTATGGATTTTGTCAATGTGGTGGACGCTTCAGCATCTCCCTGAAAGACAGTACTTGCATTAGTATGGATAACATTAATTATAACTGAAAACAAACACCAGGGGACGACAACTAAGTTGTATATCAATTGGAAAGCACTAACCAAACATTCGGAAAAATAATTACACGATACATAAAAACTATTACTTGACATGAATAAAACAAGTCTGTAGCGGAATAGTTAAGTAAGAGTACCTGATACGCGCTAAAAGTGGTTGATAACTGCGGGCACGTCACGGATGTAGAATGTTCTTGCTTCAGATTCAGTGGGTAGTCAAGCAGTTGTAAAGGTAAATTATTGTTTGATAATGAAATGCCAATATTAAAAATTGCCATGTAAGCCGACAGAATACTTCAAATAATGCTATTGAAAATGCACAATATAGCTCAGTTCCCTGTGCCCATAAATAGATTTCCTTTGGGGGTTATAAAATCAAAAAATTATTTATTGATAAATGTCATTATTCAAAAAGCTATACACATATCAATATCGAAAGTATTACAAGGGACACAACACCTAAAATATCAATTAATCCATTCGGCTGCCTACACACTACTGCAAGGCCTAAAGCTAAATCCGGACACTTGACTCGCCAGTGGCAGAATGTGGAGTGGGAATAGCGTTTGCAAGCAATTTTCGTGTCGTTCGCCATTTATTCTTCTTTGTTACCCAAGATGTGGCGTACATGTTCGAGGAAAAGTGCCGGCTGCAGATGCTGTTTCGATCACCCCTCTTGTCCTCAAAAACTTATTGGACTCTACTTTCAAGCTCATCCAGTGGATATCCGCAATGTCTGATCCATTCTCTTATTCGATCAACAGTTCTAGGGAATACATGCATTGTAGTGTCTTCAGATTTAGCATGGGTCTTCGAAGGGCAACCGCTAATCGAACAGGCAGGCATTGTTGGAAATTCTGAAAAGTAAATATCAAGATTATTATAAAACCTTGATGAATAAAAATGTCATAAAGTAAATGAACCATACCATGTTAAATGCAAGGTTTGTTTTGGTCGCCGGAACTATGCCAGTTCATAAAGTGCGGCTTAGTATTTGCATTACTTTCACAAATTAAAAAATGATGGAACTAAACTCTGAACATGTGACTTGTCCCTTGGATGTACTGTCTTGCACGAGAAGGAAACATGCTTACATTATAGACAGGACCCGCAAAGGATGCAATTTGATGACAATTTACACAGATGAAAATAAATAAATCTATTGATAGCATAACAATTTGAAACTCAAGTCAATAGCAATGAGACCAATGAACATAGCACTATTGAGTACTCTACTCGCAAATAGATAGAAATCTAAAAATGACCGAAATATGACTGTGATACATAGCCTTACCTTGACCAACAAACAGATTCAGCAAGCCCAGTAGTTTGTGGCAGGAGAACAGGTAGATGGCCACAGCTAGAACACTGACGAGTTTGCTTGAAGCGCTCACAGAAGTTCACGGATAGCACGACGACGAGCAGATTAGCATCGATCTCAGTGGTTCTCAGGTAGCACATTCAGGAGTTGACTTGCAAAGCACAAAGATGTTCTCATGAGACATATCAAGTGGTTTATAAAGTATTAGAAACAGGGGTGTGTTTGTGAATGAATGACGTGTATATGTCGTGGTATTTAGTTGGTTTGCCGGGGGGCGGCCAGCGTGGGGGGGGGTCCTGGCCGGATACACAGGGTCTGAAGAGGCCATGTGAGCTGGGCGTGGGATACCTTTTGAAGTGTACATGGTGTTTGGCACCTTGGCCGTTTGCGCCCCTGACAGCACACCATGGCAGCGCTCATCCCCGGGTGCGAACTGCCTTTGATAGGGGGGGGGTGCGGATGGGCCGGTGGGCGTGCAGGCAAGACACAGGAAGACTGCTGACTGGAGACACACTTATGTGGATTGCAGGGGGGCGGCCAGCGTCAGGGGAGGCCTGCCTGGAGACACGGGGTCTGAGGAGGCCATGTGAGTGATGGCCCCTGGGCGTGGGATACCTTTTGAAGTGTACATGCTGTTTGGCACCTTGGCCGTTCGCGCCCCTGACAGCACACCATGGCAGCGCTCATCCCCGGGTGCGAACTGCCTTTGATGGGGGGGGTGTGGATGGGCCGGTGGGCGTGCAGGCAAGACACAGGAAGACTGCTGACTGGAGACACACTTATGTGGATTGCAGGGGGGCGGCCAGCGTCAGGGGAGGCCTGCCTGGAGATACGGGGTCTGAGGAGGCCATGTGAGTGATGGCCCCTGGGCGTGGGATGCCTTTTGAAGTGTACATGCTGTTTGGCACCTTGGCCGTTTGCGCCCCTGACAGCACACCATGGCAGCGCTCATCCCCGGGTGTGATCTGCCTTTGATAGGGTGGGGGGGGGGGTGTGGATGGGCCGGTGGGCGTGCAGGCAAGGCACAGGAAGACTCTTGAATGGAGACACACTTGATTCATTTAAAAAATCGAAACAACTGTTGTTAAAATATATGTGGTGTTTTTTTTTGTTTCTTATTTTGATGGCACAAAAATACAAAAAAGGTTGCAGCACAGCGAGGGAAAATCCCCTGTACTGACCGCTGTCACTGGGGAAAGTTTGTCTTATGGCAGCAACGGCACAGGCGGGTATTACTCTTCGAACTTGGTGTCCAAGCCTCCTGTGAAGCCACCATGTAAAGGAACGATAGGCCACAAACCTGTACCACCTGTGAAAAAGAATGATACAAACTGTTTTTAAATGACCAAGATAAGTTTATTAAAACTTTGTTGTCAAGGACAATTCTTGTAACTAATGGCATTCTGCTCGGACAAATGCTATCTAGACACTGCACACTATTGAACGACTTTCATGCGTTACAATGAAATGTAGATGTAATTTTGAATATAGGAGACGACCATGAAATAGTAGCAGCATCACAACCAGAGTAGACTTACTCGTTACTCGGATTACGAGGACGAACAGTTGCGTGAAGTTCGTGCATAAGCACCATCATTATCCTCAACACAGACCGTGTAAGGCAGGCTGCCCTGAAGTCTGGCAGCTCGGTGATGCATTGCGGCCGTGGCTCGCCTTCCGAATTGTAGGCCACGCATCCCGAGTTTTCACAGCAGCAGCAGCTCTTGTCCTCTGTTGGCATTAGCTTGCACCGATTGCATGTGTACCAGGTGGAAACACCGTCCATGCGACTAGGTCCAGTGTCTTCATCCGTTGATTCGTCCTGCCAATTGCCATCCGAAGCCCCATCATTTTCACATGTTTCCCTTTCCAGTAGTTCCTCCTCGGTATACTCGGGCTCGTACATGTAGGGCATTATTGTAGCCATTGTGTGGTAAACAAACTAAAATAATTTATAGCGATGGTACAGGTGTTCACACGGGCTACAAACGGCGAAGGTAGCTGACCAGAGCACAGAAATGAGTCAAAGAATACTCAAAGTAACACAGAGAGGAATGGAATGGAAAATCTGCTGCTGTTGGTTGTCAAACGGTCTGTTTATACTTATTGAGTAAAGAGGCGTCCTGCCATTTCCATGGCGACACGTCAATAGCTGAAGCGCAGCAAATGTTGACACAAGACGTGCTCTGGCGTTGTGAAATGGGCGGTACGCGTCTGCTGATGACAGGCTCACGGGCGGGGGATATGATTTAGTGCCTCAAAAGCAGGCAGGTCACCCAGGGCGATGGGGCAAGTGATAGCATTATCACAAAATGGCTGCGCCCTGGTGCCTGTTTTCGCGTGCGTTTAATGGACGAAAACTCGGGTAAGGTCCATTGGAAGCTTTTCTAATATCGAGCGACTTAGGCTTAAAAACACATGGCCGACCCGTAGGGACAATAAAAATTTCTGACCGAACCATTCCTTTAAACCATCCAACTGTAAAGGAGACAACTTCTTGAGGAGACAAACTAGTTGAGGACTGTGCCCCCATGCTAGCACCCATCATCAGCAACTTTGTTAATGCCTCATTTAAGACCAAGGGGAAAGACAATCAGGCTTCCGCCCCTAGACATAGTACTGAGACTGCTTTACTGGACCTAAAAAAACAGATGGACGCCATCAGGGATTCAGGGAAACTATGTATCCTACTACTTCTAGACCTGTCTGCGGCCTTTGACTTAATAGACCACAATAAACTTTGTCTTGCGCTTGCTAATAACTTTCATTTCTCAAAAGAGGCTACTGCTTGGATCAAGTCATTCCTCGCAGACCGCATGTTGAGACTAGCAATAGGTGATGTTGCAGCAGACCCAATCACAGTCCCATTGGGAGTCCCCCAAGGCCCTTGCCCCTCCCTGACACTCTATAATACATACATAAAATTGCTCTTCGCCGGACTTGATGCCATTGGAGTAATATATACCAACTTCGTGGATGACACACAAATACTCATCCCCATCTCAGGCAACCTCGAACAGGACACCATAGCTATGAACAAAATGTAGTCCATCATTCTGAACTGTATGACGACAAATAGCCTCTGCCTCAATGGAGAAAAAACATAGATTCTCATAGTAGTATCCCCAGACCGACTAAGTAAGATACACCCACCCTACTCAGCCATAGTCATTGATGGCACACCATTCAATATCTCCAAACAAGTCAAAACCTTAGGGGTCTCTTTATATTCTAGCCTTACTATGTGCAAACGCATTAGTGCCCTATCATCATCCACGGCATACACAGCCAAACTCAGAGCTCTAAGAAGACACTTTCTCACACCCCAAAACTGCATTACCCTTGCCAGAGCCCTTATACTGGCAAAAATCGACTATTTCAATATACTCCTACTAGTGACCTTTAAAAAAAAAACAACCTGAACAAAATGCAACTACTTCAGAACAAAGCCCTCCGAGCAGCACTAGGCATAAAAAAGAGAGACCATGTTTCTCATTAAAGGAAAGAGGCACATTGGCTACCCATACAAGCTAGGATATTACATAAAACCCTCACCATAGCATACAAATGTGTAGCAGGCACAGCACCAAGATACCTCAACCAATGTCTAACCCGCAAAATCTCATCTAGAACACTCAGATCTAACACAGACACACTCCTATCCATCCCCTGCTTCAAAAACGTAAAAACAGGCAACCCTAGCTTCCCAGTAGCAGCCCCCAGAATATGGAACTCACTTCCAGCCACCATCTCCAATGAGCCATCCCTCCCAAATTCAAGAAAATCCTCAAAACTTGGCTATAAATTCTAAATAAGCCTCAAAATCTTCAGCACAATAGCCAACAGAGAAAGTAAATACTGATTATGAGAATGTAAATTTGCAACACTGTGCTTTACTTTGAGGCCCTGTTTGGCAATGTAACACTATGTGTAAATGCTTTGTGTAACTTGCTTAAAGAAATTATACTGTATGTTCACAAATATGCTAACAAGTACCAACTAAGTACCAAGTAATCCTGTAACCTACGCTGTGATACCCGAGGGTTTGGGCGTATAACCAAATGAAATATATAAAATAAACAAAATAAAGCCTGCAGCCAATAGCCACCAGACCCAGGAACATTTGGACCCCTTTCCGCTCGTAGATTTCCACCTTATCTGTTCACTCTGAGGATGACAACAATGACCGGATCTCCGTGACTTCCAGTCGTGTCTACCCTTTTTTTCTCAAATGTCTTTGCCTCGTCTGTACCAATATATACTGTACCCCTATTAGTGACAAATGTTCTGTATCAGTTCTTACCAGACTATGTACATGGAATGTAAACTCATCGACTATCTGTATGATGCATGTTCTCTCTGTTGCAATGTCAAGCTTAATAAATAAAGTTTAAAAAATAATAAATACAGGACTTATTTGCAGTTTTTCCTGACCCTCGCACATCTTTGCTGCAATCCCATCCAGCATTTCAACCTGTACCCACAAGCAGATAGCCAGTACCTGTTGGCCATGCCCAATTTAACCCTATTGCTAGTCCCTCGTGGTCATGGCCAGTAGTCAGATTGTCCGGGTCATCGCCTTAGGCCATGACCCGGACAATCTAGCCACTGCCCATGGCCACAGGCTATACCTCAGTCACCAAAGGTATATCACTTTTTTTTTGTACCTACATTATGACACTTTTCAAAAAATAAAACACGGACACATTTGCAAAACCATGCTTTCAGGTCCTTGCTAATGCTCCTTGCACGAGTATGCTGCACATTCGCCCATGTTTTATTTTTTGAAAAGTGTCAAAATGTACATACCTACAATAGTCATATAACTTAGCCCCCACTTGACAAAATCCATTCAGACTTTGCACAAACTTTGAAGGTTGGGTCTATTATCTTTCTGAAAACATTTGCCATATTCGTCAAACGGCACCACATTTATAAGCCTTTAAAATATAATATAATTTTGCCCCCTTTGGACAAAATCCCACCAAACCTTAAATGTTCCCGAACATCTCAGGACCTCCCCAGAAATCTGGACTGTACTCGGACATCAGAGTTGAAAAGCCACCTGTTTTTTGGCCTTTTTAAGGCCATATCGCATCCCGTCCTCATCACCCCTCACCTCCCCAGAGATAGTTTCATTATTTTGACAAGTGCAATGTTGTGTTTTTTAATATATTTTTACTGCGCTGTATGCGAATACAACATGGTGGGTGTTTCCAAAAATCTAACCACCTCACATTTTTTATTGACCAAACAGCAGGTGCGTTCGATGTCCGCAGACATCATGTCGCTCCCAAGACCGGAGGCCAACCCGCCGACCGAATAGGGAAGTGAGTCCGCGGACCGAACCCAGATATCACAATTTCTTTTTGACCTAATTTCTGCCTTTTTAAAAAAAAATAACGTCTGGATGGATTTCACCAAATTTGCAAAAGCACGCTTTTGGGACCAAGCCGCCGCTCCTGCCGCAAATTTGGTGAAAATCCGTCCAGTGGTTTGGGTTTTAGGCATGAGCAAAATATTTTATGCATTGTGTCTATGGGAAAAACCACACATATCTGGACCCCCTATAACTTTGCCCCCCCTGCACAAATTCTCACCAGACTACGCAGGATCAATCTGACATGGCCATATACTTATTCTGTAAAGTGTCATGAGGATTCATCCAAGGTGGCCGAAGTTATAAGCTGCCCAAATTAACTACAGGGCTGCTACCGGATAAATATATATTACATTTATCATGGGCTGTTGATGTCCAAAGAGTAAAATGTGGGTCTATGAACAACCAAAACATTACTACAAATACATTTAGCAAAACGACCCAACAGCGCATTCATCACACCACCAAAAAATGACTAGCATTGCACCTCCCAGCCCCTCAAAACCAAGCGTATTGAGTTTACCCCAAAATGAATGCATGCCCTCAAGTAATCCCAAACAATGATATGCTTAGCCTTCTCAATTACCCCTCTGCTCTTGTCTGAATGAAAGCTGCACTCATGTGACCAGAGCGGTGGCCATACTACACAGTGTAGTCTTTAGATGGTAAATGGAACCTAATGGTCAAGCCACACCATGGAGAAACCACTGCTGTACAGCTATTAGAAGGACCCTAGCTGACTGACAATTAAAAAACTGAGGGGAACATTTCAAATAATAAGGCTGGTCATATCTATGGAAGATAACATTTTACTTTGTGGCCAAGATTCGTATGTTGCTGCCATTATCTGCACAATTACATGAATGATCCACTTATTTGAATTTCCATGCCTATCAGTGATATATTTTTTCCTGAACAAGGAATATCTTACCGTATTATTTAGCCCCAGTTAAGCAGTTATTTTTACAATGTTTGCTGTCCTTCCAGGTTCTGATATTTTTGTGACAATTCCCAACATTGCTTGCCTATAGATATGCATTAAAGAGTTGCACTGCTTATGGCATTGGTAACACTCGTACATTCCGTCCCCTTTCCTCCATCCTTGTGGGCATCCCCCAACATAGGGACAGGACTGTTACTTTTGGCAGTGAAAAATTGAGCTTCTCCTTTAAATTTAGTATAGCACGCAGGGGCGCAGCCTCGGGCATGGGAACACCCCACCCTCCGGTGCCTCACCTCAGTCACTTTTTCCACACTGACACTGTCAGACCTGGCAGCCAGCGCTGAGAAATTTTATTTTTTAGCTTCCGCTTGCTCCCTGTTTGTTTTTCAATTCTTATTTCACTTCCCTTTGGTGCCTCGCATGTCAGCACCAGGAGGATTTACGAGATGTGCATCATGCGACCGCTCGTTCCCGGCCTAAGACCGCCATGCACTCTGTCTTGCCCACGGTGGTCTCTCCATTTCATTTGAATCAAGAGATCTGCCTGCCGGTGTTCTTCCTGAACCCGCAGTCAGAGGCAGAGAGGGCCCTGCATTCCTTGGACCTCAAGAGGGTCCTCAAGGTTTATCCATCTCTGACGAAATTCTTCAGGAAGTCTTTTGGCATTTATTGTGTCTTTTGGGGTTCCTCCCCCGGCTCTCGGGCTTACAAGGCTTCCATTGCCCGTTGGATGGTTCAGGCCATTTCAGAGGCCTATATGGCAATGAGCAAACCTGTTTCTGAGGGGATTCATGCTCATGCGGTCAGGGCCAAGGCCACGTCCATTGCATTTCAAAACACGGGTCTTGGGATGTCATCAGCAAGGCGGCTACTTGGGCCCCTCCGTCGGCCTTCTGTAAGCCCTGCCCACAGGACACCAGCTTCAGGCGCGATGCAGAGTTTGGTCAGGTGGTTCTGAAGAACCTTTTTACTTCATCCTAGATATGAGGCAGGTTATCACAGATCTAATCTGTGCTTCTTGTTCAGTGGAATCACCCACAAGGATGGAGGAAAGGGGACAGGACAGCTGGTGTGCTAAGGGCTAATATGTATAAGTGTAGCTAGGCATCAAAGCGTCCAATGTATTCAAAGGGCACTGAGGTGAGGCACCGCAAGGCGCGGCCTTGGCGTGGCGTTCCCAGCGTGCTATACTAAATTTAAAGGGGAAGCACAATTTTTCGCTGCCCAAGGATCTGGTACATCCCCATGTTGGGGGACACCCACAAGGATGAAGGAAAGGGGTTCATGGACTACAAGTACTCTAGTCACTGTGGTGCGTAACTTTAATATATTGGGCTACTTACAACACTGATTTGCTACCTGCTTGTTCTGGCATACCCCCGTTACACCCACCTGAATTTCTATCCTCCACAATTATTTTGTAGCGGTCACATTAATCATTTGCAGGTTTTTAATTCATTTCTATTGTTCGGGTTAGTGAATTGATGGGCATTGTGGGGGCAGAAATTGCATGGGGACAGCTAAACCTTTTTTATTTTATCCGCGTAGCAATCATATAAACAACTTGGATATAGGAGAGGTTATGGAAAGGTTTGAGCATGCTACACTGTGATGATCAGAAAGATTCACACACAGGCCTAGAAACCTTAGCCTTCCTTGTGATGGCATTTGTTGTGGCCTACAATCCTTGCTTGGAATTAGTGTGTTAACAGGCAGAGGGTGCATTATTTTACTATTATTTATTTTACAAGAATCCAGGAAAGCTGTACAGTAATTTTATAACCATCTTTTTGTGTAGCGGATAAAATCTCCCCATCTGATGGTACTTCAACATCTGGTAATCTGAATAAGCAATCAGTTGCCCTGTTCTCTCAGCCAAGCGAAGGACCTCCCATCAAGGAAAGGAATCAGATCTCATCCAGATCCCTGGAGAAAGACAAGAGGATATCAAAAAGGGTACAGAGCAGCGAGGACAGACTCCTTAGAATATTCTTTCAAGGCAGGGAGAGAATGACTGGAAGGTATTTCCCCAACCCTCATTAATTTAATACAAGTCTTTGATAACAATCATGCCACTTGTGTGTCAGTCTCCTCCTTCCACACCCTTACACTACCTACTCTGATAGTTGGATGCCGTTTAGTGGGGGATTCTGGCCTTGTCCCCAATCTCACACCCAACACCTTGCTAGTTGTTTAATTTTGCATTCCATTGTCTTGACTTTGATAGGATGTCTTCGGGGGTGTTTCACAAAACTGAAAAATAAGGGCATGGATGAGGAAGAATGGGCAAGACAAGTGATTCATCCCTGAACAGTGCAATGTGTGATGAGTGAGGCCTGAAGAATAAGAAGCAAGAGTGTGACAGCTGTGGAATAAGTTGGGTGACGACAGAGTGTGAAGGATGACTGACGAGTGAGTAGCAGGAGAGATAATGATGTCTTGCAATATATTATAATACCACCTTAAGCATTGAGTATTCTGGCTGGGGCAAGTGCTTCCCCCATTGAGGAGGAATTAACATCCTATGCACCAGAAAGCACAGACAAGCCTCCTCTATTCTGAGACGCTGATGCCTAAGTGATGGGGATCACCAATAACCTTGAGAGAAGTTCAGCCAATTGAACTCTGGCAATTGAGTCCAAGAGAATAGGGCTTGCCATTCAGGGAAATCCTATGAAAATCAATAAAGTGAATACTGCAAAGAGCCCTTTCCTGGGTTTCTACTAGCACACAGAAGAAGTGCTGCTCCTTTGTGACCTAGCTTAATGCCATTTGCTCTCATTTGTCTATAGTTTTGACCGATTTTTTATGGAAGTCTGTAATTTTGTCAGTTCAAAGAAAAGTTTTGGCTTTCTGACCGAATTTAATACTGAGTAGCATTCAGCTCAAGGAAACCGGTCTGATTGCATTATTGGAGAATAAGTGAAGTGCCCATACCCGCACATTTCACAGTTCAGAAACACAACTCATTAGTGGTATCTCTGCGGCTGTGGTTAAATAATGGCGGTAAAAAATGGGATTGCATCATCTGTGAGCAGTTGCCGGGACCTCAATTATAAATGCAGTTCCTATGCTTAGTTATTGTAACAGCCTCTGTAATCGATAAGTGTTGGATAACTATGAAGCACAATGTCTCGCATGTCAGGCCGTGTGTTGGAAGAAGACTTGCTCAAAGACAGGGAGAAGAAGGGGTGTGGTTCTGGAAGCTTTGTTTTGAGAGAGCAGTGTTTTCTTGTAAGAAGAGAATCCTATGAGCAATCGCATCCAGCATTCACAAAAGGGTGTAGGGCAGAGGTTTTTGAGGGCAGCCCCTTAATAGTTCAGGCAACAAAGCCCATATTATGGCGTTCTATAGAAACAACATCAATTTCTGGGGAAGCTACGGCTTGTCATCATCAATGACACCTAACGTTCCACCTGCAGCCTTACTGGGAGACGGGAATGCACTTTCTTCGAGGTGGCAGATATGTGAGTGGCATGAAACAACATCGATTTCTGGGGAAGCTAAGGCTTGTCATCATCAATGACACCTAACGTTCCACCTTCAGCCTTACTGGGAGACAGGAATGCACTTTCTTCCAGGTGGCAGATATGTGAGTGGCATAAAATGGGAGCAGTTGCTCTGAGGGCAGCTCTAAGGCCGCTGAGCTAGAAAATAGTTATCCCTTCACGTTGAAGCTTTGGAGATGTGTCAGAGCGTGGCCCCTCAGCAATGTTTAACAGCTGTGCAGGAGTTGAACTCCAAAATGGTTTGCGCCACACTGTCAGCAGATTAGTTCCCTGAGGAATGAGGATTCCTTAGGACACTGCCAAATCCGCTACAGTGAGGAAGCAGGACAATTTAATGGAGCTCAATTTCAGACTTCCGACTGGGATTATTGGGTGCACAAGATTAAGGATTTCAGCAGGAGCTGTGCACAGGACATTAGCCTAGTCTCTACATGTTTGGGCATGTCACTGTTAGGCAGAAATCTGTGCAGTTCCCTTAGGGAACACTGCAAAAAGTTTAAGACTACAGGAGTAAGCAGTAAACCCAATTGGTAGCAGTCTGCACCACCCAGATTTACCTGGTAGCTGTGGCTGAGCAATCAGACTTCCCTCAAGAAGAGTTAGGCAGTATATAGAGTATACACAATAGGGCTAAAGACACAGTAGAACAAGCAAACACTGACCAGAGCTTTGGTATAAAAGTATTTCTGATGTTTGTTAATCTGCTTAGAATCACATGCTGTGCATAGGTCCGACATCCAGTGGTCACTGCGGAGTATTGCATTTTGTTTTTCGTAGTCGAAAAGGGGACGTCGACAAGGCGTGTCTGTAACACTATCCCTATAGTGACGTGCGTTCTACCCACAATCCCTCACGCGTCGAGGTCCCTCAGATTGTTTTTTTCCGCCCAGTTTCTGGTCGCCTTTCGCGGAGCTCCTAGAGAGACATTGCTATACTTGCCACGGACCTCGGTCCTTTTGTCATAACTTAATATACTGATAACGATCCCTCCCCCTTAGGTTAGCTGTGAAGCTGTTTCTCCGCCGAACTGATTTTCGACGGAGAGGAAGAGCGGAGGAGATCCTTCGGCGCTGCCGAACACGTGGCCTGGCCTCGACGGCCAACTTACAGTAGGGAGAGTGGGGGTTAGAACTTTGTCTCTTCTCTTTGAGAATGTCTTTCTTTCTCCCCTTTCTTTCCCTTGGGGTTGTTATCGCCAGCTATTATTGCCTGAGCTATGGAGAGGACACCATTTAAGTTTTGCCCACGCTGCAGGGGCAAATATACTTGGAAAGATAAGCACAAGCTCTGTAATCGTTGCTTACCCCTCGATCACATAGAGAACAGCTGCGCAGCCTGCAAGCTCTTAAAACCCAGGACTCTTAAAGAACGTAGGGTTAAGAGGTGGGCGGACTACGCGATGTCGAAGTCAGTTTCCTCACCCGCTGCCGCTGTTACTGAAAGTGACGAGGAGTGCGATAACTCGACGTCCGTTACGGAAGTCATGAACCCCCAGAAGGAGCGCTCCCGCTCCTCCTCGTCCGTCCCCGGCCCCGACGGGCTCGGCTCACGCCCTGCTTATGGGGATGAACACCCCGGCGACAAGGACGCACACAAACCCCATAAGGCTAAACACACTACCCACGGCTCTTCTTCGTCGAGAACGAAGGATCCATCAGCGCCGAAGGGGACGCAGGGCACTCCGGCGTCTACCGCAGACCGTAAAGGTCACAAGCCCCACCCGCAAACGCAGCCGCGACCAGCGATTGGGCTTCCATCTAACACGGGCGCTACCCCAAAAACATCCGACGCAACGCTCCATAGAGCGACCGTCGAGGTACAACGCGCAACGCACACAACGTCGACACCAGAGCCCTCGACGGACAAAATCGTGGTCGAGAGCCTAGCGAGAATTGTCGCCGAAGACAAACGTACGCGGACGACGAAACAAACGTCGAATACCGCGTCGAAAAAACATAAAAGTAGCCAGGATCTGCCCCTTTCTCCAAAGGACGCTTCCGAACTACCTGAAGGCTTTTCAGAAGGAGACGGGAACCTCTCGTCGACGTTGTGGGAGCGTTCGAAACGATTCGAAGGCGAAAACACTAATTTCCCCCCTCTAGACTATTCAGGGGTACCCCATGAGACCCTTGAAAGACTCCATTCTTGCATGGAGAAAATGGAAAGGTTTCTAGGAAACCAAGACCCACCCACCCACTCACAAAAGACAAAGAGAATGGCCACAGGATGACCCTAGAGTCAAGATTCCTAGGCTGGTTGACCTCACTGAGGAGGAGCAATACCTCCAAGAAGATGAGGAGTGTTTGGGTGGAGAAGAAGAGGTAGAACTTGAGGAAGAGGGGTTCGAAGAAGATCCTTACACAACTGCTACAGGTTTTGAAGAGGATACAGCTACCTCGCAGCCCTGGCATTCTCACCGTCAGTGCAGCCTTGGCAATCCCCATCAGTACATTTAGACCCTGATGCCTTTCTCCCTTCTCCTCTCAAGGATTCACATGGGAACTCCTCTCCCATAGATGACCAACCTTCCCTCAATGCACTATTGCGCAAGGCAGCAGCGCATTTTGAAATTGATACAGGGGAAACTCTTCCAGACATTGACTTTGTAGAAAAAGTCATCAAAGAAAAAGCCCCTGTTAGCCAATCTATTCCACTCCTGGCTTCTATTAAAAGAAGAATTTCTCCTTCCCTTACTAACCCAGCTTTAGTAAGAGGGGTCAACCCTAGAATAGAAAAGCTCTTCAGCCCTTCATCCTCTGACCCTTTATACATCAGAGGACACTCTATTCCGGACTCCCTTGTGGTTACCAACACAAGAAAAAGAGCAGGGGTGCCACTATCCACTAGTGAAGCACCTCCAGACAAAGAAGGCAAAAAACTCTACGCACTGGGGAATCGAATCACGACCTCCGCCGCCTTCTCTACTAGAATTGCTAATAACAACTCACTTTTAGCTAGCTACGCAGATGCACAGTGGAACAAGCTGCGCAGCGAAGCAGAGGAAGCACCTGAGCCTCTGCGTTCTCGCCTGCTAGCTATAATATCAGAGGGCACACTGGTAAACCAGGGCATCGTTAAGAACTCCCTAGATGCCGCTGAGACGGCTGGCCGCTCCCTAGTGCAGGGAATACTTCTCAAACGCCACGTTTGGCTACGCAATTCAGGTTTTAAGCCCGAAACCCAAGCCTCCCCCATAAATAAACCCATTGAACAGACGCATCTGTTTGGGAAAGCAGTAGATGAGGCCCTAGAACATGCTAAAAAAGAGTTTGATACCATCAAGACTCTTGATCAAATTTCTAGGCCCCCTAACAGGCGAGGCTATGGTAATAAACGCTCGTTTCGTGGCCAAAGACAGCAGCAGAACCAACAACAACAATATTACTCTGGCTCCAACTGGCCCACTAACCAGGGTAACACCCAGTTCAGTTAAAGAGGCCAACGCCGTGGCAGAGGAAGAGGTCGTGGCTCCAGCCCCAGAGGTTCCATGCCCAATACCAGCAAATGACCTGAAAATTCGGGTCCCCTCCCATGCATCACCGGTCGGGGGCCGGCTAACATCGTTCCTTTCAGCATGGGAGGGAATCACGTCAGACCGTTGGGTATTATCCACCATAGCCCACGGATACTGCATCGAGTTCAACGGTTCCCCGAAGTACAAACCCCCACGGAACCGACGCATGACACCGCAACACCTCTCCATTCTTCTTCAAGAGGTGGAAGAACTACTGAAGAAAGAAGCTATAGAGCCCGTCCTCCTATCACAGGTAACAGAAGGTATTTATTCAGTGTACTTCCTTGTACCCAAAAAGGACTTAACCATGCGCCCTGTATTAGATCTGCGCCCAGCGAACATATTTGTCAAACCCCAAAAGTTTCGTATGGTGACCTTACAGGAGGTAATCCCACTGTTATCACAAGGGGATTACATGACAACACTGGACATGAAAGATGCATACTTTCATATTTTAATGTTGACATCGCACAGAAAATACCTCAGGTTCAAGATAGAGGACAAACACTACCAGTTCAGAGTACTACCCTTCGGGATAGCATCTGCACCAAGGGTATTCACGAAAGTACTGGCAGTGGCAGCGGCCCACCTGCGCAGATTATCCATCCCGGTATACCCTTACCTCGACGACTGGCTCATAACAGGGGATTCTTACGAAACATGCTTCTCCAATACCCAAAAGACCGTAGACCTTTTGTCCCAACTGGGCTTCTCCATCAACGAAAAGAAGTCCAGCTTAGACCCCAGCCAAATCAAACAATTCCTAGGGGCTCTAATTCGAACAAAGGACGGCCTCGCATTCCCCTCCAACGAGAGGGTCCAAAACATGCTGTTTCAGATTCCCCATTATGTAGCAGGCCGAGAGGTGACGGTACGCAAAGCAATGCGCTTGCTAGGGATGATGGCGTCATGTATTTATTTGGTACCTCACGCGCGCCTGCGCATGCGCCCAATGCAAGAGTGGCTCTACAGCCAGTGGTGTCAGGCCAACGGACAATGGGACGATCTAGTGGTGGTCTCGCAGGCCTTGGTTCTCTCGCTACGGTGGTGGACAAATGAAAACCTGTTATTAGGGAAAACTTTTGCCACACCCGCAGTGGAAGCCACTCTAACCACAGACGCATCCCTTACAGGATGGGGGGCTCACCTATCCCATCAGACGGCCCACGGAGTTTGGACTCCGAGCTTAGCATCCAAGCATATAAACCTGCTGGAACTACTAGCGGTGTTCAAAGCACTGAAAGCCTTTCAGAAACAGCTACAAGGAAAGACAGTGATGGTCCTCACAGACAGCACCACAGCCATGTACTACCTCAACAAGCAAGGAGGCACTCACTCTCCAGGACTGTCCAAACTGTCCCAGAATATATGGAAGTGGGCTCTCAGACACAACATGTTCCTACTATCACAACATGTACCAGGGGAACTCAATCTTCTAGCAGACAAACTCAGCAGAGACTTCCCCCTGCCCGGAGAGTACGAATGGCAATTACACAAAGACATCGTCTTAGACGTCTTCACTCAATGGGGATTCCCGGAAATAGACCTGTTCGCAACTCTGGAAAACTCACAATGCCAAAGTTACGCCTCCAGGTACCCCCAGAACCAGTCCAAGGGGAACGGTCTGTCGATTCTATGGTCAGGGAAATTTGTTTACGCCTTTCCCCCGACTCCCCTTCTCAACAAAGTGGTGCACAAGATGCATCAGGAGCAGGTTACAATGATACTAGTGGCCCCAATGTGGGCCCGGCAGCCATGGTTCGCTCACTTGATGGAGATGTCCCTATCTCCCCCAGTGAAACTTCCCTGCCCGTACAACATGCTGTCACAAGACAAGGGCAGAACACTGCATCCATGCCCTCAGACCATGAACTTAGCAGCCTGGCTCCTGAGATCATAGAATTTGGACATTTACAACTCCCACAGAGATGTATGGACATCCTCAGGGAAGCCAGAAAACCTAATACTCGACACTGCTATTCTAGCAAATGGAAAATATTCGTTATCTGGTGTAGAGGTACTAGCATCAACCCAGTTGACTGCTCTCCTACTGACATTATTCTATACTTGACCCATTTACTGGATTCAGGTTTAGTGTTCAATTCCATTAAAGTCCACCTAGCGGCACTTTCTGCATACACCACTTCCCAACTTAAAGTGTCGTGGTGGAAGATACCAGTTATCAAAGCCTTCATGGAGGGGGTAAAGAGGATACACCCTCCGATAGCTAACCCAGCTCCCGGATGGGACTTAAATGTGGTACTTTCCAGACTCATGGGCCCTCCCTTCGAACCCATGCACAAGGCAACTCTTAAAGATATCACCCTTAAGACTGTTTTCCTAATAGCTATCACCTCCATTAGGAGAGTAAGTGAACTACAGGCTCTTTCTGTACTAGACCCCTTCGTAACAGTTCACAAAGATAAGGTGGTTCTACGCACACACCCAAGGTTTGCACCTAAATTCATCTCGAAATTTCATGTAAACCAAACTATAGAACTACCAACGTTCTTTCAAAACCCTTCCAGCTCGGGAGAAAAAAGTCTGCATACACTAGATGTACGCAGAGCTGTCATGTTCTACCTGGAAAGAACCAGACCACTGAGAAAGACTAATCAGTTCTTTCTCTCGGTGGCAGCAGGAAGAGAAGGAGATGCGGTCTCAAAATCCACTATATCTAGATGGATTGTTCAATGCATCACTCTCTGTTACACTCTTGCTAAGAGAGAACTACCCTTCAAGCCAAGAGCACATTCCACTCGAGGCACGGGGGCTTCCATAGCATTCATTGCAAATGTTCCCCTTGAGTCCATCTGCAAAGCGGCAACCTGGAGTTCTGTGCACACCTTTACAAAACACTACTGTCTAGATGCACACTCTAGATCTGATTCCCAGGTTGGGCAGGCAGTATTAAGACATCTTTTCTCTACTGTTCCTTCTCATAACCCACCGCCAACTCCGGGTACTGCTCGCTAGTCTATGCACAGCATGTGATTCTAAGCAGATTAACAAACATCAGAAGACAATGCATTACTTACCGTAAAAGCATTTCTGATGGTTGTATCTGCTTAGATTCACATGCGCCCACCCTTCCTCCCCGCTCGGATGGAAGGAACATAGACATCCTTTTATATATATTTCTCTCTTTTCTGTACTCACTCACGGCTAAAAGGCTCCCTCAGGGCAGAAAAATACAAACAGAGGGACCTCGACGCGTGAGGGATTGTGGGTACAACGCACGTCACTATAGGGATAGTGTTACAGACACGCCTTGTCGACGTCCCCTTTTCGACTACGAAAAACAAAATGCAATACTCCGCAGTGACCACTGGATGTCGGACCTATGCACAGCATGTGAATCTAAGCAGATACAACCATCAGAAATGCTTTTACGGTAAGTAATGCATTGTCATAATTATTTATTTAAAAACACACTTATGAAAATACACTGGCACTAATATATGAAGCAAGTTCAAACACAGTCACTATAAGTATATCCACCTCCATAGTTAATTATTCGACAAGTCTAGGTTAAGACACCACTTATTTAGCAAACAGGTGAGCGCTTAACCGTAGATGGCACTCCAATAATTTGTTTACAAAGGGAGAGAAAAGGCAGAGTAGGAAAAGAAGACAGTACCAACACTTTTAAGAACCCACAGCAAGTCAAGAAAGGCAGGGTCTACTGTAGAGCAAAAAGTTCATAGGCCCACTCTTGGAGAAAGCAAGGCAGAATGTGCCCAAGATCACACAGTGGAAATGCACTCAGTCTTTGCAGAAAAGTGAAAAGAGGTTGGATCAGTTCAGAAAGGTAAGGTTAGCA
Organism: Ambystoma mexicanum; assembly: GCF_040938575.1. NCBI lineage: Eukaryota > Metazoa > Chordata > Amphibia > Caudata > Ambystomatidae > Ambystoma > Ambystoma mexicanum. The sequence goes on along the minus strand of NC_090921.1, from coordinate 1,017,375,257 downwards.
GGTCTAAGGTCAACCCAGTTAGAAAGTCAAGGATTTACGGGACACCTTGGACAATCTGTTGCAAGGGAGACCAGGCGGGACACAGTACCTGAAATGGTGAGAAAGCTCCAGCGGTGGCAGTTGTTCCTGGCAGCGGGTACAAGTCGTGGCTTCAACCAGAGGAAGAGATGAGGAAGAAAGCTTGAGGTCGTTGCACTGCCAGGGAAGAAACCAGCCATGGAGTTTCCCGATTAAAAGGTACGACCCTTTTATTCACGGTAGTGGTGAAGTGTGGCTATCCGGCCGCCGGGGTGCTTGGCACGGGCGATTCGACCACGAGACGATCCAGGAAGGCGAAAAAGGCGAACTGGTTGGTCCCAAGACTCTCCTGGAAGAAGATCTCCTCTGTCTTCGGGGAAGTGGTGAGTTCGTACAGCAGAGCTCCACCGGTGGTGTCGTCGTCGTAGATGGCTCAGCTTCTCCGCTCTTTGGATTCTTTAGGTCCTGTGGCGACTTCTGAAGTTCCAGTCCCCAAAGCCCTGCGTTTATGCAGAAAAACCCCCATTCAACAGCCTAGCTGTCAATCAAACATGCTAAGAGGTGAGCCGGGCGGCTCACCATTGGGCCAATCACACAAGAGTGCGACTTGAGTTGCCAAGGCAACTCAGTCAAGGGCTCCTAATCCCCCTCCCACACATCCTGTAGACCCCAGACAGAGTGGCACCATTTGGAGAGCTTTTGTGCAGAAGCCCGCCAAAAAGTGGAACAAAGGGCTCGACTTGGGTTAGAGTTTCAGAGGCGAACGCAAATGCCATTTTAAAACCGAGTCCTGGCAAAAAGACCCAACCAGGGAATACATATTAAATAAATAACCCGGCGGTATCTTTAACATTGCACCAAAAAGTGGTGCGTTTAAAATCAATGGGAAAAACCCATAAGAAATATTCTGTTGGACTATTTTGCGTGGTATCCACTGCCACCAGCCAGAAACTCGACAAGGGGGGACTGGACAGTGCCCCCTTGGAAAACAGACCCAGGGGCCATCGAATTACCCCTACCAGTACTTCCACAATATGATTGTTTGTACTGGTTCTGTTCACAATTTGAGACTAGTAAAGTCAATGGTGACTTTACATGCCCTGGGAGACAGTAGTCAGTCCCAGGGTATGGAGTCTATGTTTGGGGGTCACTATGACACCCCTGTGTTACTGCACTGAGGGTGCTGTCTAACACACATACCAAAAACGCATGAAGCCCTATGGAGTGAAAGACCCCATAGCCCATAAAACACATTTACAGTCAAGGGACATTCTCAAATCATGCCTAAGAGTGGGAGAAAGAGTCTCACTCTTAGCAGGAGAATAAAATAAACCCCAAAAATCTAGCAAAGCTGCTGGGGGACTCACTAGGTTTGGGAAATTAGCCTTAACAGAGAATTCTCCCTAACAGTCACTGCTGGGGTTTCCATTGTTTGTACATATGAACCTCATCCATTAATTTAGATGTTTTGTTGTTTTACTGAATTGCCATTTTTATAATTTGGTTGCAAACCCGCATTAGCATTGTATCTCCATTCTTGTCTGGATTAGTGTTGATTGCTAATGAATGGTTTATATTCGGGTAGATCGGCTTTATAGTTTGCCCATTGTTTCCAAATCATTCTGTGCTGTGAAATTTGGGTGGAGATGCTGCATCACTGCCCTGGTTGCCCTTACCCGGGGGTATACCATTCAGCAATATTATTTATGCCTCATCTCTAGCTACATTGCAGGTGCACACATGCACCCTTATGCCTTAGGAGAAGAGGTTGCAGTGGGTGGCCCCCAAGATTCTTCTGTTTGGACACCTTTTAGTGAGGCAGTCTTTACCCTGATTCCTAGGTCAGCTCTGCTGACAAAGAACTACTGTACATTTAGTCCAAGAGAAAACAAACCAACTAATGCATGACCTTATGGACATTCATAGCCACTTTTCATGAATGTTCTATGCAATGTATACCATTGTTTTGAGCCCTTTAGATTAAATCTGCTGTAAGAAAACTACAAGAAAATCCTCTCTGCTTACTTCTATTCAGGGTCTCTGGTTATTTCACAATCCATCCCACCTACACGTTTTGGCCAGAGCAGGCACTCTGGTTCTGTGTCTTCTTCACATATTAAGCACAGTGTTGTCAAAGGACAATCCAAGAGTAGAGTATCACTTGGGCAAAGTGCTGTTATGCAAGATGACGATGTGGAGCAAAGTACCGATGGTGAAGGCTCCTTCAGTGAAGGTAAGAATATAGAACTCAATGGAGAAAATTAACTTTCTTTTAGCTTAAGTAATCTGAGCACATTTATGTTTGTAGTGGTCAGTACATCTCAAGCTCGTAAGGTGGCGATAAGGTGCATAACTTTAATATGTTGAACTACTTACAACTCTGATGAGTTACCTGCTTGGTCTGGTGTACACCTGTTACACCCTCCTGAATTTGTATTATCCCCAATTATTTTGTAGCGGCAATAATTTGCAGGTTTTTAATTAATTTGTATTGTTTGGGTTAGTGAATTGATGGGTATGGTGGGGGCAGAAATTGCATGGGGACAGCTAAACAACCTTTTTTATTTTATCTGCATGGCAGCTATATAAACCACTTGGAACTAGGAGAGGCTATGGAAAGGATTGTGCATGCTACACTGTGGTGATTAGAAAGATTCACACACAGGCTTAGAAACCTTAGCCTTCCTTGTGGTGGCATTTCCTTTTGTGGTCCACAATCCTTGCTTACGATTAGAGGGTACATTATTTCATTATTATTTATTTTACAAGAATCCTGGAAAGCTCTACAGTCATTTTGTACCCATCTTTTCGTGTAGCAGCTAAAATCTCCCCATCTGATGGTACTTCAACATCTGGTAATCTGAGTAGGCAATCAGTTGCCCTGTTCTCTCAGCCAAGCGAAGGACCTCCCATCAAGGAAAGGAATCAGTTCTCATCCCGATCCCTGGAGAAAGACAAGAGGATATCAAAAAGGGTACAGAGCAGCGAGGAATCGGAAGATGCAGAGGAAGAACATAGGAAGAGCGGTAGCAAACTGGCCAGTAGAGGTAAGAAATAAACATTCTCTGAAGTGAGTCTACATCTAAGCAAAGATCCCAAGTTGTTTTCACCACTTGAGTTGTCTTAGGTAAAAAAATAAATGTAATGGGTTCCTTATATCTCAATTCATGCCATCCTCTGGCCTCTAAACCCGGGACTGGTATCAAACATGTACTGCTCAGTGTAGTCCTGTTTCCAAGACGTCTTTCTAAGATGAGAACGTTGCCCCTAAGCTTAAAGAAGGACTAGTTCTCACATTGTTTTATAGTTCCAATTTCAAGTTAGAGCGGCCCCTTCTCTAATCCCATTAGCTACACATTTGCCAATCTCCTCTCAGCCCATCTAACATTTTGCTATGCAGGTGTATGTGAAAGAGATAAACATTGATGCATAGGGATGGTTAAGTAATGCATGCAGATGGGTTCTTCTCTTTAAACATACTTTTCTGTCTCCTCCAATACGAGACAAAATATACTCATTTTTTAAACGCATGCAAGTTGAAATACTGTACGATGTTTGGGGGTGGTCTTCAAACACAATTAATAGATCTTTTATATTTGGTTGTGTTGTTTGCAGTCATGATCCTTTTGATTCGATGTGTTTTTTTTTTTCTCATTGACAAGGCATGGGTAAATAAGCAAGGGTTTAATTACACACTTTGGACTTCAGTCATTTTGTTAATGTGCCAGTATATGCAATTCCTGTGTTGTCATGTTCACATTTTGGCTGCAAATGGCTGGGCCTGGACAGGTTTCTGTCTTCATTGTAGTTATGACCAGTGGATTGAGTATATTGATATGTATTGGCAAAGTGGGGGTTATAGTACTGAAATGACAAGGAGTGATCCATGCACCACAGCCAGTCGTGTCACCTTGCATTAGCCCCACTGTTGATCTATACTAAGCTTTAAGACACACCCTCACAATGGCCTCCTTCTCTTCCCCAGCCAACTCTGCATTGGTTGACACCTAGCTACTGTGACGAATCCCAGGATGTTGTCACTGCTTCCATGGGGGAGGTCTCTTCCCCTGAGGCCAGGCTGCTACAAGGTAGTCCCCCTGAAGGTGGTACTCAGCGGGTAGATCTCATGGCGAGGGAAACCCCCTATGGGACGAGGGATGACACCTTGGAAGAAATGCAGTATAATTCCCCTACACCCCAACCGCCCTCACCCTGTTACCCTGCACAGGACATATTAGCCCCACACACTGCCATGTATGTCTGCAGAATAGACAATGGCCCTCATTACGACCCTTGCGGAAAGCGACTGACCGGAGCGCCACAGCGTAAATAGCGTTTCCGCCATTGCACGAAGGAGCAAAGTGCGGCCCATTCCGACCCATCGGGCACGAGCACCACGCCACGGCGGAAGTGCAAAGTCCGCGATGGCGGAAATGACCCCAAAACGGCCCACACCGCCGCCGTACGGCGCCCTAGGTGCAATACCGCCACCCCTCTTAGCGGTCACCGCAGTGTGCGCCTACCGGAAAGTACGGTGACCGGAAATATATGGAAACGGAAGTAAAAACATGGGCCCGGAACGGGAAACATCCCGGCGTACACCTATAAAACCACTAAAACCACGCAACCACTAAAATCACTACCCTGAAACACACCCCAACCCGTCACCCACCCTAGCGAAACCAAGACAAATGGGAAAAGTAGCGAAGAAAGCGTGCGACCGCAAGCGGCAGGTCCACTTCTCCCGCGAGGAACTCACCGTGCTAACAGAGACCCTCCAGGAGAATGCTGCCGTCGTCTTCTCCACGCAAATGACCAGAACGGCACTTGCAAACAAGAAGACCATATGGGCTCTGGTGGCACAGCGGGTAAGTGCGGTGGGGACCGCACCCCGCACCCCACAGCAATGCCGCAAGCGATGGGACGACCTGCGGATACGCGTCCGCAGCATACTCTCTGCCAACCGCAACATTGCCACAGCCACCGGGGGAGGTCCTGAATCACCCATCAAGTTGACCCCCTGGGAAGAAATCTGTGCCTCCACCATCGGAATGGAGAGCATAGAGGGAGTCGGAGGGATGGAGAAAGGAGTGCAGACATCCGAAGATTCAGGTAGGTGTACCAGATAAAACAATGCCAAATCCACACAGTCCATCCATGTGAAGTACCATGCGTCCACATAGTGCAACAGAAACACATGTCCAGGAGAACGGCCACACACATCGGCCTGATAGCGCACGTTAAAACCCACAATAAATACATAAATAATTAAAAACCCCTAATACACGCACTACACGTGCAGCAGGCACACCCTAACTGCAGGCTGCCAAACAACTGCACCCTCACTCCACACACAAATCAAAGCACCTCCAAGGACCCGACCCAAATCACCCTCAGGTACCACCCCAGAGCATGTGATACAATGCCATTCCAATTCCCACAGACCCATCATTAACCCTCGCCCTCCTTTACTCCACCACAGGGTCCGATCCAAACGACGAGCTACAGGACACCCCTACCAGCACACCTGCAAAGAGGGCCAAGACCAACGGCCAGAGACCCTCCACCTCAGCTGCACGCATCAAGACACGGCAGCAGCACAAATCAGGTGGCAGCACAGAGGAGGGAACATCAACAGGCACCCCAGCAGCCAGCATGCCCACAACACCACCACCACAGGTCCCCCCAATGGATGCCACAGAAGGCACTGCCTCTGGTGGCAGCAGCACCATAGGTGACACCCCATTGATGGCAGCATGCTCCGACACAGAAAACGGGGATGTCGAAGTCAGATCCATCCATGACCTGTCCCAATCCCCCTGTCTGTCCCATCCCGTACAACATGAGGATACCACGCAGGGGCACCCACAAGACAACGACTGGCCATCCCCCCCAAGCCCTGTGGCAAGGCAACATGAGGACAACAGCCCCTCTGTGACACCCCCGCAAATGGGCATGGCCCAGCAGAGGCAACAGTCCCTCGACCAGTTAATCGTGCAACAGCAGCAAATGGCCACGCTCCTCAAGGACCATGCCGATGAATGTGGGGGCACTAAGGCAGACATAGTAACATCAACTGAGACACTTAGGGCAGAAATGGAGAGAGGCACAGAGACGCTGAGGGCACAAATGGAGAGTAGCACCGAGAGCCTGAGAGTCCAAATGGAGAGAAGCACCGAGAGCCTGAGGGGGGAACTGCATGCGACGTCCAAAGACGTATGTGCCGAACTTGCCGCAGTGCGCCGTGTGCTCACTGAGCTTTCGCAAACCCTTAGGGACATGCATGGACGTGAGCAGGCAGACACATCATCCGTTGCAAGTTCCGTCCAGGGCAGCCCCCAACGTAGATCTGGAAGGAACCTGCGCTCCACAGGCAGGGGTGCCCCTGATACCCGCAGAGGGGGCTTGCAATAGCGACAGCCCACTGACAATGAGCATCTTTGGACACTGGGGTTCGTGGGGGAGGTAGGAGGGTGGAGGGGGTGTGTTGGGCTCACTTGGGTGGCGGGTCGATAGGGTGTTCAACATGACATCACATATGCCATAAAAAGTGCACGATCAACCAATGAGATGTGTGGACATTGATTTCTGTGTACTAGGCCATCATAGGCGTACAGTCCATATTGTGCATGTCCCAGACACGCACAGTGCCACGAGTCCCGTGTCCATGTATCAGCCACCAGGCGTGAGTGCTAGAAGCATACATCAATGAGATGCTGACGAATGTCACGGGCCTCCGGTGCCTCGCAGACTCCATGAGGTGCTGCCACATCCCCACCCTCATCATGACCATCATCATGTGCTTGCAGTTCTGCGTCAGGGGGCATGGGCACATTTCTACGTACGCACATGTTGTGGAGCATGACACATGCCATGACCATCTTTGCAACCTTCTCATGGCGGTACAGGAGTGCCCCGCCAGACCTGCTGAGGCAGCGGAAACGAGTCTTCAGTAGGCCGAATGCCTGTTCAATGACTACACGGGTACGTGAGTGGGCATGGTTGTAGTCCTCCTCATGCTGGTCCCGTGGGTTCCGGACTGGTGTGAGGAGCCATCTCTTCAGTGGATATCCAGCATCACCTGTATGTGGACGAGAAACGTATGATGTGGAATGCCATTGCTACGTACGCACACCCCCCCCCCTTCCTGCCAGGTCATTGCCAAATCACATTCCCCACATAATCATGCATGTAATGAGACTCACCGAGTAGCCAGGATCTGTTCCCTGCGTGTCGCTCCATGTAGCGTGGTATTGTAGAGTTCCTCAAGACCATAGAATCATGGGTTGATCCAGGGAATCGGGCACAACAATGTGTAATGATCCTGTTGGAGTCACACACCATTTGTACATTCAGGGAATGAAATTGTTTCCTGTTGCGGTACTGGGCCTCCATGGCATGTGGGACGACCAATTCCACATGGGTGCAGTCGATGGCACCAATGCAACCCGGTATGCCGGCAAGTGCATGGAATCCCACTTTTGTGTTGGTAATTTCCTGCTCCGAGCGTGGTAGAGAGATGTAGTCGTCTGCGTGCTGCAGGAGGGCATCGAGCACTTGCGATAGTGTCCGTGAGAACAGTGGCTGAGAAATGCCATGCAACTGTCCGACTGTGTGCTGGTAGGTGCCTGTGGCCAGGAAGTGGAGTACAGACACCACCTTCAGTAGGGGTGGGATGGCGGTTGGGCTATCTATCATGCTGACAAGGTCAGCCTGTGTCATGTCCACAATGGCGGCTATGGTGTCCCGGTCCAGACGGTAGAGGGTGTGGATCTGCTCATCAGTGAGGTTGAACGGATGTGCTCGGAGGCGTGGGATTGCGGGCTGCCTGCGTGGTGGTAGTGGCTGTGCTGGCGGCCCTTGCTGGCCCTGCCTTGGCCTCCTCCTCCTCCTGCGTCTCCTTCGTGCGGCCGGTAGCAGTTGGTGTTCGTCTTCTTCTTGGAGTTGGAGTAGTTGCAGTGCTATCAGGTCCCCCAGGGCCAACATCGCGAGTCCTGCCGGTAGCATTTCGGTGTGGTTGTGGGAGGAGACTGGCTGTGCAATTTGTGTTTTCAGGCTGTATGGCCTCCACCTGTGGTGATTAATTCCACCTGTGCAAGCTGCTCTCCCCTTTGGCCGAGCACGTCCCGCGCACAACGCTGCAAATCTGGGAATGGCATCTTGCTATTGCAATCATGTATTTGTACCCGATGGCCGTGTAACATTGGTTGACATGTTCATTCTGCTGTGGTCCCATTGTTGCACATACTATCTGTGCAGTCGCGAACAGACTTGTGAAGGGTCAGTGGAACGTAGTACTCGAGTAACGGTGGGCCCTCATGCATCACTGTACCGAGTTGCAATGACGGGCGGGGCGTCCCATTTGTGGGTGAAGGCAGTTGCCATTTTCACACACAGCCGCACTCGATGGAATAATTAGTGATTTCAAACGGCCACAGATGCCTTTTCGGCGTGATGTTGCAAATGTGGAATTCCAAGGGCGGCGCTTTCGGTTTCCAGCTAGCGGCGAGGAGATGCCCACAGGTCTGACTGCAAATATAACGTTCTGTTGTTCAATGTCCTTGAGACAGGGCCCATGGCGAGGAAGCAATGATTGATATGAATAGTTTGGGATGCGCAATTGCTACGTGGGCGATGAGGCCGGCCGTTCCCACATACATGTTACTTCACAACACTGGAATTACGGGCTGGGGCACTGTGGATTTTGCAGGCTGCATAACGCACAGACTCAATGGATGTTTCTAATGTTATGTGAGTAATTATTCAGGCGTTTTGATTCCGGGATGAGGGAATGATGAATGGATGCATGGGCAGGTGATTTGATACAGAGTTTGCCATGTACAGGGCTTCTTGGGATCTATCCGCCTCCCCTACGCTATGTGATGCAGGGCTGCCATGGTGGGACCATCGTCTATCTGGCCTTGTTGAGCCCTCCCTGTCTCGACACGCCCTCAGACACTTGTGTCCATGCACATTAACATTCCCATCTGATGGATTCTGTTTTGACAGACGCATGCACAGGTACACTCGTTTGTGATGGTGTTTGCACCTCGATATAGATGGTTAGGAGTCGCAAGTGGTTTTGGGGTGGTGATGATCCTTTGGAGTGGGCTAGCATGCATATGGCTGTGGATTTCGTGTGATCATTGAAGTGAGTTGTTGGAATGTAGTTCTGATGGCCATTCTGTTCTTTTTCTTTTCTTTTGGTTGACAGGTATCTCCTCCCCTTTTGCCACTGCCATCTGTATGCCACTCCTGCAGATGGGTTTTACTCCCGACACCTGCTGCTTCGTGTTAATCAGTGGAGCAGCATTACGATCTTATGGGACGATCGCCAATGGCCCACATGCCCTTACGCAGTACTGGTGGCTCGGAGCAACATTTCGGCCTTTCAGCTGGACTAGTGCCTCCCCATTGGGACGGCCCTGCGGTTCTGTGCGCTTCCATGTTGCCTTTTCGTACGTGAATGTGGCTCTGTGTACCATGAGGGAACAGGACGACACACAAGTAGTGGCTGGTCATTTCTTGCGGATGCAGCCCACAATGGTGATTGGTGTTTAGGAGTTCATGGCCTGATGGCTGTATGGGCTTGGTGACTTTGATGTGCATTAAATTTCTATTCTGATTTGGCCCGTGTAGCGTTTTTCTTTGCAAGTGATGTGGCATATGCCTATTTGGGGGGCGATGTATTGTGAGGAGATCTGCATTGGGTTCCAGCTTCGGAGTTTAGTTGCGTGGTACTGTACTGGGCGCGTTTGCCTACTAAGCCCGTGAGGTCAGGGATGGGGGCTGCCAATATGACAGTTTGAATGTTGTCATGCTCAGGGGCGGGGGATTGGGTTTTGTGTAACAGATGCCGGTCAGCCAGGTGGACTGGTGGAATGATGTGATTCTCGGAATATGGCTGGTCACAGCTGCCTGTGTTTGCGTGCGTTTCTTGGTGGGGGACTGTGGTCATGTCCATTGGGATGGCTTCTGTATTCGTGCCATCTGTGCCCTGCAGCTCCCATTGGCCCCTCTTGTGTTTCTTTTGTTCGTTGCCATGCATGGGTGACTTGTACATTTCAATGGTTGCATTGTGGCTTCATTGCACCTACGGGGAGTTGTACTTTGTGGGCAGGGAGCGGTGTACAGGCACTCAGTGGGGCCGTTTACGGTTGATTCGCGATGCCGTACTTCTCACCATGGCGGAATGGTACATTACGCCATGCCTGATGGCGTTAGGTACATGTCCGCTAGGGTCGGAATTGGCGTACCGTTGCGCCATGGTGGTGTTTGCGGTTTCGCATGGCGCGCGCGCGCGTGCTTGGTGCAGTTAGCGTTGGCGTTCACTACGGTGTCGCTAATGGCTTCGTACTTTGCGGTGACGGTCATAGTCGCACCGAGCGCTATTCGATGGCGGTATTGCATTTCCGCCATCGTTTTCCGATTTCCGCAAGGGTCGTAATGAGGGCCAATGTCACTTCCCCAAGAAACACTGTTACGAAGAAGAACATAGAGTACAGGGATGACTATAGTACTGGTATGAGGAAGAAGTGCGGAGTAATGTGGTATATTCCACCGAGCCACTACAAATGCACTAGTCAATTTGTGTCAAGCAAATTGGAACGGAACATAAATAGGGAAGAAGGACTTGATGATGAGAGTGGCCCTCACAGGAGGAAGCAGGAGATTCGAATCCTGAAGCAGTAGAGGAGACGGGACGTCAACGGTACCAAGAACGGGACGCTTACCTGCTGTTAGAGGCATTCCTGAGGCATCCGTTACAGATGAACAACCGAGAGGAGCAGAAGCATGTGCCCCAGCCAGGCGAGAAGCCTGTAGCGCATGGAGAAGCTGAGATGCGTAGCTCGGAGGCCAGGAGTCAGGCCAGGAGTCAGCCTATTTATTTATTTGCATTTGGTTTAAAGCGCATATCAGCCCAGGGGCATTGTGACGCTGTTACAGATAAGACAATAATCTGGTTACAGTGGAAGGGGAGTGGTTACAGGCAATTTTCATTAGATGGTTACAAGGCAAGTTTCATTATAGGAAAAATTATACAGATTCAGTTATTTTCAGCCACATTACGTAGCAGAGTTTATGCGTGCAGGTGTAGGAGAATGAGTGTGGTGGTTACTTGAATAGTGTAGTTTTGAGCGATTTGCGAAAGAAGTACAGTGAGGGTTCCGCTCTGAGTGAGTTGGGGAGAGCGTTCCAAAGCTTGGGTGCTATGTATGGGATGCCAGTGCCTCCGGCTTTGGCTCTTCTTATTATGGGTACCCGGAGTTGATAAGCGTGATTGCTTCTTTTGGGACGGAAGGAGGAATTTGTGGTTATGGTTTCAGATAAGTAGGGGGGTGCTGTGTGATTGGTGCATTTGTGAGTGAGAGTGAGTATTTTAAAGTTGATTCTTTCCTTGACTAGGAGCCAGTGTAATAGTCTTCTGGCCTGTGAGATATGGTCAGTTCTGGGGATGAGTAGTGCAGTGCGGAGAGCATTATTTTGAACTATTTTGTGCCTGTTTAAGTTTTTAGCCGATGTGCCTGCTAGGAGGGCATTGCAGTAGTCCAGTCTGGCTCCTATAGTCACTCTGGCTATGGAGAGGCAGTTGGGTGTGGTGAGGTAGGGTCTAATGGCGTAAATGAGTTTGGTGGTGAGTGCAGATGCGGAGGCGATGGCGTTGACTTGTCTAGTCATGGAGAGTGTGGCATCTAGGTAGACTCCTAAGGTCTTGACAGCAGAGGAGACAGGTATGCTGATATTGTCAATGGTCATGTGAGAGTAGTCAGGGCTGAGTTTGGCAAGTGTTTGGCTGGGTGCTAGGATGATGATTTCAGTTTTATCTCTGTTTAAATAGAGATCATTGATAGCCATCCAAGTATGGATAGTGGAGTAGGTTTTAAGGAGGGCTTCAGAGTCTTGGTCGTAATCTCCGGAGAGGGGGAGGAGAACTTGCGTGTCGTCCGCATAGTTTGTGTAGGCTATGTCAAGGGAGTCCAGAAGTTCGAAGAGGGGTTTGGTGAAATGATTGTAGAGGGTCGGTGCAGTGCAGGATCCTTGTGGGACTCCACAACTGATGGTGGAGGGGGGGAGCGCTGGCCTGGTCCGAGTACACTTTCATTACCCTACCTTCAAGGAAGGAAGTGATCCAAGAAGTTGCCTTATGGGAGAAGTGTGCAGCATTGTACAGGTGAGAGGTGAGAATGCTTTGATCGACCAGTTCAAATGCTGCGGAGAGGTTGAGCAGTAAGAGGAGAGCGGGTTTGCCTGTGTCCATTATTTTGGTGATTTGTTTCTTTTAGTCTAGAAGGGCAGTTTCAGTCCCATGGCCTTTGTGGAAACCTGATTGTCTTTTGCCTAAGATGGAGTGGGTTTCCAGGTAGTGTTGGATTTGGTTATGGGCAGCTTTGTCTAAGATTTTGAGGAGGAAGGGGACAGTGGTGATGGGTCGATAGTTATTGGGGGAGGAGGGATCAAGAGTAGGTTTTTTCAGGAGCGGGCGAACCCAGGCTTCTTTTAGGCATTGTGGTACGGTTCCAGAAGCGAATGAGGCATTGATGAAAGCAGTGATGATGGGGTGAGTGATTCAGTACATTCTTTGATTATTGAAGGAGGACAGATGTCTCCTTTACAGGTCGAGGGTTTGATTTTTTGGAGGAGGTCCGCAACTTCCAACTCTGTGACTTCTCTGAAGGCGAAGAGGGGTGTTTGAGGGCGAGTATTGTTAGTGGGAGGTGGTGGAAAATTGATGTGGGTGTTGAGAGTTTTGCGTTGGGAGGCTATCTTGTTTTTGAGTGTGTTGACTTTATTGAGGAGGACAGACTGTATGTCTGTACACCATGCTTCATCCTTGATAATTTCATCAGGGCTGGCGGCAGGTGATGTGAGTTCTTTGAATATAGAGAAAATTTCTCTTGGTTTGGATCTGGCGTTAGTGATTCTGTGGTTATAGGATTCAGATTTGGCTTGGAATATAGCTTTTTTATAGCTGAAAGAGATCTCTTTGAAATCTTTTAGAGAGGATTGGTTTGGTGTCGATTGCCACCTGGATAGGGCTTTGCGTTTCTTGGTGCGGAGGGCGGATAGTTCTTCAGTGAACCATGAGTTGCAGTGCATGGATTTATTTTCTTTTTTTTCTTCTTGGGGGTCAATAGCTTTGATGGCTCGAGTGAGCGCACTGGAGTAGATGTTGGCGATTGAGGTAGGGTCATGGCTGAATGGAGGTTTGAATTTGGGGATGTCGAGGAGAGGAGCGAGGTTGGAGGCAGTATGTTTTTTGGAGCGAGATGAAGGTGATGGCAGTTGTGGTCAGCTATCCAGTCGATAGTTCTGCCTTTGTTGTGAGTGGGCGTTGTGATTTTGTGATCGAACCCCATATGTGAGGGTTCTTTGGCTAGGTTAGCGGCTGCTTTGTCCTTCGGGTCAGATAGGCCAAGGTTAATATCACTTAGAAGGATGGATTTGGTGGTGCTTTTAAGGTTGTTGCCTATTATTTGGATGAGTTGCTTTTGGTAGTCTGGGGGTGATCCGGTGGTCTGTAGGTGATGAAGAGGTTAATGGTGCAGTTCGGGGAAAGGGCTAGTTTGGCCTTGAGGAGATCAACGTTGTTGTTCCACTGGTGGTTACACATTCATATGGCGAGCCTATTTTTAAAGATGAGGGTGACGCCGCCTGTGGAATTTTTTCGGTCCTGTCTGAGGATGGAATAGTCTTGGGGGAGGGCAAGGTGGATGGCTGGATTCGATGCTTCATGGAGCCAGGTTTCAGATATGGCTAGTAGGTCAAGATTATGGGTGGTGATAAGGTCACTGATTTCAATAGCATGGGCGTGGACAGAGCGAGCGTTGATAAGTGCACATTTTAAGTCTGGTGATGGAGCATGTCTGTAGGTGGTGGTGTTGGGGGTGCGAGAGGTGGTCGGTGCATGTTTGGGTGCGAGAGGCTGGGGCGAGATGGATGCGGTGTGAAGGGTCGTAGGGTGGAGTGCATGGTCATAGATGTGAGTCTGGGCGACTGATGTGTGGGTGCGAGATCTAAGTCTGTTGTTCCTAAGGTGTGCGGAAGGTGGAGTACTGCGATGAGCTAGGATGGGTTTAGTGCGAGTTCTAAGTCTACAGAGCCTGAGGTGGTGTGGGTGATGACTAGTTTGATTGTTGCGGTGGTTCAATGTAGTTTGGAGTGCTGCAGGTGAAGTGGTGTGTGTGAGGACAAGTGGAGGTGTAGGGCATGGGTGGGCATGCGAGCCTGGGTGAGTAGGCGACATGGAGCAGATGGCCAGGAGGGAGAGAGAAGTGAGGAAGATGAGGTGCGTAGGCGCTACAGGGCGGGTGCCAGCTGGATGCATTTGTAGTGGACAGGTGTGGTGTGGTGCGGTGCTGGAGCACGGAAAGTAACACAGTTGATGTTGGGGCCACTAGGGCAGGTAGCAGTGCAATCAACATCAGTGCCACTAGGGGCAGGTAGCAGTGTATTCAAGATCAGTGCTGCTAGGGGCAGGTAGCAGTGCAATCAACATCAGTGCCGCTAGGGGCAGGTAGCAATGCAATCAAAATCAGTGCCGCTAGGGGCAGGCAACAGGGCAGACAGTATCAGTGCCGCTAGGGGCAGATGGACAGTTACTGTTGTGGAGCAGATGGCGCCAGCTGGTGCTCGGTCAAAGGTTTGTGGGCAAAGCGGGAGGGGAGGTGTGAGAGGCGTCGGCGCCTATAATCTGAGGATCGCTTGCTAGTAGGAACCAGCAGTGATGTGTATCTTGGTGTGGGGGTTGCGCCTGAGGGAACGGCGCTTACCAGCAGGGACTCGTCTATGGCTCACTGCGAGTGTGAGAGCATGCGCGGGCAGTATAACGGCACCAGAGCGCCTGTGGCACTCTGTCAGCTCGGTCAGTGAAAGGCCTTCTTTCCTGGCCTTACTTCACTGGCCGGCTAATAGCCTGCCGGCTATTGGATAGAAGTGTTTAAGCGCTTCTTGCCCAACCTGGGCAGAGGGGAGGCCAGGCAGAGAACACGGACAGCATCAGGCAAAGGGCTATGCTTGGGGGGCGGCCATCTTGGGAAGGGGTATCCTCGTGTGTGCCCCAGGTGGTACGGCGCTGGATGGCTCTGAGAATCCGCAATGGCGCTTGCTGGGATAATGTAGCAGCAGAGTTGTGTGTACTACTGAATCCACGGCAGATCGTGCAATTCATGCAGGGAACATCAAAGGGAACAGCAGAGCTTCAAGGCAGCGCGGATAGTGCCTGAGCTTACCTCCGTGCTGTGGAGATTCCAGGCAGTGTGTGTGCTGCTCCTGCAGCACACGGCGGTGGCCTTAGTGAGCTCCTGCTCAGCGTAGGTGGGGGAACAAGTGAGGTGAGCTCGGCTCGGTCAGCCTAGAGCCGCCACAGTGCGTAGAAGCTGCAGAGGGAAGCCGAGAAGGCCCAAAGCACCCACAAACAACCGAAGGCTACTAGTAAGCTCTCCAGAGAGGTCGGGGAGACTGGGACAGTTGGCGAGATGGCTAAAATATGAAGAATCAAGTAGGCAAGTCTGGGACCCGCACCCACAAACCTAATCAAGGCCTCCAAAAGCAATCTTCATAAGTCACAGTACCTAGCATAATAGTGTACCAGTCTGGCTGTCACCATAGAAGTAGTAGTAGTAACGCGACTAGAAGAACAATTAGAAATCCAGAAAAGGCGAGTCTGGGATTTGCACCCATATGAAATGAGAGCCAAAGCAGTCTTCATAGTCACAGTTCCTATACAGAAAAGGAAAGTCTGGATTTGGACCCATATGAAGAGAGCCAAAGCACAGCCAGGTACTTACAGTACCTGGCAGAATGGTGTACAAGGTTGGCTGTGAAACCAAGGAGAAGACCAGAGGATTTTTCATCGTCACAGTATCTGGGACAAACAATAGCCAGGTTGACTGTGAAATATACTGAGAAGAAACCAAGGGGAAGGGAAGCAAAGCCCCCCTGTTGTTGGTTTGTGGACATTTTTGGAACGCTAAATGAAGGGAGAGCCTCATTGGACATTCGGAGGGTGGGACAACCTGGGGGAGTAAGGTTGTCCTTCCTTTTGAAGTTTGTTGCACCATTTCAGAACTTTGTTTTGTAAGCTGCTACAGAAGTTTGAGACTCAAGAAGATCCCCTATTCACATTAGTTTGAGTTTTTAGTGTGAGGGCTTGAAATAGTATTTCTGACACAGCAGTGGACTTATTTATTTGGAATATCCTGACAGACTCCTTAGAATATTCCTTCATGGCAAGGAAACCCCTCTTAGTATTAGGGACAGGAAGGTAATTCCCCAACCCTCATTTATTTAATAAAAGTATTTGATAACAATCATGCCACCTGTGTGTCAATCTCCTCCTTCCACACCCTTGCACTACCTACACTGATAGTTGGATGCTGTTTAGTGGGGGATTCTGGCCCCAATCTCACACCCAACAACCAGCATTCTGACAAGATACCAATGCTGTTTCATTTTGCATTTCATTGTTTTGACTTTGATGGAAGGTCTTCAGGGGTGTTCCACAAAACTGAGAAACAAGGGCAAGGATGAGGAAGAATGGCCAAGACAAGTGATTAAGCCCTAAACAGTGCAATGTGTGATGAGTGAGGCCTGAAGAAGAAGGAAGAGCGACAGCTGAGGAATAAGTTGGGTGATGACGGATTGTGAAGGATGACTGACGAATGAGTAGCTGGCGAGATAATGGGCCTCATTACACGGTAGGTGGAGGACCAAGGTGCTATTAGCACATTGGTCCATGCCGGTAAAATACCGGCACCGCCTTGCTGGAAAGGGGAATTACCGCCCTATTCCAAGGTTGGCGGGGCGGTAATTCCCCCTTCCCCAATTGCGCTTCCCCATTCCCATTTGCGCCCCATAGGGCTCTATGGGAATGGGGAAGGCGCGAATTAAGGTGCCGCAAATTGCAGTACCGTAATTAGCACCCTGGCCCCTTTGCGGGTTGGTTTTTAACACCTGCTAAACAGCAGGCATTAAAGTACCTACCCGCAAAGGGACCTCGTAGTAAGGCGGTAAGGGTTAACGGTCACCGGTACCATTACCGGTGACTGTTAACCCTTAACGCCTTCCGTGTAATGAGGCCCAATGTCTTGCAATATATTCTATTCTATTATACTATAATAACACCTGCCACATTGAGTATTCTGGCTAGGGCAGGTGCTTCCCCATTGAGGAGGATTTAGCATCCTATGCACCAGAAAGCACAGACAAGTCTCCTCCATTCCCGAGAAGCTGATGCCCAAGTGATGGGGATCACCAGTAACCTTGAGAGAAGTTCAGTCAATTGGAAACCGGCAATTGTGTCCAAGGGAATAGGGCTTGCCATTCAGGGACATCCTATGAAAATCAAAACAGTGACTACTGCTAAGAGCCCTTTCCTGGGTTTCTACTAGCATGCAGAAAAAGTGCTGCTCCTTTGTGACCTAGCTTAAGGCCATTTGCTCTCATTCGTGTATAGTTTTGACCTCATTCGTGCATAGTTTTGACTGATTTTTATGGAAGACTGTAATTTTGTCTGTTCAAAGAAACGTTGTGGCTTTCTGACCGAATTGAATACTGATCCATTTGCGAGACTTGCTATTACGGAATAGCATTCAGCTCAAGGAAACCGGTCTGATTACATTATTGGCGAATAAGTAAACTGCCCATACCCGTACATTTCACAGTTCAGAAACACAACTCATTCGTGGTATCTCTGCGGTTGTGGTCAAATAATGTCGGTAAAAAATTGAATTACATCATCTGTGAGCAGTTGCTAGGACCTCGCTTATAAATGCAGTTCTTATACTTAATTTCCGGAACAGTCTCTGTAATCGATAAGTGTTGGATTACTATGAAGCACAATGTCGCCCATGTTATGCCATATGTGGTCTATAGTGTGCCCATTCTTTCCAATTCATTTTGTGCTGTGAAGTTTCGGTGGAGGTGCTGCATCACTACCCTGTTTGCCCTTACTCAGGGGGGGTGGGTGGGGTATACTATTCAGCAATATTATTTATGCCTCCTCTCTAGATACGTTGCAGGTGCACACATGCACCCTTATGCCTTAGGAGAAGAGGTTGCAGTGGGTGGCCCCCATGATTCTTCTGTTTGGACACCTTTTAGTGAGGCAGTCTTTCCCCTGATTCCTAGGTCAACTCTGCTGACGAAGAACTACTGTACATTTAGTCCAAGAAAAAACAAACCAACTATTGCATGACCTTATGGACATTCATAGCAACTTTTCATAAAAGCGCTCTGCAATGTATACCATTGTTATGAGCCCTTTAAATTAAATGTGCTGTAAGAAAACCACAAGAAAATCCTCTCTGTTTACCTCAATTCAGGGTCTCTGGTTACTTCACGATCCATCACACCTACACGCTTTGTCCTGAGTAGGCACTCTGGTTCAGTGTCTTCTTCACATATTAAGCACAGTGCTGCCAAAGGACAGTCCAAGAGTAGAGTGTCACTTGGGCAAGGAGATGTTATGCAAGATGACGATGAGGAGCAAAGTACCGATGGTGAAGGGTCCCACAGTGAAGGTAAGAATATATAACTCATTGTAGAAAATGAACTTTGTTTTAGCTCATGTAAATTAATCTGAGCACATTTATGTTTTTGGTGGTCAGTACATCTCAAGCTCGTAAGGTGACACTATGGTGCATAACTTTAATATATTGGGCTGCTTACAACTCTGATGTGTTACGGAGCGGAGTGTAGCGCGAGTGGTCTTTGGTGGTGACCACACTATGTTTTCATTGTCTACTACTCAGAAGTGGAGCCCTTTAAACAGCCTTTCAGCCTTCACATAAATTGTCCAGAACAGCGAAGAGCGCGGAAGCGGAGTAGTGCGCGAATGGTCTTTGGTGGTGACCACAATATTTTTTCACTGTCTACTACTCACAGGTGGAGCCCAGTGAGCAGACTTTCAGCCTTCATATACATTGTCCAGAACAGCACAGAGGTGTACAAATTGTCTGTGATATGCTGGTGGGTGAACAGAGGCCTCTAACCGCTCCACATCTGTGAACCCCCTTTACTGCCTAAACCGCTGGAAAATCGAGGGTAAACACCCACTTAGACTTGTATTCTATTCGCTCTGCTGCTCGTCGAGGGAAGCCACAATCTCCTGCGATCTTTAAGCTGTCATCCTCCCCTCGCTGGGTCGGTGTGCTCGTAAAACATTCTCACTAGCTCTCCATACCTGCTTTATCAGAGCTGTGCAGTGGCCGACTCACCATAAAAGGATTGAACTTCCCCTTCCCGGCCGGCAATGCCTTACACTACTAAATCGAAAAACTCCCGTACAACATAAGAAAGGGGTTGGTGGACCTCTTCGATGAACCACCGCAGATCTCAGCCAATGGGTCAGAAAATGGGGGTGAAGCAGGCAAAGGCCTCCCTCTCGGCAGACGGGGACTTTACCTGCATTTTCTCAGCAGCAATAGCTTGAATTTATTCCCCAGACTGTGTCAGAAGGGCCGGATAGTACATATGCAGGAGGGAAGGCCACACCAAGACTCTTTGAATTTTTTAGACGATATTGACAATATTTCAATTTTGGACAATGCCTCCCTGCCTTACCATCCAGCAAAATATGGCAACAGCGACAGGGAACATCTCTTCTTGAGCGGAGGGAGCCATTGGTCAAGTCATCAGGGCAGAGTCAAGCCCTACCTGCCATGCAGCACCAGTCCGTCTCTCGGCCTCCCCCAACCTCATCATCGATTCCTCTGTAACTGTTCAAATCTAAGATACCATATATCTAAGTTTCAATTATGGGTGATGCAGCCTTCACAGAATTACAGTCCTTCATGGCTTCAATCCTGTTTTCCATGAAAACCTTAATAAAACTGGACCAATATATGAAAACCTGCAGCCGTCGCCCCATGTGACCAACCCACAGTCTATACGGAAGAAACGCTGTTGGTAAATTAATCTTCTGCCACGGCACTGCACGGGCAAGGGCCAGCCTCTGCATCTAACGAGAAAGTTGATATCACAGACACCTCGGCTATCTTCTTCTCGCAAAAGCAACGCAGATTGGCAAGACGGGTGGTGACCCGTAAGATTGCTTGTGAAATAGCTGCCTCATTACCACCCACCGAAATCCCAGCCAAAAAAAGCATGCAGTAAAAAACGGCAGGAAAAGAACCTGGGTATCTTAACAAGCTGGGTCTTAACGAACAAGTCTGTAGATGGGGCACACTCTACGTCTCAACAACGCAACATAAGCTTGGACTCAGTCGCATCACATACCACTGCAAAGGTCCCTTATAGCGATTCCCCTCCGTTTGTGCCTAAAGGGCCATTGGATACTAGACCTGCTTGGGTGTGTGCTTTGAAAGTGGCACATGGACGGGAATAACACCTGAGAGCAAGGTGTGTATGATAAAGAACATCAATCAAATATCCTGTGGCAAATGGCTATCTTCTACCGCCTTTCTGGCTTGCCTCCATCTAGTGCCCCAACTGCGAGGGCGGTTATCCGAGGACTTTGCGATCTTCAAGCCCTTGACGGGCTCCAACTCTAATGTCTCGGCGGTGCACTGCAAACATGCAGAAACGGGACATCTTTTGCGCAATTTCTGCGCACATGTTCTGACTGGGGGAGTAGAGCTGGATGCCAAGGTGGACGCGGTGGGCCCAGCTCTACCAGTCCCTATGGGATTCGGTAAAGCCTCTTAAGTAGCTGTGGTGCAGCTCCCAGACAAGGATAATGTCCAGCTATCTGAAATTCAAACGATGCTGAAGTGTTTGGTTGATTCCTTGCCTGTGGCGATGAGTAAACAATGAGAGTGGTCGTGTTATGACGTGCAACTCCTTGATTTTGCTCATCTCCTTTCCCCCTTAGGCTCCCTTCCCTATGTAACACACCATACTTTCTTTCTGCTTCAAGAAACATGGTTCACAATGTCTATGTTGGTTGACGGCTATACCATCTATTAATCATTTGCAAGGAAGGGCCTTGGGGGTAGACTGTGTGGGGCCTAGCCACGGGGATGATCCACAGTCTGAACTGCCATAAAATGTAATCGGTGCAGCATGAACTATTACTAGCCGTTGAGGTGACTACTCACATGAATGACATATGTAATAAGACACTTCTGGTAAATGTCTACAATACCCTTGGAGAAAAATGGAGAGAGCAGCTCCAAGAGGAGTTTCATGAGCTCCTGATGAATTGGGTTGGTGAGCAGGGAGAGGATTGTATTATTATTTGGGGGACCTAAATTGCTGTTGTGCTGAAGCTGAACGCACCCAGGTAAAGGATACCCTGTTGCCCAGGAGTACAATGAAGCAGAATGCCTCTGATTACGAGAGGTTATGTAGGTTAAGGTTTTTCCATAGTTGGGACCTTGAAATATTGAATAGTCGCACAAAAGGTGACATTCCAGGTGAATACACCTGGAAAGGAGGAAGTGCATGTGCAACGCTTGATTACCAATTTGTCAACGGGGAAGCAGCTCTTAGGGTTATGGAGCTACATGTTAGCCCCAACACCTGGAGTGATCATGAGGCCTGAATCCTCAAGTTAAGAGCACCCTCCGCGCAGCCAATAGCTCAGGTGATGGGGGACTTCTTAACAAATCATCAATCCAGCTATATCAAATGGTCCGAAAACAACATTCTAAGAGCTAGACTCGCCACTTTGCATATGACTCACCTTGATCTCAATGTCTTCCATAATATGGATATGATATGCAGGACATTGAGAGGTGGATCACCACTTTTGCCGGTCGACATGCAACCTCAAAAATGCCCCTGACTTGTAGAGAACAAAACCAACACCTAAACCATAACGGACATGAAACGCAAATTGTGTGTGGACTTGTGTAGGGCAAATACCACTGTTTTCTCCAATAGGGTTTACCTCAAAGAGATTAAAGATCTCAAAAATGTATACCGCAACTGGCGTCACTCTAACAGAGATGCCCATTAGCAACTTATGGTGGCGGCCCTTTGCATTGGAGGCTCTGAGTATCTGTACTCTCCTGGGGAGGCTACAGGGTGTAAGAAACAGAGAATGGTAAACCCTGTTAATGAGCACACATGGGTGGCTTTTCTGAACAAACACAATGTCGCTGCCACTATTCCTGCCGTTCCGCAGATTGACATTAAACCCACAGGTTTGGCCTTAGATATAGACGAAGAAGACATTTACCTAAAAGGTAAGGCGCTAAAATCATCTTGGGCACTAGGGCCCGATGGCCTGGCTAATGTACTCATGAGGCATAATCCCAAATTCTGGTCCTCGCTGTTAAAGATCCTATTCATTAAGGTCCTAGAAGGAGGATAGGTCCCTGCCTCCTGTCAAACTGCCATCCTCACCCCGGTCTTAAAAAATGGTTCCCCTAATAACACAGGTAACTACCGTCTATCGTCATTGTTAAAATGCACAGGGAAACTATTTGCTTCCTTCCTTCTGAAGGAACTACAGAGGTGGGTGGAACACAAGGGCATCTTAGATAGATATCAGAGTGGTTTCCGGCCTGACTATTCCACTTCACTTAACCTACGGATCCTCGACTTCCTGGTCGAAAAAACCCAGGGCAAAAATGCACCTCCTTTATATGCCCTCCCTATAGACATTAAATCAACCTTCAACACAATCAATAGGGCCCTCTTGTGGTATAAACCTGAATGCCTGGGCTGCCCGCCAGGCATTCTTTATTGTCTCAAACTATTCCCCAAGAATAATACATCATCTCTTAGACTCGACTTTGGTGGTACTATGTCTGTCCCGATAGCCCAGTGCAATGGGGGTCAAACAGGGCTGTGTCACGGCTTCCCTATTATATAATCTGTATGTCTCAGATCTTCCTTAATTTCTGTCTTGTATCAGTGGTTGCCCCCTAACCTAAAATTTATCAGACACACTGCACAGTTCTAGCCTTTGCGGACGATCTCGTCCTACTAGACCACACCTGCGGCATGCAGCGCATGGCGAACTCACTCTGGTCATATGCAGACAAAAATGGTTCAACAATTAACAGAGATAAGACCCAGATCATGTTGTTTACCACTAAGCGTGTAGCTAGACCTAAACTTTTTGTTTCAAACATTGCAATCTCCTACACTGACCTCTACAAAAGTCTTGGGGTGGAATTTGACGCTAGACCTGATTACAAAACCTGTATCGAGGTGCGTACCGAAGGCAATTCAACTCACATCGTTAATTGTGTAATTCAGTCAAAGAAGGGGTGACTACATGCTTGCAGGTGTAAAACAGTTATATCTGCAATGCCTGCACCCGGCGTTTAACTAGGGCCTGGAGAGTTTGGTC
Source organism: Ambystoma mexicanum (assembly GCF_040938575.1). NCBI lineage: Eukaryota > Metazoa > Chordata > Amphibia > Caudata > Ambystomatidae > Ambystoma > Ambystoma mexicanum. The sequence continues at coordinate 1,017,351,973 of NC_090921.1, read as the reverse complement.
AACCTTGATCTGAAATGGCTACAGCTGGTTGAAGGTAGATTTTGGAGGAAGATATTGGGATTGCCTAATTGTGTCCCTATGGCGATACTGTGTCTAGAAATTGGGCTTACGTCCCTTAAGGCTATGGTATTGAAAAAAAGAGCAACCATGCATATTGAAAAGATGATTGGGACTACCAATCCTTTGCTTCAGAGCCTAGGTAATGCTGAGCACAGGCTGGAAGCCAAGTCTAGCTTCAATAGGAACATGAAAACTCTAAGGATATAGGGTGGACTCCTAGCTGGAGGATAATCTTTGTGACTTAAGGTATACATTTGAAAAACTTAGCACGCTAAAAAGTTATTCCTTCATTCTGGACGTATTGCACACATATTTGAAGACCCAACCTTATTTGGACATGTGCCCCTCCATTGAATTGCAGAGATTTGTTCTACTTTTGCACATAAATCGCCTGCCTGCCCTATGTTTCATAGGCCTTTCTCTCTCATTGAGTGAAGAGGACTGATTTTGTCGCATCTTGCGCAATAAATCAAACATGTCATGACAGAATGCCCAACAATGGGTAAATATGATCACCACCTAAAGACTTTCCAGGACTCGCTTTTTTGGAAGTGCTGAATTAATTCCAACAATAGAGGGCTCCAGATGGCCTTGTTTAGAGTCTGGAAGGTAGTGGCTACGTCATTAACTCTGACACATGACGAAGAGGCCCAAGCAATAACGAATGAATGAATAAGCAACAAAGGTACCGACCCTTTGTCTTCCAACCTTAGTCGAGAACTATTAATTGAGTGGAATAAATTAATGAAATTAAAGGACTTGAAAGAAATGAAATATTGCGAAATTATATTCAATTGAAATAATTGTATTTGTACAGATTTTGTCATTGCTCTAGGATGCTTACTAATCTGCTTGAGCTGTCCGACTAGTTTTACTCTGTGATTCATTATTTGTCTATTCATATGATAAAAATGCTATTGTTTTTCTTTTACATGTGTAAAGTTTTGTTTAAACTATAGCACAGATAAATAAATAAATAAGACGTGTTACCTGCTTGGTTGGCATACACCCGTTACACCCGCCTGAATTTGTATTCTCCACTTTTCTTTTGTAGCAGGCACATTCATAATTTGCATGCTTTTTATTCATTTGTATTGTTCGGATTAGTGAATTGATGGGCATTGTGGGGGCAGAAATTCCATGGGTACAGCTAAACAACCTTTTTTATTTTATCTGCGTAGCAGCCATATAAACTACTTGGATATCAGAGAGGTTATGGAAAGGATCGAGCATGCTACACTGTGGTGATCAGAAAGATTCACATACAGGCCTAGAAAACTTAGACTTCCTTGTGGTGGTATTCTTTGTGGCCCACAATCCTTTTTTAGGATTAGGGTTTCAGCAGGTGGAAGGTACATGTATTTATGTAACAATAATCCAGGAAATGTGTACAGTAATTTTGTAACCACCTTTTTGTGTAGCCGCTAAAATCTCTCCATCTGATGGTACTGACTGCAACATCTGGTAATCTGAGTAGGCAATCAGTTGCCCTGTTACTTACCTGTAACTGTTGTTCTCCAGAATGGGTCTGGCATGGATTCACATGCTCATGAATATTCCCCGTCGTCAGGCTGGGAATCCTCGGTAAAGAAAAAAAAAACCAGTATCAGTTTCGATTCTGATCTGTCTTTCGTAGTAATAACCAATCACTGGTCTCTGCGTCATACTGACCACAGCCAATGACTGCCCTCTACCTAAGCACCGCCTCTGGCAGCCATCTTCAGATTTTTACCGCACGTTCATGTGTTGGGATCCTCGTGCTATTGCTCTCGAGCGTTAGTGCTATTTTTTCACGTTTTTTCTCAAAAACTTCGTTTTTTTTCGGTCAAAAGAGCCTCAAGCTCCACCGACTCTCCATCCGATCAACGGGGACCCGTGTCGGATTCGTCTGCGCCCCTCAAGGGTGAAGAATTCGTCGAGCTACGCTTTTGGAGGACTCCAGAAGCTTCTCAGGCCCGGACATGGCCCAGGAGAAGGGAAGCTCGACGCCCGGAAAGCTGTTCAGGGTCTGCTCTGGATGCCAGCTGCAGAACGTCTTTAAGGAGGACGAACACTCCTTTTGTCTCTACTGCTTACATGAGGACAAGACGCACGTGGAGAAGGACTGTGCGTTTTGCGGCAATATGTCGGAGCGGACCATGAAGGACCGCCATCAACGTCTCGCCAACTGGCTGGAAGGGAAGAGCCCGTCAGGCGAGAAGAAGAGGAAGAAATCCGAGCGGTCTTCTAAGACCTTTGAGGACGCCCCGGCGACGGGGGTCCAACACAAGGCCAAGCACCGCGAGTCCGTTGGCACCGGGAGCGCCGAACAGTCGGGCTCTACGGGCGCCAGGCAGGGCGCACCCTCCCCGGCACCTTCAGCCACGAGCCAACGCTCTGGGTCGGGTAAGAGGAAGGGCGAGCACCCGGCGAAGCTCCTGGAGAGGCCCCGGTCGAGCTCGAAGGCCCCATCGGAGGGGGGAGCGAGGCAGTGTCCCCCCCTCAAGGATAAGGCGGTGAGCGCACTTAAGGTGGTGAAGGCCTTAATCCATCCGGCCAAGCCCTCTATCGAAGCTGTCACGCCGGCCCTGGCTCAGCCTGTGGAGGCTACACCAGTGGTGGCGACCTCGGGGCTCAGAGTCTCCCTGCCACCTCGGAGGGAGTCCTCTTTTGTACCCATCGATAGGACCCCCGTGAAATCCCCGGCGGGGAAGAAAAAGGGGGGGCAGGGCGTCGTCGTAGATTCGGCTTCAACCTCGGAGGAAGAGCTGATCGAGGTCTTAAGCCAGGGCCTTGGCGTGGAAGAAGACCGGCCCGTCGGGATGGATCCCGACGCAGGTGACGACGACATCGTCGAGGGTGCCGACGGGGCCACTGATCGCCCGTCGGATTCCCCTCTGCCAGCGCCGCAAGACAACCTGGCGGCCATTTTGTTGGCTATACATCCTTATGCTCAGAGATAAGGACGAGACTACCGTTGCCGACGGAGGAACCTCTCCCGTCGGGGGATCCTGAACCGGGACCTTCTGGTGTTCCCCCGGCCAAGAAAAGAAGGATTCACCCTCCACCTCCTTTTCAGCCGTCGCGCCCCGTCCAGCCCTCCTCCCCGTCCACCCGAGGGGATGATATGGGGACTGACACGGCAGCGACGGGCACGGACGACGAGGTATACGACGAGGATCTACCGTCGTCACCTCCCACCAGGGCTTCTCTGCCCGACGAGATTGGATCGTTCCACTCCATGATCGCCAGGGCATCCGAGCTTTTCCAACTCTGCCCTGAGGAGAAGAAAAAGGAAGGATTCCTTTATCAACGGCGCGAGGCCAAGAGGAAGACGGTCCTCGCGGTGCCTCTACTGGACGACATTTGGGATGAGGGCCTCGCCCTCCTCAAGAACCCTTCCACGACGCCAGCTAGAAGAGACCGGTACGAGAAGAAGTACCGGGTCCCAGGCGCGGCCCCCCTGTGCCTCCGGGCGTAGCCTACCCCGGACTCCGTCGTCTCCGCGGCGGCCAGGAAGAAAGCGGGGAGGGGTGCGGCCTCCACATCGACTTCCCCACCGGACGGCGAGGGAAAGAAATTGGACGCTATGGGACGCAGGGTCATCTCGTCTGCAGCGACGACGATTAAAGCGGCCAACGCCTTGGCTATCGTGGCCCGCTACGACAGGGAGCTATGGTACAAACTGGCTCCCCTGCTGGACTTCCTACCGGACGACAAGAGGGCGGATGCCCTGGAGATCCTACAGGAAGGTGAGGTGGCGTCGGACCACGCCATCACTATTGCGACGGACATCGCCGACACTGGGTTTCGCCAGTTGGGCAACGGCGTGTGCCTTAGGCGGCGTGGATGGCTCAAGGCTACGGACTTCTGTCAAGACGTACAGACCAGAGTCCTGGACATGCCGTTCGATGGGAACAACCTGTTTGGGAAAACAGTGGACGATTCCCTTCAGGCCATTAAAGCGGACACTGAGACGGCCCGGGCCCTTGGGGTTCTGCAGCAACGACGGACGCCCTTTCGGAGCAGCGGAGGCAAGGGCGCCTCCAAAGGTTCCGGCGGCGGTTTCTCCACCTACCGTCAAGCGGCCCGCTCGTCGTCTCAGGAGGCCTACAGAGGACGAGGCAAGTCTGGCGGACCCCGCCGTCGTCGCCAAGGAGGTCAAGGCGGCAAAGCCTCGTCGAAACAGGATTGAACCGGCCGTGGGGTCGGGCCCCCACCGAAGCACCCCGGTGGGAGGCCGGCTGGCGAGCTTCGTCAGCGTGTGGGAGTCCATCTCCACCGACCGTTGGGTGCTGGACGCCTTAGCCCGGGGCCACGCGCTCGAGTTTCAAAGAAGGTGCCCGCGCGTCCCCCCCGTGGCCAGGAAAGAGCTTCACATCCCTCAGCTTCTCCTGGAGGTAAGGGCGATGCTCAGGAAGGGCGCCATCGAACTCGTCCCAAAGAGGCTTCGGGGCTCCGGAGTTTACTCGAGATACTTCCTCGTGAAGAAGACGACGGGAGGATGGCGTCCCATCCTAGACCTGCGACGTCTGAACAAGTTCATCAAGGCGCAGAAGTTCCGGATGGTCACCCTCCAGCACGTCCTGGGTCAGCTGGAGGAGGGAGACTGCCTGTCGTCGTTGGATTTGGAGGATGCCTACTTCCATATTCCCATCCTAAAGGGGCACCGAAAATTCCTCAGGTTTGTGGTCCAAGGGCGTCACTACCAGTTCAAAGCCCTCCCCTTCGGACTACGGTCGGCACCCAGGGTATTCACCAAGTGCCTTGCACCGGTGGCGGCGCAGCTGCGCCGCGAGGGGATCCACGTCTACCCCTACCTGGACGACTGGCTCATCCGAGCCAAGACGAGGGAGCTCGCCGTGGAGCACACGGCAAGGACCGTCCACCTTCTCACGGACCTGGGATTCTCCGTGAACTACGCCAAGTCCCACCTGGTACGCACGCAAAACGCACTGTTTCTGGGAGCGAAGCTCGACACAGTGTCCCTTCTGGCCTCCCCGTCGGAGGAAAGGACCAGGTCCACCCTGGGCAAGGTACAGCGGATGTTGGTTTCCGACGCGGCCAAGGTGAGGTCCATCAAGTCCCTCCTCGGAATGATGTCTTCTTGCATCTACCTCATTCCCATGTGCAGGCTCCGGATGCGCCCGTTGCAGGAGTTCCTGGACGCGCGCTGGATCCAAACGACGGGCGGCTTCGAGGAGAGGATCACACTCGACGAGAGTTTCCGCCGAGCGGTCCGGTGGTGGGGCACCCACGCGCATCTGACGGCGGGCATGGACTTCCAGACCCCAGACCACCAGGAGACAGTGACCACGGATGCCTCCTTGGAAGGGTGGGGAGCGCACACCGAAAATCTGCACGCGAGAGGCCTTTGGCTCCCGACGGAGAAGTCCCTCCATATCAACGTCCTGGAGCTCCGTGCAGTGTTCTGGGCCCTCAGGTCTTTCCTTCCGTCCCTCAAGGGCAAGGTGGTGAGGATCTTCACCGACAACACCACCACCATGTTTTACATCAGGAAACAGGGCGGAACCAGGTCCCTAGCACAGTCCAAGGAGGCGCAGGACCTGTGGCATTGGGCTGTTGCCCAAAGGATGTTTCTGGTGCCGTTACATCTGGCAGGGATAAAAAACACCATCGCCGACTCACTCAGCAGGTAGCTGCGCTCGTGCCACGAGTGGGAACTATGGCAGGATCTAGTGGATCGCCTCTTCCGACGGTGGGGCACACCCCAGATCGACCTGTTTGCGACGGCGACAAACTCCAAGTGCCGGAGGTTCGCCAGCAGGTTTCCCCAGGCGAGGAGCATGGGCGATGCTTTCTCGTTCCCCTGGGAGGGCCTGTTCCTCTACGCGTTCCCTCCTTTGCCACTGCTAATCCGGCTCGTCAACCAGCTCAAGAGGTCACGGTGCAGGATGATCCTCGTCGCACCTGCTTGGCCGAGGCAGATATGGTTCCCGGACCTTCTGGACTTGTCAGCGTCCCCGCCAATCAAGCTGCCGGTGGACGCGGATCTACTCTCCAGGGAAGGAGGCGCCATCCTCCACCACGACCCGAAATCGCTGAACTTGCAGGCCTGGCTCCTGCAGCGCTAGAGTTTGGGGGATACGACATACCGGCCGACTGCAGAGAGGTTCTTGCAAAGGCCAGGGCGTCCTCGACTCTTAAATGCTACGGACACAAATGGAAGAGGTTCTCTGTCTGGTGCCACGCACAGAAGATTAACCCTCTACGGATTACGGCTCCCCAGGTACTGCCGTACCTGCTGACGCTGGCCAAAGCGGGTCTGGCACACGCGTCCATCAAGATTCATCTTGCTGCGATCTCCCGATACACCAGAACCACGGGGCGGACGTCCTTGTGGTCTCATCGTCTGGTGAAAGAGTTCATGAAGGGACTGTTCAGATCGTTCCCGCCGGTGAAGGCTCCGGCCCCGGCGTGGGAGCTCAACGTGGTGCTGACCAAGCTCATGGGACCTCCGTTCGAGCCTCTGCACTCGGCCCCGTTGAAGTTTCTGTCGTGGAAAACAGCGTTTCTTGTGGCCATCACCTCCGCACGACGGGTGGGAGAGATCCAGGCCCTTTCCTGCAAGGCCCCGTACTTGACTTTTCACGACACGAGGGTAGTGCTCAGGACGCACCCCTCCTTCATGCCCAAGGTACCGTCGGACTTCCATCTCAACGAACCCTTGGTGTTGCCTGTATTCTTCCCGTCGCCTTCGTCGCCTTCGTCGCCGGCTGAGAGGACTTTGCACTCGCTGGATGTGGCTAGAGCGCTGAAGTTCTACGTGGACCGCACGAAGTGTTTTCGGAAGACGTCACAACTCTTTGTGAACTTTGGACCTGTCAATCAGGGGAAGGCTCTCTCGAAGGCTTCCATTTCCAGATGGCTCTCCGGCTGTATCATGTACTGTCATCGGTTGGCAAACCGACCGCTACCTGGCCGTCCGAGAGCCCATTCCACCAGAGCGATCGCAGCTACCACAGCGTTCCTTTCTGGTGTGCCCCTGCTGGACATATGTAGGGCTGCTACGTGGAGGTCGACGCACACCTTCACGAAATTCTACTGCGTCGATCGGGATTCCAGGGAGGAGTCCAGGGTCGGCCAAGCAGTGCTGCGCAACCTGTTCGCCTGAGGTGAGCCTGGTGAGGCGGTAAGATGCTTAATGTTGAGTTTGATGTAATGCTTAATGTTGAGCCTTTGCCACCTCCCGTGGTTGTGCATGTGTGTACTGCTATGTATTCTTTATTCATGAGCATGTGAATCCATGCCAGACCCCATGCTGGAGAAGGAACAAGTTACTTACCTGTAACTGTTGTTCTCCAGCATGGGTCTGGCATGGATTCACATGCGAACCTTCCCGCCTACCCCTCTGCCGCTCTTCACTTGGTCATACTGCCACTTCACGTGCTTCCAAATCTGAAGATGGCTGCCAGAGGCGGTGCTTAGGTAGAGGGCAGTCATTGGCTGTGGTCAGTATGACGCAGAGACCAGTGATTGGTTATTACTACGAAAGACCGATCAGAATCGAAACTGATACTGTTTTTTTTTTTCTTTACCGAGGATTCCCAGCCTGACGACGGGGAATATTCATGAGCATGTGAATCCATGCCAGACCCATGCTGGAGAACAACAGTTACAGGTAAGTAACTTGTTCCTTCTCTCAGCCAAGCGAAGAACCTCCCATCAAGGAAAGGAATCAGTTCTCATCCCGATCCCTGGAGAAAGACAAGAGGATATCAAAAAGGGTACAGAGCAGCGAGGAATCGGAAGATGCAGAGGAAGAACATAGGATGGGTGGTAGCAAACTGGCCAGTAGAGTTAAGAAATAAACATTCTCCGAAGTGAGTCTACATCTAAGCAAAGATCCCAAGTTGCTTTCACCACTTGAGTTCCCTTAAGTAAAAAATAAATGTAATGGGTTCCTTACATCTCACTTCATGATATGATAGGTTATTTATAACACGCTTAATACCAAGAAGTTTTTAAGCGCAGACTCGGGGATCGAACCGGTGTTGCTTCGTGTCGTCTTGCTTCCAAGGCAAGCACATTGCCCCTGAGCTATCCTCCCGAGTCATCCTCCGCTTTCTGAGACCGGGACTGGTATTAAACCTGTGCTGCCCAGTGTAGTCCTGTTTCCAAGACGTCTTTCCAAGACGAGAACGTTGCCCCTAAGCTTAAAGAAGGACTAGTTATCACAAAGGTTTATAGTTCCAATTTCAAGTTAGAGCGGTCCCTTCCCTAACCCCATTGCCTACACATTTGCCAATTTCTTCTCAGCCCATTTACCATTTTACTATGCAGGTGATGTGAATGAGATGAACATTGATGTATAGGGATGGTTAGGTAATGCATGCAGATGGGTTCTTCACTTTGAACATACTTTTCTGACTCCTCGAAGAGGAGACAAAATGTACCTATTTTTTAAACACATGTATGTTCATATACTCTACGATGTTTGGGGGTGGTCTCCAATCACAATTTATAGAGCATCTTTTGTATTTAGTTTTGTTGTTTGCAGTCATGATCCTTTTGATTTGATTTGTTTTTTTCTCATTGACAAGGCATGGTGAAATAAGCAAGGGTTTAATTACACACTTTGGACTGCAGTCATTTTGTTTACGTGCCAGGACATGCAATTCCTGTGTTGTCATGTGCACGTTTTGGCTGCAAATGGCTGGGCCTGAGCAGGTTTCTGCCAACCCAGGGCTGTTCTCATTGTAGTTATGACCAGTGGATTGAATATACTGATATTTATTGGAAAAGTGGGGGTTATAGTGCTGAAATGACAAGGAGTGACCCATGCACCACAGTTAGTCGTGTCACCTTGCATTAGCCCCACTGTTGATCTATCCTAAGCTTTAAGCCACACCCTCTCAATGGCCTCCTTCTCTTCCCCAGCCAAGTCTGCATTGGTTTGATACCTAGCTACTGTGGCTATCCCCAGGATGTCACTGCTTCCATGGGGAGGCCTCTTCCCCTGAGACCAAGCTGCTACCCGATAGTCTCCATGAGGATGGTACTCAGTGGGTAGATCTCATGGGGAGGGAAACCCCCTATGGGACGAACAATGACCCCTTGGGAGAACGCATTATAATTCCCCCTAGACCCCAACCGCCCTCACCCTTTTACCCTGCAGAATAGACAATGCCACTTCCCCAAGAAACACTGAGATGAGGAAGAACGTTGAGAACAGGGCTGATTATAGTACTGGGATGAGGAAGACGTGCAGAGTAATGTGGTATATTCCACCGAACCACTACAAATGCACTAGTCTATTTGTGTCAAGCAAATTGGAATGGAACATAAATAGGGAAGAAGGACTTGATGAGAGTAGCCCTCACAGGAGGAAGTGGGAGATTCGAATCCTGAAGCAGTAGAGGAGATGGAACATCAACGGTACCAGGAACTGGACGCTTACCCGCTGGTCGAGGCATTCCTAAGGCATCCGTCACAGACGAACAACCGAGAGGAGCAGAAGCATGAGCCCCCAGCCAGACGGGAAGCCTGTAGCACATGGAGAAGCGGAGATACGCAGCTCGGAGGCCGGGAGTCATCCCAGAGCTGCCACAGTACCTGGAAGCCGCAGAGGGAAGCAGAGAAGGCCAGAAGCACCAGCAAATAACCAAAGGCTACCAGTAAGATCTCCAGAGAGGTCAGGGAGACTGGAACAGTTGGCGAAATGGCTAAAAAAAATAGAGAATCAAGAAGGCGAGTCTGGGACCCGCACCCACAAACCTAATCAAGGCCTCCAAAAGCAATCTTCATAAGTCACAGTACCTAGCATGATAGCGTACTAGTTTGGTCGTCACCTAGGACTGGTCTCTACACACCCACAGTACTCCTAAATTGACCTTTAAGTCCACCAGGACACTAATTCTTCTCTTCTTTTGAACTGGCTCAGTATTAGAAGTAGCTTACTTTCAAGCTACAAGACTAGAAACTTCTCTTATATACCAGTTTTCCAGAGGCTGGACTCCTGTGTGTGGCCAATTAACCTGTCTCCGTACACCTCACATGACTATGGCAGACTTAGACTGTCTAATGTATCATGTTCATAGAACAAATGGTGCTGTTCTAGACTTGTGGTTTTTGTGTATTTGAAATGAACTCTGTTTACAAATACTTCCCTCTGTTACGTTTTGGGTATTGTCTGTGACACTTGATTTGTTCTCATCAATGCCTGTATGTTCACCATTTTTTGGTAAAAACCTGTAATTCAATATGTACACCATTTGTTGGTAATTACCTCAAAATTGAAATTGTTTTACATCCACAAATGTTTTTTACATTTCAAATTAAATAATGGCTACTAAGTCAATACAGTAGTCAGTTATTTGCTTGCTCGCTCCAGATTGGTGCCTTTTTCTCCAAATGGGTCAGCCAACGATGTAGATTCATTGATATATCCAGAGCATCTCCTGGGTTCAACATTTATTGCTCTTGGAGGCAAACTTTATATGAGCCTCATCTCCAACTAAGTAATCACACGAAAATTAGAAGTATGCTAAACAACCCATGTGGGTAGGTCAGTTCTCCCCTTGTGTACCCCTTGTGTACTTGTCACCATAGAAGTAGCAGTAGTAAAGCGACAAGAAGAACAATTAAAAATACAGAAAAGGTGAGTCTGGGATTCGCACCCATATAAAGAGAGAGCCAAAGCAATCATCATAGTCACGGTACCTGAAATTTGTTTTGTAAGCTGGACAGACCTTTGAGACTTAAGAAGATACCCTTTTCACATTAGTTTGAGGTCTTAGTGTGAGGGCTGGAAATAGGACTTAATTTCTTTGGACTTTGCTGACAGACTCCTTAGAATATTCTTTCAAGGCAGGGAAACCCCTCTTAGTATTAGGGACAGGAAGGTATTTCCCCAACCCTCATTTATTTGATAAAAGTCTTGGATAACAATCATGCCACCTGTGTGTCAGTCTCCTCCTTCCACACCATTACACTACCTACAGTGATAGTTGGATGCCGTTTAATGGGGGATTCTGGCCTGATGCCCAATCTCACACCCAACAACCAGCATTCTGACAGGATACCAATGCTGTTTCATTTTGCGTTCCATTAACTTGATTTTAATAAGATGTCTTCTGGTGTGTTCCACAAAACTGAGTAACAAGGGCAAGGATGGGGAAGAATGGGCAAGACAAGTGATTAAGCCCTGAACAGTGCAATGTATGAGGAATGAGGCCTGATGAAGAGTGACAGCTTTCTATTCTATTATATTATAACAACACCTGGAGCATTGAGTATTCTTGCTAGGGCAGGTGCCTCCCCATTCAGGACGATTTAGCATCCTATGCACCAGAAAGAACAGACAAGCCTCCTCTATTCTGAGAAGCTGATGCCCGAGTGATGGGGATCACCAGTAACCTTGAGAGAAGTTAAGCCAATTGAACTCCGGCAATTGAGTCCAAGGTAATAGGGCTTGCCATTCAAGGAAATCCTATGAAAATCAATACAGTGACTACTGCAAAGAGCCCTTTCCTGGGTTTCTACTAGCACGCAGAAGAAGTGCTCCTCCTTTGTCACCTACCTTAAGGCCATTTGCTCTCATTTGTGTATAGTTTTGACAGATTTGTCATGGAAGTCTGTAATTTTGTTTGTTCAACGAAACGTTTTGGCTTTCTGAACGAATTCAATACTGATCCGTTTACAGGACTTGGTATTACTGAGTAGCATTCAGCTCATGGAAACCGGTCTGATTACATTATTGGAGAATAAGTGAACTGCCCATACCCGCACATTTCACAGTTCAGAAACACTACTCATTAGTGTTATCTCTGTGTTTGTGGTAAAATAATGGTGGTAAAAAATGGGATTACGTCATATGTGAGCAGTTGCTAGGGCCTCGCTTATAAATGCAATTCCTAAACTTAATTTTGAGGGGATTGTGTCCTCTGACGTATTCCACATCTATGACGGGTAATGACCAATATGCTGCTTCGGAAAGTTTTCGGCAGAGGGCGCGTCCTGCGTCGATGATGTAGATATGTTGTTCCTCGAGGGCCTCCGTTGAGGTCGACGTCACCGGATGTTAAATATAGGGCGCACGGCACCTGTAGCCTCAGTTCCGTTTTTTCCACAACGTGTTTGCTTCAGAATCTCGGCGCGCTCGATTCTTCTTTCCGAACGATGTCTTCATCCTCTTCTGCAACCCCGAAGTCAGGCTTTAAAAAATGTCGGGACTGCGGTTCGAAAATGTCCATCACGGACCGCGACGACATCTGCCTCTGGTGCCTCAGCGAAAGCCACGCCACCGACGACTCCGATGAAGAAATTGAAGGTAGGTAGGGTGTCTAAGCCCCACAAATCGTAGTCCGCTGGGCTTTCGACCGATGATTCGAGGGGCGACTCTCCACGTCACCGAAAATCCCAGGGGTCTCAGGCTAGGAGTGGTTCCCGACATTCCTCTGCCTCGTCGAAGCATTCTAGGAAGTGCCGTCTCTGGTCGCCTTCCCCGTCCTCGTCAGAGGAGGACTCCGCCAGACAGTTGACTTGTCCTACCAAGTCTTCGTCGCCGGCCGAATGGGATGCATTCCGCCAGCAGATGATGGGGATTTTTGAATCGCAAGGCACATTTCCATCCGCGCCTTCGAAGGAAGCCGTCAAGGAACTGGCTCGGGCCACCACTCGCACGCCTTCGGGCTCGGGCGGTCAGCGCAATCATCGGGAGCCGTCGAGGTCCCGCTTGGACAAGGGAGATCGCCATAGCAGTGCCAGATTCAGGTCCCGGTCCTCGACACCATCGAGACTGTCGGAGCCTGTGAAGTCTTCGAAGAAGGCGTCAACGCCATTGGCGCCGAGTCGGTCGAGGGGCTCTCTGGAGGCTCCACCCTCAAAGAAGTCATCGGCGCAGAGGCCGTGAAAGGACACTCTCGGGGCTCCGGTGTTAGGCAGAAACCTGTGCAGTTCCCTTTGGGAACACTGCAAAAGATTTAGGACTACAGGTGTTAGCAGTAAACCCACTTGGTAGCAGTCTGTACCACCCAGATTTACCTGGTAGCTGTGGCTGAGCAGTCAGACTTCCCTCAAGAAGAGTTAGGCAGTATGCAAAGTATACACAATAGGCACTCAGATACAATAGCACAAGCAAACACTGACCAGAGCTTTGGTATCAAAGTATATATTTATTTATTTAAACACACAATGTTTGAAACACTCCAGCACTCTTATTGTAAATCACTCTAAACACAGTTACTATTATGATATATACAACCCTTATTCCCTATCAGACAAGTCTTAGTTAACACCACTTATTTCCAGACAGAGGTGAGCGCTTAACTATAGATGGCACTCCAATAAGTTCATGAAAAAGGGAGGGAAAAAGGCAGAATATGTGAAGATGCACCACTCTAAGATTTAGGAACACTTTTAGCAAGGCAGAAGAGCAAAAGTCACTTGTGAGCCAAAGTTCATAGGCTCGGCCCACTCTTAGAGAGAGCAGAGCACAAATGCGCCCAAGATCACACAGTTACACTAGGCTTTGAAAGTCTTGCAGAGAATTCGAAAAGAGTTTAGAGAGACTCAGAAAAGTTTAGCCAGGGTGTCCCAGGCTAACCCAGGTTCGAAAGCCGGGTGCTAAATCTACCCCGTATAGTCGGTGGCAAGGGAAGCCACGCGGAACACTGTACCTTTAGTGGGAAGGATCCTCCAGCGCTGGCAGTTGTTCCTGGCAGCGGGTGCAAGTCCCGGCGTCGTCCAGAGGAAGAGAAGATCTCGACTTGGAGGAAAGATGAAGGTCATTGCACTGCCAGGGAAGAAACCAGCCGCAGAGTTTTCTGGTTAAAGGTATTACCCTTTATTTCGCGGCCGTGGTAAAACGTGGTATTCCGGTTGCCGGGGTGCTTGGCACAGGCAAGGCGGCCACGAGATGCGTCGGGAAGGCGAAAAGATGGTGAAACTGGTTATCCCCCACCAGTCAAAGGAAGAAGACTCTCCGGCGGGAGATCTCCTCTGTCGTTGGGAAAAGTGGTGAGACGGTTCAGCAGGGCTCCACCGGTAGTGTCATCGTAGCAGGTCGCCTCAGCTTCTCCCTCGTCGGATTCTTAGGTCCTGTGGCGACTTCTGAAGTTCCAGTCCCCAAAGCCCTGCTTTTATGCAGAAAACTCCCATTCACGCAGCCTAGCTATCACTCAAGCATGCTAAGTGGTGAGCCGAACGGCTCACCACTTGGGCCAATCAGGACGGAGTGCGATTTGAGTTGCCTAAGAAACTCAGTCCAGGGTGCCTAAATCCCCCTCCACCCCTCCTAAGTACCCCAGACAGAGTGGCACCACTTTGAAGGCTTCTGTGGAGAAGCCCGCCAAAAAAGTGGAACAAAGGGCTCGACTTGGGTTGCAGTCACAGAAGAGAACACAAACGCCATTTTAGAACCGAGTTTTGGCAAAAAAATACCAACCGGAGAATTAATAATAAATAAATAAACTGGCGGTATGTTCGAGGCTATCGTAATTAAATAAATAAAGATAGTAGCCTCGAACAATGGGAAAATCCCATAGAGAAATATTCGCGGTTGAATATAAAAAGTAGTATCCACTGCCACCAGCCGAAACTCGATCAGGGGGGACGGAGACGTGCCCCCTCGACTAACAGACCCCGGGGCAATCGAATTGCACCGGCCAGTACGTCCACAATATGATGGATTGTACTGGTTCTGTTCAGAATTCAAGACTAGTAAAGGTAATGGTGACTTTACATGCCCTGGGAGACAGTAGTCAGTCCCAGGGTATGGAGTCTATGTTTGGGGGTCGCTATGACACCCCTGGGTTACTGCACTGAGGGTGCTGTGTAACCCATATAACAAAAACACATGAAGCCCTATGGAGTGAAAGACCCCATAGCCCATTAAACACATCTAGAGTCAAAGGAACACACTCCAATCATGTCCAAGAGTGAGGGTAAAAGAGTCTCACTCTTGGCAGGAGAAAAAAAATAAACCCCAAAAATCCAGCAAAGCTGCTGGGGGACTCACTAGGTTAGGAAATTCAGCCTAAACAGAGAATTCTCCCTAACATCCGGCTTTGAAGAAGTTGTCGAAGCCGTCGCGCCTCGGTCTACGTCAACGCCGATTCACTCTGTGCCCTCGACGCCGTTTGTGGATGATTTACCGGAGGTGCCCCTGAGGGCTGTCGAAACTCAGAGGAAAGCTCTCAGTAAGTCTGTGAGGCCTTTTTTTGAGCCTTACTCTGTTCCTCCTCCCAGATTCGATTTGTTCCAACCTTTGGAGAATATTTCAGAGGTGGAAGAAGGGTCTGATGTTGAAATGATTGTGCCTCCTGATGTCCCTGATGACCTTTTGTCGGGGCACAGTCAGATGGAGGACCTCCGTCAGTCCTTGCATGATGCCAGTGGTCTTGACACCTCTCCGGAGGTGGAGTTTGGTAGGACTGAGACGCATGCCGAATCCTCCTATAGGCGTCTCATGTCAAGGGTGACTGAATACTTGGGGTGGTCTGCTCCACCTGTTGATTTTGCCCAGGATGATATGACGGACATCCTGGACCAAGGTCCACCCACTGACCTGGTGTTGCCATTTCGCATGGCTTTGCAAAGAAGGGTGGCAGCGGCTTGGACTGCTCCGGAGAGTCTCCAGGCAGTGAATAAGTCGCTTCTGGAAAAATAACGCCCAGCCAGTAGTGACCCCTGCTACTTGTCGACGCACCCTACTCCGGAGAGTTAGGTGGCGCAGGCGGCTACGGCCCCTGCAAAGCAGGCGGCGTACCCTACCATCCCTCATGATGGGAACGATAAGCGCTTTGATGGTTGGGCAAAGAAGGTATTTTCATCTGGGGGTATGGCTTTGAGAGCAGCCAACTCCGTTTGTGCCTTGGCAAGATTCACTCACACTCTGTGGAATTGTGTATCTTTGCCGGCTGAGCATATTCCCGAAGGGGAAGAACGGGATGGTTTTCTAGCCCTCGTGCAAGACGGCAAGGATGCCATGTGTGAATCCGTTCAGTCGGGTTTGGACACGGCAGACCGTCAGCCGGTCCATGGCCGTGAGCACCGTGTTACGCAGGTTTCCGTGGTTGCGGAAGTCAGGGTTTGCTCCTGATGTGCAATCCCGACATTCTCAACATGCCCTTTGATGGAGTCCATCTGTTTGGCAGCAAGGCTGACGAGAGCCTTGAGAGGTTGCAGACCTCCAAAGCTGCAGCGAAGTCTTTGAGCGCTGCAGTACGTCAACCTCCGCCTTTTCGTCCTAGGGGACAGCAATGGAGGGGTGGTTCCTTTCGGTACTACTCTACCTTTGGTAGATCGAGAGGGGCTGCCATTCAAAGGGGTCACCGTAGGAGTACCAGAGGTGGAAAGCAAGGTACTCGAGGTGCCAAGGTCGCACGGTCAGTTGCCTCTTTGCCCTCAGGCACTGCCACAGCTGCTCAGTCATGCGGCCATGTCCCATGGTTCGCCGGTTGGGGGCAAACTTGCGCAGCATCTTGAAGAGTGGCGAGCCATTACTTCAGATGTGTGAGTTCTGGAGATCATAGCCCATGGCTACTGTCTTCCTTTCCGGCAGAGGCCTCACGACAATCCCCCGGGGAAGCTCTCTTTGAAGCGTCCGGATCCGCTCCTTGCGCGGGAATTCCTATCCCTGCTGGAGAAAGGCGCCATAGGACTGGTGCCTGTAGCGGAGAGGAACAAAGGATGGTATTCCCCTTATTTTTTTATCCCGAAAAAAGACGGGCGATTGAGACCCATCATGGACTTGCATTGGCTGAACAAGCTCCTCAGGAAGGACAAGTTCAAGATGGTAACTCTTTCTCAAGTCCTCCAGGGCCTTCAATTTCAGGATTGGTTGGCGTCTCTCGACCTCAAGGATTCTTACTTTCATGTGCCGATTCATCCCAAGCACAGGAAGTACCTGAGGTTTGCGGTTGGCGACTTGCATTTTCAGTTTCAGGCCCTGCCATTCGGATTGACCTCCGCCCCGAGGGTCTTCACCAAGCTGATGGTGGTGGTGGCAGCGTATCTCAGGAAACGGGGGATTCACGTCTACCCCTACCTGGACGATTGGTTGATCAGGGCGTGGTCTCCCGTGCAAGCCCTAGATCATCTGCCCCTCACCTGCCATTCCCTTCACAAGCTGGGCTTCTCCTTCAATTTAAAGTCGTCCCATTTGACACATACCAAGCGGCTCCAATACATCGGAGCAGTGCTCGACACATCCCTGGGGCAATGTTTGCCTCCCCAGGTGTGAGGGCTCATCACATTCTGCAGATGGTGGACAAATTTCAACGTGCCCAGAGTTTCCAGGCGTTCGATTTCTTGAGGTTGCTCGGCCACGTGGCATCCTGCATTTTCTTGGTGCCAGAGGCCAGGCTGTAGATGAGATCTCTGCAGTGGGCTCTCAAGATGCAGTCGGCGCAGTTCTCCGGCAGGATGTCGGATCCCGTTCATATTCCACCCTCGGTCGCACAGGATCTTCTGTGGTGGGCCGTCGAAGGCAATCTGATGAAGAGAGCTCCATTTTGGCAACCTTGGCCAGAGGTCACTATCGTGACGGACACATCCCTCACGGGTTGGGGAGCTCATGCCAACGAGTTGACAGCGAGCAGCCGTTGGTCTCCGTCGGAGTCCAGACTCCACATCAGTCTGTTAGCTCTGCGGGCTGTCAGGCTAGCCCTGAAGGCTTTTCTGCCGTCTGTGCAGGAGAAGAATGTCCTGATTATGACGGACAATACAGTGGCCATGCACTACCTCAACAAAAAAGGGGGAGGCAGGGTCACTCCCAATGTGCAGGGAGGCGATGCAGCTCTGTTTCTGGGCCATCCAGCAGGAAATGTCGATCTCGGCAGTTCATCTGGCTGGAGACGAAAACGCAGCGGCGTACGCTCTTAACAGGCAGAGCACGATCTCTCACGAGTGGGAGCTGGCTCAGGAAGTTCTGTTGGAGATCTTCGCCCTTTGGGGAACCCCAAAAGTGGATCTCTTCGCCGCCAGTGTCAACTGGAAATGTGGAAGATTCTGCTTGCGGGAACTTCCTCCAAGAGGAGCCTTGGGGGACACGTTTGTAGTGGAGTGGTCCTTCCCACTGCTGTACGCATTTCCTCCAGTTCCCGTCATTCTGCAAGTGTTGTGGAGGTTACGGAGGTTCGGTTCCTGGATGATCCTCATTGCTCTGGCATGGGCAAGGAGAGCGTGGTACCCGGACCTTTTAGACATGTCCATCTGCCCTCCACGCCGTCTTCCCTACCGAGCCGATCTGCTCTCATGGGAGGGGGGTCGGGTGCTCCATCCCGAGGTCAAGTCTCTCAGCCTTCATGTTTGTTAAATGAAAGGTTGAGGTATAAGGATTCGGACCTCCCCGAAGAGGTGATGGAGGTGTTGCTTTCGGCCAGACAGCCCGCAACGAAATCACTGTACCGTTGCCGGTGGAAAAAGTTCTGTGACTGGTGCAGGGTACAGAATGTGGATCCTTTCAAATGTTCCATTCCTTTGGTTTTGTCTTCTTCGCTTTCTTTAGCCCACAAGGGCCTGCAAGTGGGTACCATTAAGGGTTACCTGGCGGCTCTGTCCATATTTAAACGCTCGTCTGGGGAATGTTCTTATTTTAAGATCCCTTTGAGTTCTCAGTTTCTAAAAGGGCTAACTAATGTATTTCAGCCGTCACCTTTCCAGGTGCCGGGATGGGATTTGAATTTGGTTTTAAAGCTCCGTTTGAGCCCTTATATGCTTGTCTGTTGCAACTGTTGTCCTTTAAAACTATTTTTAGTTGCATTTACTTCTGCACGCAGAGTAAGTGAGTTGCAGGCACTTTCCGCCAAGCCACCCTTTACTGTTTTCCATAAGGACAGGGTTGTCCTGCGTTTACCTCCTTCTTTTCTTCCGAAGGTTGTGTCGGAATTTCATTTGAGCCAGAAGGTGATTCTTCTGCCGTTTTATCCTCCTCCACATCCTGGTAAGGAAGAGGAGAGGCTCCGTAGGTTGGATCCTAGAAGAGCTTTGAGTTTCTATCTCTCGCGGATGTCCCGGGTCAGAGTGGACGATCAGCTCTTTGTTGGTTATGCTGGAAGGCGCTTGAGTCACGCTATTTCCAAACAGACCTTGTCTAGATGGATCATTTTGACGATTTCTAAGTGTTAGCGTTTGGCGGGAAAGGACCCTCAGTAGGCTTACAGGCTGACTCTACTAGGGGTGTGGCTGCCTCCACTTCTCTACAGAGGGGTGTTCCGATTCGCAATATTTGCGAAGCAGCCACATGGGCCTCTGTCCATACTTTTGTGAGACACTATTCCTTGGACTCTGTCCATGGGTAGAATTTGGCCTTTGGTAAGGCAGTCCTCTGTTCAGCAATTTGATTGGGCATTCTAAAATTCTAAATTGTAAATTCTTTTCCCACCTTCAAACGTTGGTACTGCTTTGGGAGTCTGTCATAGCTGTGGAATACATCAGAGGACACAAGCCCATCGAAGAACAAGTTACTTACCTTATCTAGTAACGTTCTTTCGATGGGATGTTCCTCCGATGTATTCCACATCGCACCCTCCCAGCCTGCCCCTCTACAGACTTTCTTATGCGATTGCAGCTTACGTTTCCGCAAGGCTTTCTGCAGTCATACTGGCAGGAGATTGGTGCCACACGTTCTGGGGAAAAAACTACAACTGAGACTACGTGCGCCGTGCGTCCTATATCTAACATCCGGTGACGTCGACCTCAACGGAGGCCCTCGAGGAACAACGTATCGACGTCATGGACACAGGACGCCCTCTGCCGAAATTTTTCAGAAGCAGCACAGCTGTGGTCATTACCTGTCATAGATGTGGAATACGTCGGAGGAAAACCCCATCGAAAGACTTTTCGTAAGTCTCTGTAATCGATAATTGTTGGATTACTATGAAGCGCAATGTCTCACATATTAGGCCATGTGTTGGAAGAAGACTTCTTAAAATACAGAGAGGAGAAGGGGAGTGCTTCTGGAAGCTTCTTTTTGGGAGACCATTGTTGTCTTGTAAACAGAGAATCTTATAAGCAATTGCATCCAGCATTCATAAAAGGATGTAGGACAGAGGTTTTTGAGAGCATACCCTTAATAGTTCAGGCAACAAATCCCATGCTGGGGCGGTGTATAGAAGCAACATCAATTTCTGGGGAAGATAAGGCTTGTCATCACCATTGACACCTAAGGTTCCACCTGCAGCCTTACTGGGAAAGGGGAATGCACTTTCTTCCAGGTCGCAGAAACATGTGAGTCACATAAAATGGGAACAGTTGCGCTGAGAGCAGGTCTAATGCCGCTGAGATAGAAAATAGTAATCCCTTCACGTTGAAGCTTTGGAGCTGTGTCAGAGTGTGGCCCCTCAGCAGTGTTGAACAGCTGTTCAGGAGTTGATGTGAATTCCAAAATTGTTTGCTCCACAGTGTCGGCAGATGAGTTCCCTGAGAAATGAGGATTCATTAGGACACTGCCAAACCCGCTACAGTAAGGAAGGAGGACAATTTAATGGAGCTCAATTGCAGACTTCTGTTTTGCACAGGAAATTAGCTTGGTCTCCATCACAGGTTTCCCCCCTTCTCACCTGTCTGTGGTGTTTGTTGGAGTTCTTCGATGAGGTCTTCTTTCGCACAGTTCGGGTGTTGTATAACCCTGTGCGTGGGTCCTCGGGTTCCAGCGTGCGTTCAGCGTCCCGTCTCCAGGGAGCGTTCAGCTGTCTGGGAAAAAGTCCAGGAAAATGGCGAGGAGCGCACTCGGAAGGCGAGTGCAAAGGAGATCCAGGAAAGCAAACTGAGGACAAGAAAGGGAAGGATGAAGGAGGAGGAAAATTAGGGGACCGGGAACCAGGGATCGGAGGAATTTGTTGTACGAACTACGGCAGCACACGTCTGGCTACTGCAAGCGGTAGCGTTGAGACGCGCAGGGCCGCTGGGGCGTGTCTGCTTTGTAGAGTGTACAACGCAGAGACTGGCAAACAGCATTCCGCGTTCGGCGGCCATGTTGGGAGTACTGCTGAGTTCAGTCCCCTATGGGTCAGGGACCATGAAGTCCAGAAAGGACGAGTCCGATGGTTCATGACAGTCTCTGCATGTGTGGACATTTCAGTGGTGGGGTTTTCATTCTTTGTACATGTGTACTTCATCCATTAATTTAGATGTTTGGGTGTTTGACTGAATTGCTGTATTAATTATTTGGTCCAAACCTGCATTAGAATTGTTCTCCTTTCTTTGTCTATTGCTAATGAATGGTTTATATTCAGGTAGATCTGCTTTATAGTTTGCCCATTCCTTCCAAATCATTCTGTGCTGTGTAGTTTTGGGTGGAGATGCTGCATCACTACCCTGGTTGCCCTTACCCGGGGGTATACTATTCAGCAATATTATATATGCATCCTCTCTAGCTACATTGCAGGTTCACACATGCAGCCTTATTCCTTAGGAACAGAGGTTCCAGTGGGTGGCCCCCAAGATTCTTCTGTTTGGACACCTTTTAGTGAGGCGGTCTTTACCCTGATTTCTAGGTCAGCTCTGCTGACAAAGAACTACTGTACATTTAGTCCCAGAGAAAATAAACCATCTATTGCATGGCCTTATGGACATTCATAGCCACTTTTCATAAATGTGTTCTGCAATGTATACCATTGTTATGAGCCCTTTAAATTAACCGTGCTGTAGGAAAGCAATACTAAAAAACCTCTCTGCTTGCTTCAATTCAGGGTCTCTGGTTACTTCACGATCCATCACACCTACACGCATTGTCCTCAGCAGGCACTCGGGTTCAGTGTCGTCTTCACGTATTAAGCACAGTGCTGCCAAAGGACAGTCCAAGAGTAGACTATCACTTGGGCAAGGTGATGTTATGCAAGATGATGATGAGGAGCAAAGTACCGATGGTGAAGGGTCCCACAGTGAAGGTAAGAATATAGAACTCATTGGAGAAAATGAACTTTAGCTCATGTAAATTAAACCGAGCACTTTTGTTTTTGGTGGTCAGTATATCTCAAGCTCGTAAGGTGACACTATAGTGCGTAACTTTAACATATTGTGCTACTTACAACTCTGATGTGTTGCGGAGTGGAGCACGAGTGGTGTTTGGTGGTGACCACAGTATGTTTTCACTGTCTACTACTCAGAAGTGTAGCCCAGTGAACAGCCTTTAGCTCTTCACATAAATTGTCCTGTGCATCGCTGAAGCGGTGTGGTGCGCAAATGGTCTTTGGTGGTCCATGGTGTGCCGGGGGTGAACAGAGGCCTCTGACCTGCTCTGCATCTCTGAACCCCTTTACCGCCTGAAACCGCTGGATAATCGACAGTACGCACCCACTAAGACTTGTATTCTATTTGTTGTGCTGCTCGTCAGGTAAGCCACAATCTCCTGCGATCTTTAAGCTCTCATCCTCCCCTCCCTTACGGAAGCACCTCCCTCCCTGGGTCGGTGTGCTCGTAAAATATTCTCACTAGCTCTGCAAGCCTGCTTTATCAGAGTTGTGCTATGGCCTGCTCACCGTAAACGGATTGAACGTCCCCTTCCCGGCTGGCAAGGCATTCCCTACTAAATTGAAAAACCCCTGGTACAACATAAGAAAGAGTGAGGGGTGTGCTTCGATGAACCAATGCAGGTCTCAGCCAATGGGTCAGAAAAGGGGAGTGAAGCAGACAATGGCCCTCCCTCTCGTCAGAATGGTACGATACCTGCATTTTTTCAGCAGGAACAGCTTGCAATTATTCTGCAGACTGTGTCAGAAGGGACTGTGTCAGAAGGGCCGGATAATACATATGCAGGAGGGAAGGCCACACCAAGACTCTTTGAATTTTGACGATATCGACAATAGCTCCCTTTTGGACCTCTGCCTTACCATCCAACAAAATATGGAGGTGTTCAAATCTCTTCCGCATAGCCAGAGGTTTCAATTATGGGTGAGGCAGCCTTTGCGGAATTACAGTCCTCATGGCTTCAATCCAGTTTGCCATGAAAATCTTAATAAAACTGTGTTGACGGATACATGAAAACCTGCAGCCGTTGCCCCACACGGCCAACCCACAGTCTATTACAGAAGAAGCGCTGTTGGTTAATTCATCTTCTGCCACGGCACAGCACGGGCAAGCTACAGCCCCTACATCTAACGAGAATGTTGATACTACAGACACCTCGGCTATCTTCTTCTCGCAAAACCAATGCTGATTGGCAAGTCGGGCGGTGACCCGTAAGATTCCTTGTGAAATAGCTGCCTCCTTACCTCCCACTGAAATCCCAGTCAAAAAATCAAAAAAGAGTGCAAAAAGGGCGGACTCGATAAAAACATCAGGAAAAAAGCCTGGGGAAACTTAATAAGTTGAGTCTTAGCAAACAAGACTGTAGGTGGGGCACACTCTACGTCTCAACAACGCAACATAGGCTTAGACTCAATCGCATCACAAACCACTGCGAAGGTCCCTGATGACAATTACACCCCGATTGTGCCTTAAAGGCCATTGGATGCTAGACCCACCCTAAAAAAGGTGCGTACTTGGAAAGTGGCATATGTACGGGAATAACACCTGAGAGAAAGGTGTGTACTATAAAGAACATCAACCAAAAATCCTGTGACAAATGGGTATCTGGGACCGCCTTTCTGGCTCGCCTCCATCTAGTGCCCCAACTGCGAGTGCTGGTATCCGAGGACTTTGCGTTCTTCGAGCCCTTGAAGTGCTCCAACCCTAACGTCTCGACGGTGCCCTGCAAATATGCAGAAACGGCATGTCTTTTGTGCCATTCCCACGCACAACTTCTGAGTGGGTGAGTAGAGCTGGACGCCAAGGTGGACCTAGCTCTACCAGTCCCTATGCGATTCAGTAAAGCCTCTTGAGTAGCTGTGGCGCAGCTCCCAGACAAGGATGATGTCCAGCTATCTGACATTCGAGCGATGCTGAAGTGGTTGGCTGATTCCTTACCTGTAGCGATGAGTAAACAATGAGAGTGGTCGCTTATGACGTGGAACCACCCAGCGCTTTTCTCTTCTCCTATCCCTCTTAGGCTCCCTTCCCTATGTAAAATACCATAGTTTCTTTCTGCTTCAAGAAACATGGGTGACGACTTCTATATTGGTTGACGTCTATACCATCTATCAATCATTTTCAAGGAAGGGTAGTAGGGGTAGACCGTATGGGGGCCTAGCCACAGGGGTGATCCACAGTCTGAACTGCCGTAAAATTTCATCTGTGCTGCATGAACTCTGTGCTGCATGAACTATTACTAGCAGTTGAGGTGACTACTAACATGAATGACATATACTCTTACGTCCCGTCCCCTTTCCTCCATATCCATACTGCTTGGGTGTCCCTTTCTAGGGACGGGAGACTGAACCTTTTTCACCAGAAAATACCTTCCGCTTTAAATTTAGCAGTGCGCGGGGGTGCGGCCCTGGGAGCATGCACTACCCTGACTCTGCCCCCCGGAGCCACACCTCATTCCCCTTTTCTGCTTCGACGGGAACAGCCCAATTTCACCAGCGCTCCTGGGGATGGCCCTGCCATGTAATACCACGCGCTTTTCCCCAGATTCTTCTTCTATCTTTTTCTCATTCAGGTGCTTGGTCTGCAGTGTCACGCTCCTCCCCAGCGCATGTCGACTTCAGCAGGCTTCAGCAGATGTCCAGCCTGCGAGGGGCTCTTTCCTACGTCCGACCCCCACGCTCTTTGCCTCGGCTGCCTTGGCCCCGACCACAGCTGGGAAGGTTGTACCGCGTGCGACGCACTAACTCCACGCACACTAAAGAACTGGCTAGCTAGGTGGAGGGAGCTCTTCGAAAGGTAGCCTACAGAGGACTTGAAGAACTTTGTCAGACAGAGATCGAGCCCCAAGGGAGGGCCTCTATTTCCATCGCACCCCGTAAGGGCGACTCCTTCCAGAGGAAACGCCAGAGCGGGAGGTACCTCTGGGGTTCTTGTACAAGCCAGGCACTGAGGCTAGTCCAGCTACCGGATTCACAGCCGAGGGGTCATCTGAGCCTTCCGAACACAGTGCTGAGGAACTGCAAAGTTCTTTTACCGGATGTACACCTGAGTACCGACTCAATATCTGAGGGGGTGCCTGCATGCAGCACTACCGGCGACACTGCCAAGGGCAATACGCCTTTCAGGCCTAGAACTGAGGTGCAGGGTAGACCTCATGCTCCACCACCAAGAGTCTTGGAGGAGGCCGGGCCCAGGGAGCCATACACCATGACTTTTGCACGTAGCATGCAGCTCGACAAAATGGCTGCTGTGCCATGCAACATGGCCACTTTTCCGATGCCACTCCTCGGAACAGAGCAGACGGGGGAACAAGTTCAATGTGGGACTGGTGTCAACCAGGTATGTGGCCTACAGTTCATCCTTCAGCAGCGCACTCTACCTAGACAGAGTGCGCTCCAGCCCCAGCAGCTCCCAGCCACTCCCTCAATGTCACCTGCCACCTCTTCATTCTTCAAAGACAGCTTCTAAGAAATGTTCCTGGCGCTGATGCGAACCCCCAGTCATTCCTCCCATGGCCCTTGAGCAACAGGCCCCAGCGCAGCCCCTTCTGCCCCTGCCAGCTCCTTCGATTCCAGCTCCCCTGCCTCACACAGTACAGTTGGTTCCACAACAGCCTGCGCACCAGCCTCCGCCTTCGGTCTCCACACCGCAGCCCATGGCGCCCAGCACTCCTCCACCCGCTCCAGACCAGCTGGACACTCGGGTGGACACAGACGAGGAGGAGGACCCTGACATGCCGCCGTCAGCAAAGGCCTTACACGACTGGCTTGTAGGTTTGGCTGAATATCTGGGCCTTCCTCAACCTGTGGTCGAGCAGCTTGAGGGAGGGGTATTAGCAGAAGTCCTCACTTTACAACCCCCTACCAAAATGGGTATCCCGATACAGAAGGACGTTGTTGTCTTGGCCAAGAAAGGGTGGCTCAAGCCACACTCAGCCCAACCTGTCCATCGGCGCCTCAATGCCAGGTATAGACAGATGGGGGGGAACCATTCTTGCTGTCGGCGCACCCTCAACCGCACTCTTCGGTGATCACTGCAGTGTAAGTTTACTCTAAGCCTCAGTCGTCGTCGGCCACCTAGTCCTCGGCGATGCTAGACAAGGAGGAGAAGATCTTGGAGGCGTACAGGAAAAAACTACTCCAACGCATCGTTGCACCTGGGTAAATCCAACACGTATGCCATGCTGGCAGTCGCTAACCAGATGCTTTGCCGGGAAATAGCCTTCCTTCCAGAACCTCCAGTGCAGAGCCAGGCACGCTTCAAAGCGGATCTAGGAGAAGCCAAGCTGGTAGCACAGGACATCATGGAGTCCACCGTGGACCACATCGATACCTCTGGCCTGGCCATCTACATCGCCACAGACACGAGGAGGACGGCCTGGCTTCGGGCTACTAAATTTAACACTGATGTCCAGAAACGCATATTGGACCTTTCGTCGAGGGTAGTGATCTTTCACTCTACCACTGACAAGGAATTAGATCAAAAGAAGAACAGCTCGCAAACTGCAAATTCTTTATCTTAACAAAGGCCATGCTCAAGGCATACACCCATTTGCATCAAGGCTCTGACAGGGGGCAGTCGTTCGCCAGGTTCCGGGTCTTCCAGGAACAGAGGACGAGACAACCTAACTGCTCGCCCAGTCAGCACTGGCGCAAACAAAAGGGGGGTGAGAGCAAGGGCTTCTTCCAGTCCCCCTCCTCAGCAGCAGCCTCAGAAGGAAAGAAAGCATGATGCGTCCCTTCGGGTCCACGTGTCTCCAGTGTGGGGCAGGGTTGCCTTTCACGCCCAATTTTGGCGCCAGAACTTTGCAGATCCCTGGATCCTCTCTATAGTATCCTTGGGGTACCGCCTACCGGTTCCTTCGCCTCCTCATACATCCCCTCTACTCCCACAGATCGGGACAGCAACTCTGGTGGCAGAGATCTGGTCGCTGTTCGAAAGCCAGGCAGTGGAAGCAGTCCCAGCCTACCAGAAAGGATTTGGCTTTTATTCCAGGATTTTCGCCATACAAAAGAACCACCAGGCTGGCCTGAGAATTGTGTTGGACCTATCCACCCTCAACCTCTCCCTCCATCTTCAGAAATTCAAGATAGTTACACCAGCACTCGTTGCGGAGAAACTAGATAAGGGAGACTGGATTTGCTCCCTGAATCTGTTGGACGCCTATCTTCACGTCCCGATTTGGCAGCCACATCGCTCCTTCCTGTGCTTCAGGATTGTCGGCTGCCATTTCCAGTACAAGGTACTACCCTTTGGCCTCAACTCAGCCACCAGGGTATTTACCAGACTCATGAATGCAGTGGCAGCCCTCCTCAGGGCACAGGGCCACCATGTCTACCTGTACCTGGACGACTGGCTCGTCAGGGCTAAATCTCAAGAGGGGGTTACCTACACTTCCTCTGCTCTTATGAACACACTCCATGGCCTGGGGTTTACTATCAACCTCAAGAAGTCTCTGCTGCAGCCCACGCAGAGCCTCAACTTCCTGGCTCTCATCTGGGATGCGAGCTCCGAGGGAGTCTTTCTCTCGGAGGACAAGATTACGGCTCTTAAGAGAGCCACTACGCACTTCCTCACCAGAGCAGTGACCTCACCCTGCTGGTAACAACACTTACTAGATATCATGGCAGCGGTCCTCCTGCCCATGCCTCACACGAGACTCGGGATGAGGAGGTTACAGCTGCACTTCGCAGCCTCATGGAATCAGGAGAGGGGCTCCCAAGCGGAGCTTTTCAGCATACCTCCTTCTCGCCACCCAGACCTCTCATGGTGGTCCAGGGACTGCAACCTGCAGACGGGCGAGCCCTTCTGGCAGCCGGCCCTGCAGATCACCATCACTATGGACTCCTCCCTGGAAGGCTGGGGGGGTCACTCTGGACAGCCACACCGTCCATGGAGTCTGGACCCGACAGGAGCGGGAATCACATATCATCTGTTTAGCTCTCAGGGCTTTCCTTGCTCTCATTGGAGGCAGGTCCGTCCTTATCCAGACTGACAATTTCACCAGCATGTACTTCGTCAACAAACGGGGGGTACCAGATCCCCTCCGCTGTGCAGCCTAGTGGTCAGCATGTAGGAATGGGCCCCGGAGAAAAGCAACTACCTCACGTCCATCCAACTCCCAGGGGACAGGCTCAGCAGACTCGGAGCGGACAATCACGAATGGCAATTGAACGACCAGGTACTGCATTTGTTCTTCAACAAATGCAGCCATCCTCAGGTGGATCTGTTTGCCTCCGTTAAGAACAGGAAGTGCCATCAGTTTGTGTCTTGGCAGGGGCAGGGCCCCGGTTCCCTGGGCGATGCATTA
This sequence comes from Ambystoma mexicanum, assembly GCF_040938575.1. NCBI lineage: Eukaryota > Metazoa > Chordata > Amphibia > Caudata > Ambystomatidae > Ambystoma > Ambystoma mexicanum. The sequence goes on along the minus strand of NC_090921.1, from coordinate 1,017,323,691 downwards.
CAGATTCGGTGGGAAGGCATGACAGCCTATGCCTTTCCTCCCACACCCCTGGTCCACAGGGTAATCCGCAAGATAAAGGAAGCTTGTCACCTCACCATCATTCTGATAGCTCCATGGTGGCCGGCGAGACCGTGGTTCTCCGAGCTGCTCAGCCTCACGGACACACCACCCATTCATCTTCCGCTGGGTCCAGTTCATCTCTTGTCCCAGCAGGGGGGCAGGGGTTATCCACCCCGCACCACAGAAGTTAGCCCTCGCAGCGTGGTTCCTGAGCAGGTCACCCACATGCAGTGGAGCCTCTCTTAGGCTAATTTAGAGATCATTCAGTGGACCAGGAGCCAATACAAGAGTAAATGGACTAGGGTCTGTCATTGGGCAGACTCTAAGGAGATTGACCCACACTGGATGATGTATTCTCCTTCTCTGCACACCTTGCGCACTCAGGCATACATTTGAACACATGTCGCACCTATCTGGCAGCCATAGGGGCTTACAGAAATTCGGAGGAGGAAGTCTTCTAGTCTTCCAACCCGATAGTCAAGAAATATCTGGCGGGCTTGTCCAGGCTCTACCAGCCCATCAAGTGGCCACACCCCATGTGCGCACAAACCCTTCGTGCCAATGGCGTTTACGGACATCAGGCTGGTCACCATTAAGACAGATTTTTGGTGGGCCACACCTCTGCTCGCAGAGTCAGCGAGATCCAGGCTCTGGTGGCCTCAGAACCCTATACCGCTTTCCACAGTGAGAAGGTGGTCCTACGGACTCACCCGGCCTTCCTAAGGTACCATCTGCTTTCCATCTTAACAAGGAAATAGTCTAGCCTATTTTTTTTGCTGACCCCAAGGACGAGACTCAGAGAGTCTTGCACTGTCTGGATGTCAGGCGCACTCTGCAATTTTATCTGGACAGGAGGGCTTCCGCAAGTCGGCCACACTTTTAATCACCTTCGGGGGATCCAGGCCCGGGTATCAGGCATCCAAGGCTTCTAATGCACGGTTGATGGTGGCGGCCATCAAGGAGGCTTGCGACGGGCAGCACAAGCCACTGCCAGCTAACATGCATGCTCACGCTGTCAGAGCCAAGGCCACCACCATCTCATTCCAACGGCAGGTTCTGTGGCAGGTCATAATCCGGGCAGCCACCTGGGCCACTGCTTCGGCTTTCTGCAAGCATTACTGTTTGGACGCCGGCTCTAAGGAACCTGTTTGCTTAAGGAGGGTCTCCTCTCCACCCTGGGACTACGTTCAGTTGTAATCGGCCATGCAGTATGGAGGAAAGGGGACGGGACGTAAAAGTAATTATAAGTTTCTCACCGTAGTGATTAAGTCCTTAGTTCCCTTTCCTCCATACATCCAACCATCCTCCCACCTAATGGGACTGAGGTGTGGCGCCGGGGGACAGAGGCATGGTAGCGCATGCTCCTAGGACCACACTCCCACGCGCCTCTAAATTTAAAGGGGAAGAAGGTTTTTTCTGGTGAAAAAGGTTCCGTCTCCCGTCCCTAGGAAGGGACGCCCATACAGTATGGAGGAAAGGGGACTAAGGACTAATAGTACATTAGTTACTACAGAGAGTAACATATAATTAATTAGGCACTGCTGGTAAATGTCTACAATCCCCCTGGAGCAAAACAGAGAGAGCAGCTCCAAGAGGAGTTGCATGACCTCCTGATGAATTGGAATGGTGGGCAGGGGAGGACAGCATCATTATTGGGGGGGCTAAATTGCTGTTGTGCTGAAGGCACCCAGGTAAAGGATTCCCTGTTGCTCAGGAGTACAATGAAGCAAAATCCCTCTGATTACGAGGGATTATGTTGGTTAAGGTTGTTCCATAGTTGTGACCTGGAAATATTGAAGGGTCGCACAAAAGGTGACATTCCAAGTGAATACACCTGGAAAGGTGGAAGTGCATGTGCAACGCTGGATTACCTATTTGACAACAGGGAGGCAGCTCCTAGGATTATGGAGCTACATGTTAACCCCAACACCTGGAATGATCGTGAGGCCCTAATCCTTAAATTAAGAGCCCTCTCCACGCAGCCAATAGCTCAGGCCATGGGGGACTTGGAAACTATAGTCAATCCAGCCGTATTAAATGGTCCAAAAACAACATTCTAAGAGCTAAACTCGCCACTTTGCATATGTCTCCCCTTGATCTCAATGTCTTCCATAATATGATATGGATGACATTGAGAGGTGGATCACCACTTTTGTCGGTCGACATGCAACCTCAAAACGGCCCCTGACCTGTAGAGAACAAAAACCACGCCTCATTTATGACAAAACCATAAGGGACATGAAACGCAAATTGTGTGGGGACTTGCGTAGGGTAAATACCACTGCTTTCTCCCATAGGGCTTACCCCAAAGAGATTAAACATCTAAAAAATGTATACCGCAACTGGCTACGCTGGTGGCACCACTCCAACAGAGATGCTCTTTGCAGTGGATACTCTCGGAGTATCTTTACTCTCCTGGGGAGGCTAAAGGGTGTAAGAAACAGAGAATGGTAAACCCTGTTAATGATCACACATGGGTGGCTTTTGTGAACAAACGCAATGTCGCTGCAACTATTCCTGCCGTTTCGCATATTGACATTAAACCGACAGGTTGGGCCACAGTTTGGGCCTTAGGTATAGACGAAGAAGAAGACCTTTACCTAAAAATTAACACACACTAAAATTATCCCGGGCACCAGGGCCGGATGGCCGGGCTAATGTAGTCATGAGGCATAATCCCAAATTGTGGTCCTCGCTGTTAAAGATCCTATTCGATAAATTCCTAGAAGAAGGATAGATCCCTGCCTCCTGGTAAACTGCCATCCTAATCCCGGTCCTAAAAAAGGGTTCCCCTAATGACACGCGTAACTACCATCTATTGTCATCGTTAGACTGCACAGGGAAACTGCTTCCTTCCTTCTGAAGGAACTACAGAGGTGGGTGGAACACAAGGGTATCTTGGATAGATATCAGAGGGGTTTCCGGCCAGACTATTCTACTTCACATAACCTATGGATCCTCAACTTCCTGGTTGAACAAACCAGGGACAAAAATGCACCTCCTTTATGTCCCTGGGCTGCCAACCGGGCATTCTTTATTATCTCAAACTATTCCACAAGAATTATACAGTATCTCTTAGACTCAACTCTGGGGGTGCCATGACTGTCCCGATAGCCCAGTGCAATGGGGTCAAACAGGGCTGTGTCACGGCTCCCTTTTTATATGATGTGTGTCTCAGATCTTCCCCAATTTCTGTCTTGTAGCAGTGGTTGCCCCCGCTCAAATTGATCAGACACACTGCACAGTTCTAGCCTATGCGGACGATCTTGTCCTACTAGACCAGACCTGCAGCGCAACTCACTCTGGGCGTATGCAGACAAAAATGGTTTAACGATTAACAGAGATAAGACCCACCATCTTATTTACTGCTAAGCATGTAGCTATACCTACACTTTTTGTTTCAAACAATTCAATCTCCTACACTGACCTCTACACATATCTGGGGGTGGAATTTGACGCTAGACCTGGTTACACAACCTGTATCGAGGTGCATACCAGGAAGGAAATTCAGCTCACATCGTTAATTGTGCAATTCAATAAAAGAATGGGTGACTACACAGTCGTGCGTGTGAAATAGTTATATCTGCAATGCCTGGTCCCGATGGTTAACTACGGCCTGGAGAGTTTGGTCAACCTGGATCTGAAATGGCTACAGCTGGTTGAAGGTAGATTTTGGAAGAAGATATTGGGATTGCCTAATTGTGTCCCTATGGCGATACTGCATCTATGGTGTTGAAAATCAGAGCAACCATCCATATTAAAATGATGAGTGGGACTACCAGTCCTTTGCTTCAGAGACTAGGTAATACTGAGGGCAAGCTGGAAGCCAAGTCTAGCTTCAAAAGGAACATGAAAACTCTTTTTAAGGATATAGGGTGGACTCCCAGCTGGGGGGATAATCTTTGTGACTTAAGGTATACATTCGAAAAACGCCTGGGGCTTTGGGATTGGAATGAAAATTTCAGCCACCTTAGCGCGCTACAATGTTATTCCTTCATTCCGGACGTATTATACACCTATTTGAAAGCTCAACCTTATTTGGCCATATTCCCCTCAATTGAATTGCAGAGATTTGTTTTATTTTTGCGCATAATTCGCCTGCCTGTCCTAAGTGTCTTAGGCATTTCTCTCTCATTGACTGAAGAGGACCGATTTTGTCGCATCTGCCGCAATAAACCAAAGAGTCAAACGTGTCATGACAGAATGGCCAACAGTGGGTACGTGCACATGAGCCAGTTGGGCAAATATGTGCATCACCTAGAGACTGTCCAGGACTACCGTTTTTGAAAGCGCTGCATTAGTTCCGACAATAGGGGGTGCCACATGGCCTTGTTTAGAGTCTTGAAGGTAGTGGCTAAGTTATTAACTCTGACACATGACAAAGAGGCCCAAGCAATAACGAATGAATCAATAAGCAACAAAGGTACCGACCCTGTGTGTTCCACCCTTAGTCGAGAACTATTAATTGAGTGGAATAAATGAATGAATGAAATAATTTTCCGTTTTTTAATTAATTATTATTGTTCAGGTTAGTGAATTGATGGGCATTGTGGGGGCAGAAATTGCATGGGGACAGCTAAACAACCTTTTTTATTTTATTTGCGTAGCAGCCATATAAACCACTTGGGTATAAAAGGAAAGCATCGAGCATGCTACACTGTGGTGATCAAAAAGATTCACACACAGGCCTAGAAACCTTAGCCTTACTTGTGGTGGTATGGTTTGTGACCCACAATCCTTGCTTAGGATTAGTGTGTTAAAAGGCGGAGGGTGCATTATTTTACTATTATTTATTTTACAAGAATCCAGGAAAATTCTACAGTAATTTTGTAACCATCTTTTTGTGTAGCAGCTAAAATATCCCCATCTGATGGTACTTCAACATCTGGTAATCTGAGTAGGCAATCAGTTGCCTTGTGCTCTCGGCAAAGTGAAGGACCTCCCATCAAGGAAAGGAATCGGATCTCATCCAGATCACTGGAGAAAGACAAGAGGATATCAAAAAGGGTACAAAGCAGTGAGGAATCAGAAGATGCAGAGGAAGAACATAGGATGAGTGGTAGCAAACTGGCCACTAGAGGTAAGAAATAAACATTCTCTGAAGCAAGTCTACATCTAAGCAAAGATCCCAAAATGCCTTCACCACTTTCACCACTTGAGTTCTCTTAAGTAAAGTTAAGTTTATGGGTTCCTTATATCTCACTTCATGCCTCTGGCTTCTGAGCCCGGGGCTGTTATCGAACCCGTGCTGCTCAGTCTAGTCCTATTTCCAAGACGTCTTTCCAAGACGAGAACGTTGCCCCTAGCTTAAAGAAGGACTAGTTCTCATAAAGGTGTATAGTTGTAATTTCTAGTTAGAGCGGTCCCTTCGCTAACCCGATTACCAACACATTTGCCAATCTCCTCTCGGCCCATCTACCATTTTGCTATGCAGGTAATGTGAATGAGATGAACATTGATGCATAGGATGGTTAGGTAATGCATGCAGATGGGTTCTTCACTTTAAACATACTTTTCAGTCTCCTCAAATAGCACACAAAATGTACCTATTTTTATAAACACATGCATGTTCAAATACTCTACGATGTTTGGGGGTGGTCTCCGATAACAATTAATAGATCATCTTTTGTATTTGGTTGTGTTTGCATTCATGATCCTTTTGATTTGATTTGTTTTTTTCATTGACAAGGCACGGCCAAATAAGCAAGGGTTTAATTACACACTTTGTACTTCAGTCAGTTTGTTAATGTGCCAGTATATGCAAGTCCTGTGTTGTCATGTGCACATTTTGGCTGCAAATGTCTGGTCCTGAGCAGGGTTCTGCCAACCCTGGGCTGTTCTCATTGTAGTTTTACACCACAGGTTTTACGACCAGTGGAGTGAATATATTGATATGTATTGGCAAAGTGGGGGTTATTGTACTGAAATGACAAGGAGTGATCCATGCACCACAGACAGTTGTGTCACATTGCATTAGCCCCACTGTTAATCTATCCTAGGCTTTAAGCCACACCCTCTCAATCGCTTCCTTCTCTTCCCCAGCCATGTCTGCATTGTTTCACACCTAGCTACTGTGACGAATCCCAGGATGTCGTCACTGCTTCCAAGTGGGAGGCCTCTTCCCCTGAGGCTCGGCCGCTAACCGATAGCCCCCCTGAGGGTGGTACTCAGCGGGTACATCTCTTGGGGCGGGAAACCCCCTATGGGACGAGGGATGGCACCTTGGGAAAAACTCAGTAGAATTCCCCTAAACCCCAACCGCCCTCACCCCATTACCCTGCACAGGACATAATAACCCCACACACTGCCATGTATCTGTGCAGAATAGACAATGTCACTTCCCCAAGAAACACTGAGACGGGGAACAACATTGAGTACAGGGATGACTATACTACTGGGATGAGGAAGAAGTGAAGAGCAATGTGGTATATTCCACCAAACCACTACATATGTCAATTTGTGTCAAGCAAATTGGAACAGAACATAAATAGGGAAGAAGGACTTGATGATGAGAGAAGCCCTCCCAGGAGGAAGCGGGAGATTCGAATCCTGAAACAGTACGATAGACCGGACGGCAGCAGTACCAGGAACTGGATGCTTACCCGGAGGTAGAGGCATTCCTGAGGCATCCGTCACAGACAAACATTTGAGAAGAGCAGAAGTACGAGCCCCCAGCCAGACAGGAAGCCTATAGCGCATGGAGAAGCCGAGACGTGCAACTCAGAGGCCGGGGATTACCCCACAGCCGCCACAGTCCAAATTCCGGAATGCAGGCAGCGGCATAAACCTGCAGCTCCTGGCCCTCTGTTAAGCAGAAACCTGTGCAGTTCCCTCTGGGACCACTGCAAAAGATTTAAGACTACAGGTGTTGGCAGTAAACCTTTGTTCCACTTTTGGCAGGCTTCTGCACAGAAGCCCTCCACAGTGGTGCCATTCTGTCTGGGTACCACAGGGGGTGAGGGAGGGGGTTTAGGCACCCTGGACTGAGTTGCCTTGCCAACTCATGTCGCACTCTGGTGTGATTGGCCCAAGTGGTGAGCCACCCCGCTCACCACTTAGCATGTTTGAGTGACAGCTAGGCTGTATGAATGGGGGTTTGCTGCATAAAAGCAGGGTTTTTGGGACTGGTTCTTCAGAAGTCGCCACAGGACCTAAGAAGCCGAAGAGGGAGAAGCCGAGCCGACCTGCCAAGACGACACCATCGGTGGAGCCCTGCGGAACCGTCTCACCACTTTTTCCGACGACAGAGGAGATCTCCCGCCGGAGAGTCTCCTTCCCTTAACTGGTGGGGACAACCAGTTGCTGCCTTCTTTTCGCTGTCCCGAAGCATCTCGTGACCGCCTTGCCTGTGCCAAGCACCCCGGCAACCGGGATACCACTTTTTACCTCAACCGTGAAAGAGGGGTAAAATCCTTTGTGACCGGAAAACTCCACGGCTGGCCTCATCCCTGGTAGTGCAACGACCTTCAGCTTTCCTCCACGTCGAGATCACCTCTTCCTCTGGACGACGCCGCGACTTGCACCCACTACCAGGAACAACTACCACCGCTGGAGGATCCTTTCCACTTTTAAAGGTACTGTGTTCCGCCCGGCTTCCCTTGCCACCGATTGTACGGGGTAGATTTAGCCCTCGGCTCTCGAACCTGGGTAAGCCTGGGACACCCTAACTAAACTTTTTCTAAATTCAGTAAAACCTTTTCTACTCACCTGCAAAGACTCGTGACATTGTGTGATCTTGGGCGTATTTTCGCCTGGCTACTTGTTCCACAACTGACTGCCTTTTCTAACCTTATGTGAAAAGTGTTTTAACTTGCTGCTTTCATTACTTCTGCTTTTTCCCTCCCTTTTCTAATAACTTGTTGGAGTGCCATCTGACGTTAAGCGCTCACCTCTGTTTGGAAATAAGTGGTGTTAACTTAGACTTGTCCAACAAATGACTAGGGATGTACATATAAGTAATAGTGACTGTGTTTTGACTTACTTACCTTTTTCTGTGCTAGTGTAATTTATGAGTGTGCCTTTAAAATAAATAAGTATATACTTTTACACCCAGCTCTGGTCAGTGTTTGCTTGTACTACTGTGCTTCTGTACCTATCCTGTATCCTCTATATACTGCCTAACTCTTCTTGAGGGAAGTCTGACTGCTCAGCCACAGCTACCACAGTGAATCTGTGTTGTACAGACTGCTACCAAGTGGGTTTACTGCCAAACACCTGTAATCTTAAATCTTTTGCAGTGGTCCCAGAGGGAACTGCACAGGTTTCTGCCTAACAGCTTGATGACTCTGTGGCACCCACCACAAAGATCTCTGGGGGTTGGTGGGAGTACTGGGGACGCAGCACTTTTCCTAGTAGTGAATGAATGGATGTCTCTTGATAACACCCACAGAGATCTTTTTAATAGATGTTCAGGATTGGAAAATAGGCTTACTGGTCCGGTAGGTAGATTAATTAAGATGTGTTAAGGGCAGTGGTTATACACGGGTAATTGAAAATGTTAGATACTCTGGAGAAACAAAAAGCAGGAGTTGTGAAATGATTCACGAAATTTCTGGGTTGTATGTAAATGGATTAACTAGATTGGGGCAGCAGTTATATAGGGTTAATTCGAAATGTTAGGTGGCGGGAACTGGAAGAGATGGGTGGGGGTATAACATTTTAATATCGATGAGTTGGAATTTAACGGCCAAGGTTGTTTGTTATCTAATCACATCCATGGAATCTATGGAAGGTATTACATGCAGAACAGAGTCTGCCAAGGGTAAGTTAGTTAAAATAGGGGTGGAATGTGAGATGAGTAGACTGTCATTGGCTATCGCAATAGATGGTTTTAAGGGTCAAGAGGCTGAATGTGAACTTGGGGAAGCAGGGGCTTTATAGCGATACAATTAGGGAAATCTATCATTAATACTTATTAGTAAGTTATTTAGCAAAGATTTGGAAAATAAAGGGAGAGGTGTCCAGGGCTGGACAATTTAACGTGTGTTATATTTGTTCAACTTTTGTGTTGCTCTTTGTGTTTTGCATCTATTTCAGAGTTTGTGGGTTAGAGTTGACAATTTCAGTATAAGTAAGGAATTGAAAATGGATGGTGAATTACAAGTAGTCACGTGGAATGTTAATGGTCTGAACAACATTCAAAAACGTAAAACAGTAATGACTTATTTAAATGATCTAAAATCTGATGTTTGCTTCATTCAAGAGACACACCTCAAACAGGGAGAACTTGAAAGTTTGAAAAAAGGTTGGCTTGAAAGAGTGTATGGGTCATTATTCAATACAAAATCACGAGGGGTTGCAATACTGATAAGGAGGAATGCTCTGTTAAAAGTCTTGAAATAATTGAATGACAATGAAGGGAGAATGATTGCATTGCTAGTTAACATACAGGGCACAGAAGTAATTTTTTGCAATATTTATGCTTCTTCTGTTGATAATGGCACATTCCTTAGGAAAGTTGCTCAAGATATACAGAATCCGGATTTCTGAAATATTATTGTAGGTGGGTATTTCAAAACCGTGATGAACCATGACCTAGATAGAAGTACCTCGAGACATAACAGACAGCTAGATGGACAAAGGATAGCTCTGAAGGATCTTCTAGAGGAACACAACTAGAATGTTGTCTGGAGGTCAGGGAATCCCTTGAGTAGGGAATACAGTTTTTACTCTGGGGCACATGCGGTCTACTCTAGATTAGATATGCTGTTCACAAGTGGGAGAATGTTACATGACAAGTAAAATTGGAAATATTGTGCTAACCGATCATGCGCACGTGATAATGCGTTTGAAATTGGACTCAGCCTTGAAAAAGCAGTTCACTTGGCGGTTGAATACCTCATTGTTAGAAAATAAGGAAGTAATGGGTAAACTTTTAGCGGATAGAGAATTTTTTTGCAGAGGAAAATTGCACTGGAGAGGTTGGGTCAGGTATGGTATGGGAGGCATTTAAGTGCACGATGAGAGTTATTCTGATTGGCATGGCGAGTGGGCAGAAGAAGAAATTTGAAAAGAAGCATCATTTGCTAGAAACAGTAATTAAAGAAATTTCAAGGAAGTTGATGTTGAACCCACCATGTCTTGGTTTGGTTCTGGAACTATTGAAATTAAAAAGGGAAATAAAAACACTGTTGGCAGAAAGAATGGAGAAGAGTTATTTTAATTAAAAATGCACTTTCTTTGAGAGTGGAGAGAAATGTGATCGGTGGTTAGCCTTCAGATTAAGAAAGAGGGAATCAGAGCGAGCAATTAATTCAGTAAGAGGTAAGGATGGTAAGATCACTTTTAAACCAAAATAAATAAATGAGGTCTTTCAGTCATTCTATACTGATTTATACAGAAATGAAGCAAATGTTAATGGAGCTGATGAGGAAATCATTAAAAATATAGAGATCCCGAAGGTCTCAAGAGATAACGCAATAGTTTTAGAGAAAGAAATTACACTGGATAAAGTCAGGGCAGCAATTACTAGACTAAATATCGGAAAGTCCCCTGGACCTGATGGTTTGCTGGTAGAGTTTTACAAAATACTCCCCAATTCTGCACTAAATCTACTGTTGAGTATGTTTACCAATTCACTATCTAAAGGTTTGTTGCCAAGTACCACGAGGTATGTTATGATTTCAGTCCTGCTAAAGAAAGGTAAAGATGAAAATCTAGCATCAAGCTATAGGCCAATAAGTTTAATTAACATGGATAATACAATTCTGGCCAAAGTAGGATCTTGGAAGTGATCCTATGAGAGACCCAGGATGGTCTCTCATAGGATCACTTCCAAGATAATTATTCAACTTTTGCATGCATTCTTTATATTCTCAGTTATAGGATCCTTTATACTACCTGTTCTAGATACTGTCGTCCAGTGTAATTTCTCTCTCTAGAACTATTGCGTTATCTCTTGAGACCTTTCGGATCTCTATCTTTTTAATGAATTCCTCATCAGCTCCATTAACATTTGCTTCATTTCTGTATAAATCAGTATAGAATGACTGAAAGACCTCATTTATTTCTTTTGGTTTAAAAGTGATTTTACCATCTTTACCTCTTACTGAATTAATTGCTCGCTCTTATTCCCTCTTTATTAATTTGAAGGCTAACGACCGATGACATTTCTCTCCACTCTCAAAGTAAGTACATTTTTTATTAAAATAACTCTTCTCCATTCGTTCTGCCAGCAGTGTTTTTAATTCCCTTTTTAATTTCAATAGTTCCGGAACCAAACCATCACATGCTGGGTTAAACATCAACTTCCTTGAAATTTCTTTTAATTACTGTTTCTAGCTCCTGATTGTTGTAAGTGGAAAAAGGACAGAGCCCCTTTAAGAAGGAAGCCCAGGACTATGGGAGGGAGCGGGAGGCAGGAGGAAGGGGAGGAGCAGGGGAAGGGAAACGGCAGTCAAGAGGTAGGAGGAATAAAGAAAGGTTGAACATGATGGTGGCTCTGTGTTCCATGGTATGCGTGGGCACGGGTGAGTGCAGAGACCACCACAACAACTGGCGACGAAGGGAAACGTCCCGCGCCGTGGAGAAAATGGTGAAGAGGGCCCGTGTGCCCAGCAGTGAAGGGCCAGGGCGCCCAGCAACAATGGAGGGCCCGTGTGCCCAGCAGTAACGGGGGCCCGTGTGCCCAGCAGCGACGGGGGCCCGTGTGCCCAGCAGTGAAGGGCCCGTGCGCCCAGCAACAATGGAGGGCCCGTGTGCCCAGCAGTAACGCCCGGCAATAGGAGGTGGGCCCGTGAGCCCTGCAGCGGGCCTGCACGCTCAGAGTAACAGGCCTGTGTGCCCTTGTGGTGGACCCGTGTGTCCTGCAGTGGGCCTGTGCGCTCAGGAACAGTGGTGGGCAAGAGCACCCTGCAATTACAAGTGGGCCTGAGTGCCCGCAGTGGGCCTGCGTGCCCAGCATCATCGGGCCTGCGAGCCCGCGCGAGCGGCAGGGCCCGTGCACCCAAAGTGTGGTAGGGCCTGCGCGCCCAGCAGCAGAGGAGGTGGAGGCCGGTGCGCCCAGCAGCACCTGGGGCCCGTGCGCCCAGCAGCGGAGGAGACGGTGGACCCGTGCACCCGCAGCAGAAGAAGACCCGTGAGGAGCTCCGGAGGAGGGTCCGTGAGCCCAGCAGAAAGAAGACGTCACGGGAGCCCACCCCGACAGCAGAGAGGACCGCCAGACGCAGCCCAGCAGAGGGAAGATGTCGCGGGAGCCCACCCCGACAGCAGAGAGGACCGCCGGACGTAGCCCAGCAGAGGGAAGACGTTGCGGGAGTCCACCCCGACAGCAGAGAGGAACGCCGGACGCAGCCCAGCAGAGGGAAGACGTCGCGGGAGCCCACCCCGACAGCAGAGAGGACCGCCGGACGCAGCCCAGCAGAGGGAAGACGTCGCGGGAGCCCACCCCGACAGCAGAGAGGAACGCCGGACGCAGCCCAGCAGAGGGAAGACGTTGCGGGAGCCCACCCCGACAGCAGAGAGGACGGCTGGACGCAGCCCAGCAGAGGGAAGACGTTGCGGGAGCCCACCCCGAAAGCAGAGAGGACCGCCGGACGCAGCCCAGCAGAGGGAAGACGTTGCGGGAGCCCACCCCGACAGCAGAGAGGGCCGCCGACCGAAGACCAGCTGAAGGAGGAGCCGCCAAGGGTCGTCCAGCAGAGCCGTCGGAACGAATCCAACGGCAGGTGGAGGCCAACGCAGAAGGGGACCCCAGCAGGAAGAGGAGCCGCCACCAGGACTACGGAGCCGCCGAACAGCGAGGAGAAGACCACGCCTGCAGCCACCGTGACAGCGCAGCAGGCCCGGCTGTTTGCCCGCTTCATCCATCGGCAGCAACAAGAGTAGGAGAATAAACGGACCGCGGCAACTGCAACCCCAACAAGTAAGGTGTTCTGTTGGGGGTCGGAAAAAAAGGGGAAAGGGAACCTCGCGTCTCCCCATGTGACATTGAAGCACATAAGGGAAAACCACATTCCGACCAAAAGGGAATCCCTGTGTCTCCCGCACGTGACACATAAAATAATACGGGGGAACTACAATACGGAAAAGGGGAATCCCCGTGTCTCCCCACGTGACATCCCAAGGGACAATTAAGTAAGAAAGATACGAATCCTCGTGTTTCCCCACGTGACACCCAAGGGGATAAGAAGCTAAGAACGCTACGGCAGAAGGGAACCCCTGTGTCTCCCCACGTGACATCCAAAGGGACAAAACGATAAGAAACACCACGGGAAAAGGAAATCCCTGTGTCTCCCCGTGTGACATTAAAGCAATTGTGCGACAGAGACTGCCACAGCAGAGAGGGGAACCCTGTGTCTCCCATGAGTGACACCCCTACAGACAACAGAGATAAACCAAAACAAAGAAGGGACTCCCAAAGCCAAAGAAGGAGGGAAACCCCGTGTCTCCCCAAGTGACATTCAAAAATAAAGGATTGAGCCACGCTACAAGGGAGAAGGAAACCCTGTGTCTCCCCACACATAACATTTAAAGAGACCATACAGTTAAACCAAACCACAACAAAAGAATGAAAGCCTGTGCTTCCCACGGGAGACCCACACAGGAAGCCATAGCACCAAGAGTCAACTGTGACCAACGCCCACGTGCCACCTGACGAGCGAAAGCAGACCAAGCGACACCATCATGTCGGCCCCGGATGCAGCGGACCCCAATGCCCAACCACCAGTACCAGGAGCACCCCCTCCCACGCAAGCCTAATGAGGAGACCCGCCCCAGTCACATTAAACCCAAGTCACGACCAGGGCCAACGATGGGAAGAGTGGATGGAAGAATTTAAGCATTTTTTTGGTGCAATTGGGAACAAAGTCCCGCCAAACAAACTTAGCATATTTAGGAACCTGGTAGGAAAAGAGGTAAAGGACATCATCAAGACAATCCCAGCTACAGACAAAACCACGTACCAACGTCTCCTCGGTGCACTAAACGACAAACTCATAACAGGATCCAACAAAGACTACGAACGCCTTGCATTCAACCAACACAGGCAGCGTCCACACGAATCGATTGGGGAGTTAGTCGTACGCCTCCAGCAGAAGATAGGAGACTGCGACTTCGCCAACTTCAATGATGAAGAAGCTATAAGACTAAGGATCATAGAAGGGTGCACCTCGTCAACACTCAGGAAACACCTTCTCATAAAGCCCCTACCCCTAGCGAAAATACTGAATATGGCAAAAACATACGAGAGAGTTGAGGCGCAGGCAGATACCATTGAAAGGAAAGTGGAACACGACGCCATTGCAGCCCTCACGGAAGAGCGACCGCAATACTCTGAGCCCACTCGACCCTGGAGAAGGAGGAAACCGAGAAGACACTGGCCAGAAAGCCCAGACACAGAACGATACCACAGGCGAGGGTGGAAACACACCCACAGACAACCATACCCAGCCTTTGGACGAACATGCTGGCTCTGCGGCCAGGAAGGTCACCTTCAGAGAATGTGTAGGACAAGACCACCCACAAGCTCGACATGCCAACCCACACCCCAGGCAAGTGTCCCGAGTACACCTAGAGCACGGTTAGACATCAGAAAAGACATCACGGTTGTGAACACCAGCCCACCCAGAAGTCTCAGGAATGCACACCCCCTTGACCCTTACGGACCAGCACTTGGCACACAAACCCCACCCGTTCTGCGAGAGGACTATGAGCTTCGCAACCGCACAGTGCCCTTGGAAATATCGTATGGGGGGGGAATAGAAGTCACAGAAAACTGCAGTGCAAAGCAACCGTACCAGACAAGGGTGGAAGAATACCCCCTAGACAAACCCCAAGACCATACCGCCCAATGGAGGACAGCACAGACAGAACAGCCCAAAGGACAGTCACGACGTGACCCAAACCAAGGAGACCGCAGAGTGCTGGACACCATCCGCACGATACCGAGTCCCGCCAGAGGACACAGCCGTCTCAGTCACCGGACAGCACTACAGCACGCACTCATCAACATCCACTACAGGTCATTCAAAGTAACCCACAAGAAGGACTACGTGCCCAAAGAGCAGGTGACAACTATGACAGAGAACTACGGCAAAATGACGCCAAAGGACTCCCTCCTCCACGAGCTATACTTTGAAGAGCAGGAACCAATGAAAGGAGAAGAGATCGAGAGAAAGGAAGAGGAGAGAGCAAAGACTTATCAAACACTGCAACAAGAGAGCGGGGAAGAGACCCACGAGCAACCAAGCAGGCCCCACCGAGCCACAAAGAGGCCCCAACGTCTCATCGAACAAATGTGACCCGGGAAGTCTCATGTTAAGCAGGGGGGAGGTGTTGTAAGTGGAAAAAGGACAGAGCCCCTTTAAGAAGGAAGCCCAGGACTATGGGAGGGACCGGGAGGCAGGAGGAAGGGGAGGAGCAGGGGAAGGGAAATGGCAGTCAAGAGGTAGGAGGAATAAAGAAAGGTTGAACATGATGGTGGCTCTGTGTTTCATGGTATGCGTGGGCACGGGTGAGTGCTGAGACCCCCACAACACTGATGCTTTCTTTCAAAATTCTTCTTCTGCCCACTCGCCCTCAATCTGGATGAATCCCAAAATCAAAATAGACAGTAAGGATATTTTCTGGCATGGATGGTTCCTCTGTGGTGTGAAATGGCTTGGAGACCTCTACAACCATGGGCGTTAGATGATGGGGAAAGAAGTTCAAGATACCTTTAATATTCCAAATTTCAATGTAACAGACTATTGCAGTCCTCATGCCTTAGGAACAGAGGTTTCATTGGTGGCCTCCATGATTCTTCTGTGTGGACACCTTTTAGTGAGGCAGTCTTTAACCTGATTCTTAGGTCAGCACTGCTGACGAAGAAATACTGTACATTTACTCCAAGAGAAAATAAACCAACTATTGCATGACCTTATGGACATTCACAGCCACTTTTCATAAATGTGTTCTGCAATGTATACCATTGTAATGAGCCCTTTAAATTAAATACACTGTAAGAAAACCATAAAAGAAAGCTTTCTGCTTACTTCTATACAGGGTCTCTGGTTACATCACAGTCCATCCCACCTACACGTTTTGGCCTGAGCAGGCACTCTGGTTCTGTGTCTTCTTCACATATTAAGCACAGTGCTGCCAAAGAACAATCGAAGAGTAGCGTTTCACTTGGCCAAATTGTTGTTATGCAAGGTGACGATGAGGAGCAAACTACTGATGGCGAAGGTTCCCACATTGAAGGTAAGAATATAGACTTCATTGGAGAAAATAAACTTTGTTTTAGCTCATGTAAATTAATCTGAGCACATTTATGTTTTTGGTTGTCCGTACACCTCAAGCTGTAAGGTGGCATAAACCCTTAGATAAATAGTGAAATTGGTCATGTCTTTGAAGGTTGAAAGTTCACAGAAATATAAATCCATATAAACAAACAATCCAGGAGAGTAAGACTTTGGTGTGTTTTTCAAATGCCTAGAATATCCCTCAATGTTAGCCGGCAACATAGTTCAATGAGTGAAGCGCTTAGCCTAGACACCGGTGTTCGGCCCCCAGGACACAAATTTGAATCCTGGCAAGGCTGACTCGGTCCTTCGTGCTTCTGGGTACAAATAATGCAGTACCATAACATTGGATAGTGATACCACCTTTTTTGTTGCACTTTTCACAGGAAGAGTAGTAATCCACAGGAAGGGCTACATTAAAAATGTATCCTAAAATGTAGGGCACATATGAAAAGGCCATCAAAAAGCAATGCGTTCCAATGCAAGGTCATCATCAGGACACTGCCTTGGTTATTCATGGCCAGGCAATTTATAATCCCATTTTTTCTTAGAACCTGAATGGTTTTCTAATACCATAGTTGAGGATAATTTCCTCCAGCAAGGTATTAAAAATACATCTTTTTGGGTTATTTTGTCATGAGAAAAAGATGCAATCTGTTTATTTTTTGTCTCGACTATGCAAGGAAAGTAAATATTACTGAACTATTTGATGAAAGCATGTATTATCTGCGGTATAGCAATGAAATATCCAGTTATAACCTTTACAAGCTGCTGTAGCCTAGAGCTCTCAAATGGGGAAAGAGAGAGAAACAAAGTACTTAATGGTCAGGATGAAGCAGGCTGTTGTGACACGCTCATATTTCTTTTTCCAAGTTGAAAAATTGAAGCTGAATAAGAAATTCGCATTGATGGACCAACTCTGACAAGTGTTTCCATTGTGTTTTTTCTCAGAAATGCAATTTATGATTTTCCCCAGTATTTTCTTTTAACTAATGTCTATTGAAGAATTGCAATGAAACTGATGATATCAATTGTTTTCATGTACAGTCCTCATTTTGCATCATTTAAACAATTGTCCACTCTACCCCCACCGGGAAGCCAATACAGTACATTGAAAATGAGCAACAGAAACATTATTGGAATTAATTGGGTACCATATTTAAAACCAGAGAGCCTTCAAACCCTGATAGCAGTGTAGAAGATTATTATCTTTTTGGCAGGGGACCCATACGCTACAGAAGAGACTGATATAACTGCGAACCACGTGCAAGAGTTTCTAAACAGTATATGCCAGTTTCAATCCAACCACATAAGTTAGCGTGTGCTTCTATGTCACTATGTTGCATGGCAATGCACAATTTGGCCACCAGCAGCAGTTGCAGAGTCATGTGGTGAAAGCTTGTGGTGGTGTCAAGTTGCACTCCTGCACCAAGAGAACTAATGTTGCATAATGGGGGTTCTGTGTTCCTATTATGTCAGAGATAGCGGGCCATAATTTAAATCAGAAAGCTCTGGGGTTTGGGCACCCACACCATTGGGAATAGGACTCCACCAGGTTGCAAACATTCCATCATTAAATTATTTCTCACTGAGTGTTAATGGTTTTTCCGAAACAGCACTGGTGTGTGGGTCTGTGAAATCAAACTAGCGGACCCTCAAAGGTTTTTCACACTAAAGGCCTACTCAGTCACTTACTTTGTAACAGGATGAGCAGTCAAGCTGACTCTTAGGAGATAGGGGGTTTGGTGTGAGGTGCAATTGACATCAAGAGAGTTTGGCAACTATTAGAATCTACACAACTGAATATTAATAATATACTATTTATTAAGAGCATACTTGCAATAAACCTGTAATGTATAACTCGGTCGAGGAAGACCGATATTAAATGAAGACCGAAACCCCTTCCAGTCCTGAGGATGAGTTGTCACTACAAAGATCAGTTAACAAGAGACATGAAAAACCTAGGGAAGAGAAGCTGGAAACAAGTCCCATGCGAATAAGGGAAGATACCCTGTACCCCCAGAGTTGAAGACTGGAGAAAGCCCCAACATATTCATATAAGGAGAGACAGGAAAGAAGATTGTCAAGTGAGCAAGGGAAGAAGAGACAACCTCAGAATGAGAATCCATGACAAGGAAGGCTTAAATGGGATCAAGACAACCCTAAATTAGGAAAGCCAGAATTGAAAAACTGGGAAGAGTCTACGAGTTTAGACAAGAGTGTGATAATGTATCTGAAGGAAAGATATTCAAAGTCTAGTATTGCAGAAAGCACAAAATATAGAGTTTTCTGGAAGAACTACAAGAGTTGATCAAAGAGACTATCCAAGAAGATTACGTTAAATATTTGTACCACAGAGAAACTTGTTTATAAAGAAACTATCAGAAGAGAAGAAAAGACCAAGCAAAGAAAGACATTCTTTTGGCCTATTTAATTTAGTTCTATATAGTGGTAGGGTCAGGTAGAATTAGTTTGGACGGAGAACATTTTAACTTTCGACTTCCTGACAACTGACGAACACCTTTAAATAGGCAGGGTATTCCCTCTAGCATTACGGAAAGATAGGCTTTAAAGATAGTTCAGAATGTCCTCAATGTGTCTGACTCCTTCTTGCGACCCGCCACAACTGTTACAGTATCTGAAGTAGGGGAAATGATTTTATTACGCACATAATTGGCCTTCTACCTTTATAAGGCACCCAAAACACTGTCAACAATACTTAAAAAATACACCCTTACCCTATCCAGTGTCCTTTTGTTTTACAGGTATGTTACCGTAGTTGTACATGTATAGATAGGGCAGGTCTAACACACACATTGCTCCATCTCAAAATTCCATAGGCACGAACTTGCTTGAAATACATTTTGAAAGTAAGTTTGCAGTGTTATAGCACAATTAGTATTAAAATGTACGTATTCAAATGTTGAGGTTCCTGTCATGAAAAGAGCAGATTATTTATTTTCGTTTTTATTTGTTATTTATATAGTGCCTTATGCCAAGGTGCTGTACACAACCAATTTACAGTACAATTGAAATGAACAAGGGGAGTACAATAAAAAATATAACTTACAATGAGACTTAAAATACAATTAAGATTGAAGTAAACAAGTTTTTAGAGCAGCACAGAAAATAGAAAGAGTTAATAGACCGCAGATAGCGAGGGAGAACATTCCAGTAAATAGGAGCCAATAAAGAAAAAGAACGAGAAGCGAGAGGAAGCACATGGAGGGCGAGATACAGTTAAAAGATAGTGCGTTTAAGAATGAAGAGTCCGAGAAGGAACATGAAAATAAACAAGAGAGGTAAAATAAATAGGAGCAAGTCCATAAAGGGATTTGAATACTATTCAGAGAAAGTTGAATTTAAGTTGAGAGTGGAAGGGTAGCCATTGAAGAGAGGCCAAAGAGGGAGAAATAGAATCACAAATAGGTAAGGAATACAGGAGACGAATAGAGGAATTGAAAACAGATTTAAGAGGAACTAGACGAGAGACTGGAAGACCAAAGAGGAGTACAGAACAATAGAATAATCGAGAAAAGATCAAAGAAGAGATAAAAGCTTAGTGGCACTGAAAGTGAGAAAAGGTCTAACTTTCCAAATATTGAAGAGATGGAAATGACAGGAACGGGATGTGATCGAAATGTGATGAGCAGACGAGAGATTAATATCAAGCTAAAAGCCAAGATTGCGGGCAGTGAGAGAAAAAGGCAGATGAGAAGGGGAAAACAGGACGAAAGGAGGAGAAACAGGCACAGGAATAGTATTAGCAGGAAAAAAGCGAACTTCGGTCTTAGACAGATAAAGGACAGGAAAGTGGTGTGACATCCACATTTTAATAGCAGAGAGACAGGGAGAGAGATTCACGTGTATAGTAGGTGTAAAAGAAGAAAAAGATAGGAGTAGTTGGGGGTCATCAGCATAAAAATTATGGCAGCCCAAAAGAAGAGATATTAGCCAAGAGAGAGGTATAGAGAATGAAAAGATATGGGACAAGAACAGACCCTTGTGGAACACTGTGCGAAAGAGGAAGGGGATCAGAGCAATAAAGATACTGAATAAGTGCGATTAGATAGTTAAGATTGAAACCATGTGAGTACAGAACCAGAAAATCCAAAGGAGGAGAGGGATTGAAAAAGTAGTGTTTGATCCACTGTATCAAAAACAGCGGATAAGTCCAAGAGTATAAGAATAGAAGAGTGTTTATCATAGCGGGCAGAAAGAAGAGAGTCACAGATGGAAAGAAGAGCAGTTCCCGTGGAATGAAGGGGTTGAAAACCAGACTGTAAGCAAGGTAAATTAGTGTTAGTGTCAAAGGAAGAAGTAGGCAAGACTTTCCAACAATTTAGAACATTAAGGAAGAAGAGAAATAGGATGAATGTTAGAAGGAATAGCAGGTCCAAGGAAGTTTTTTCAGGACATGTATGTTTGAATAGAAGAGCAAAGGTAGAAGTGGTTTGAGAGATATTGAGAAGACTAGTAAGGTAAGAATTGAGAGAAGGATAGATTTTAGAAATAAGAGTAGAAGGAACAGGATCTTTGGGAGAAGCAGTAGGATGAGCCCGAAAGATGAGTCAAGAAGTATCAGAATTAGAAATCGTCGAGAAAGAAGAAAAAAGCGCAGTAGAAGAGGAAGGGGAAACCGGGCGAGAAGAAGGCCGAGAAATTAGAGAAGTGGCAGAACAGAGATAATTCACCTTAGAAGTGAAGAAATTAGCAAAATCAGATGCAGTAAGAGTGGAGAGAAAGGAGTGATCAGGCAGAGGGGGAGACAATAGACAAGAAAGGGATTGGAAAAGACAGTGGGGGTGAGATGATTGAGAGTGCGAAAGATCAGAGTAAATGAGACATTTAGAAGAAAGCAGTGCATCATATAGACCATCAGACACAGATCGGGACAGTATTGCACTATATCATTGTTTGTCTCCTCCCCCTCCAGCACTATCTGAAATGTTGTCAGGGCTAGTACGATAGTCGCTTGTTTCGTTCCTTTCCCTCCTTTCTCCTCCCCTCTCCCTCACCTCATGTAATTTTCCGGCTCTACCAGAAATGTCATCAGGCCTAGTACGGTAGTCACCAGTCTGTTCCCATCTCCTTCCTATTGCACTGAAATGTTGCTAGGCCGAGTACGATAGTTAATTTCACATTCTTGTTGTTCATGGCCTGTAAGAATGTTTTGTATTTTCCCTTGTTCCCTCCTTTGTTGTGAAGTGCTTTGAAACACATTGTGTTTAAGCGTTATATAAATGAACTATCATATCATATGCCAGCGACGCTCCAGGGGACGGAGAGCCCCTCGCATGGAGAGAAGGTCAGGAGTAAGCTAAGGCTGGGAAGGCTTACGCAAAGGAAGACATTTAGAAAGAGGATATAGAGTATCAAGAGAGGTATAAAGGGAAGTGGAGAAAGCTGAGGCAGCATCATCGATAGAGATGAAAAAGTAGAATGGGACGGAAGAGTGGCAATACAGGAAGATACAAGGAGAGGAGTATTGAAAGTGCATAGATCTTGATGATAATAAAAGAAGGGGTAAGAGCAGGAGGTGGTGAGCAAATGTTTAGGACAGGAGGATAAATAGAAAAGAAGAGCAAATGATGATCAGAGGAGTACCCAGGATAAATAGAAACATCAGAGGTAGACATAGAAGAGGTAAAAGTAAGATCCAAAGAGGATGCATATACGTGGGAAGGAGGAGTAGAAAGTGGAGAGAGAGACAATAAGAGTCAATAATAGCAAGAAATGGAGAGGAGGCATGAATAGAAGAGAGATGTAGATTAAAGTCGCCAAATAGTAAGAACAAATTAGGGCAACGCAGGACGACACCAAGTAGAGCATCAATGTCGTTGCAGAAAGTAGAAAGAGGACCAGGAGGACGATAGTTCAAAAGAAAGCTCACAGCACAAGGCTTAGAGAAAGTGGAACTAGAGTATTCAAAGGCAGTTTATTTAGGTAACGATAGGGAATTAGAATGAATTGTGGAGGAAGGCCAGTAAAGAATACCAGCATCTCTTCC
Source organism: Ambystoma mexicanum (assembly GCF_040938575.1). Taxonomy (NCBI): domain Eukaryota; kingdom Metazoa; phylum Chordata; class Amphibia; order Caudata; family Ambystomatidae; genus Ambystoma; species Ambystoma mexicanum. The sequence goes on along the minus strand of NC_090921.1, from coordinate 1,017,301,401 downwards.
ACGACCCAGAGAACGTGGAGCATGAGTAAAAACAGCATTGGATGTGAATAAGGAAGCAGGAATAGCAGAGTTAAAAGATGAAAGCCAAGCCTCAGTAATGCATAGAAACTACAGATTGGGTCGTAGAAACAGCAAGAGGGACTGCAGTTCACAAAGCTGGCTCGCCTCCCAACCAAGGGCAGAGTGATGTTATGGGCACTAGGCTGGAGCAGATGGAATAGGCTGGAGCAGATGGAATATGCACAGTAGGGCAACGCTGGGTCTGGGTAGCTAACAGCCACCCCAGACTGTGCCAGATATAGTCTTGTTCTGGCTGACCAGAGAAGCTTCCAGGACCCCCGGAGGAGCAGGCAGTCAGTAGATGGTTCAAAGGGGAAGAAGAAAAGTTCTCCCAGCTGACAAGCCATCACAGCCAGGAGCATCTTGATGATAAAGTGGCAAGGATCATGCAGATGGAAAATGTAGGATAATGCAGGTAGAACAGATATGGAGAGCAGTGCTAAACTGGGCAGACTGTGCCTTGCTTTTACAGTAGCCAGAATACTAGCCACAACACTAAGAGTCCAACCCAAATCACCCCAATAGGTTGCTGCCAGAGATGCACAGCTCAACGGGGCTCAATAGTGTGCCCCGGCAGACACTGTGCAAGCAACAAGCCAACAAAGGGGAACAGACAAAAGCAGAGCGCAGAGAGAGGACTTTAGTGTGTAAATTGGAAGAAAGCCATCCCCTGGAGTGAATTACCAGTCCTTGCTGTGAAAGGCACCCCAGATGGGACTCCTATTCCCAGTTTAAACAAATGTATACAAGGCAGACGTTATCTTTTTTTTTGTTTTAATTGTTTTTATTGGCATTTTCAACTTTACAAACTGTAAAAAAAAAAAAAAAAACACCACCTCCCCTCCCTGTAGACCCCCCCCCCCCATTCCTGCTTCTCTAGTGACCAGGCGCCATCTTGTGCATCTGGTAGGCATTGCAGTTTCACAGTATATCCAGAATCTTCAGGTTTTGGGGGCACCATTGCATCGAGTAGTCCCTGCGTAGAAAGTCCAAAGCCATTCCCCAGTCTTGGCGAACATTTTCTCTGTCACCATACGTTAGCCACTCCATCCCCACTATACCCCACACCTTCCTTAACCATTCTACATTCGTGGGGGGTTCTTTGCGCTTCCAATTCTTAGCTATGACCACCTGTGCTGCTATAAGTAGGACCATGTACTCCTTGCTTTGGGTTTTAGTTGGGATTTTCAGGGCCGAAGATGCCACACATCCACTCCATTTGGGAGTAGCCGGGGGTACCCTGGACCATCTTCGAGATCTGGGATTTGACTTCTCTCCAGAATCCCTATAATTTCGGGTAGTCCCACCAGATGTGCCTCCAGTCTCTCCTCCCTGAACACTGCCTCCAGCATTCCTGGGCCTTTCCTGGGTACATAGAGTGTAGCCTCGCTGGGGTATAGTGCCATTGCACCATCACTTTCTACCAGGCTTCCCTGATCTGGATTGACTTTGGTTTGGGATTTGCGCCCATAATAGTCCCAGTGCCTATTCGGTATGTCCTCCCCCAGTGTAGTCTGCCATTTTTGCATATAGGGCCACCTCTTGGTGGGGCCCTCCCCCTGCAAAAGTCCACATAGGTTAGAGATCACCTGTTTGTCCCTGAGTGCGATACAATGATCTTTTCAAAAAAGTGTTAAGGCACGTGTCCCTGCTAGTCTAATATCCGGTTGCTAAAGTCAATGTCTTAGCTGGTCGTATTCCAGTCTTTCATTTTCCTGCAGGCCCAACCTTTTTTTGCACTCTACAAACGATCTGATCTCTCCTACCTCATACATATCCCCCACTTTAGTGAAGCCCTCTGATCTTCATTTCACAAAAGATCCCTGTGCCATACTCAGAGCGAACTGTGGATTCCCAAACATTGGGGTGAATGGGGACGGGATTGTGGAGATCCACTCTTGGTTAATTTGTTTATCCCACACATCACACACCACTGAGAGAACCTGACTCTGCCTTATGTTTTTGGGTTTGTCCCGTTTATGTAACCACAGCACGCCCCTTAGGGGGGGATGTGGTATGGCCTTGTCCATCTTGGTCCACGGCTTGGTCCTGTCGTACCACTCATGTAGGACCCTCAGCTGGGCTGCTGCATAGTAATTCCCGAAGTTTGGGAGGTGAAATTACCCCCCCCTCTCTCCCCCTTTGACTTTGGTGCCATCAGGGTCTCTAGAGCAATCGGGGGTGCTTGTTATGCCAGATAAAGTGGGAGATTATCCTGTTTAGTGATTTAAAGAACGCCACTGGTACCTTAAGTGGGAGGGACTGAAAGAGATAGAGCACCCTAGGTAGCGCTACCATTTTAATGGAGGCTATTCTTCCAATCCAAGCTATCCAGAGCGGGGTCCATCTAGCCAGGTCTGCTTTGATTCTTACCAGTAACCCCGTATAATTGGCCCTGTACATGGATGTGATAGAGTCCGTCAGGTTCACCCCTAGATACTTTATCGTGGTGTTTGTTATTTTGAGCGGAGAATCACTCCTCACTTGCCTCAGTTGGTTCTGTGTAAGCCCCAGACTTACAAGTTCAGACTTTGACATATTGATCTTCAGCCCTGACACTTTTTCTACAGCTGACAGTTCCTGCACTTTTCCCGGTAGGCCCTTGGTCATTGCCTCCATCTCCTCCCTTGTGATTTCACCCTCTAAACTGTCCCTGTCCATGCTATTCAATTTGCGGACCTCTATCTGCTCAAAGTACTGCTGCACCTCTACTTGACTTGAGCTATCTGACCTGTATAAAGCCCTTTAGAAGGCTTCAAACACTTGCACTATTTTATTTGTCTCGGTACTGTATGACCCATCCGGCAGCCTCAGTGATTAAATGGTGCAGTCTGCCTCGACCTTTCTGAGCTGTTTGGCAAGGAGTGTGTGCTCTGTTTTCATTGATATAATAGCGCTGCTTGGTGCGTAGGAGCATGATCGTAGCAGCTCAAGTTGAGATTGAAGGTCCTTTAACTTGTAACTCCCCCTGTTCTTATTATTTGCGAATTCCTGCATGGCAGTCGCTACCTGTGTTTCCAGGTCTGACTCCATTGCCTCCCACATCTTCCTTTTACGGGCCTGTACCGCAATGATTTCTCCCCTAATTACATCCTTGAATGCCTCCCATACCCCTCTGGAGACACTTCTCCCTGTCCATTATTGGCAAAAAACGTGTCTATCCTATATCCCAATTTGCCCACAGTTATTTAGTCCGACAGTATCTCTCCCGGGAATGTCCAGGCCCACAGTCCCTTACGCGGTTCCCACCTTTTTATTGCTAGCATCAAGGGGGCAGACACTGTAATTGCCCCGAGGTGAACCTCCTGTACCGCCCCCAGGATCGACGCAGAGACCCAGAGTTAATCAATCCTAGACAAAGTTTGATGCATGTGGGAGAAGCACCTGTAGCCGCTCTCCTCCCTCCTAAACTCCCGCCACACGTCCCGTAGGGCCAACTCGTCGAATGCCTCCCTCAAGCTCTTGGTTGGACGGATACTCCTCTGGTCCCTACCTGTGGATCTGTATGTTTCCCTAGCCACCGCATTACTTATTGTAGAAAGATTATCTGGTTGGTGTTGGGTGCATATATAGTCCCAAGGGTCATTTTCCTTTCCACCAGACACACCTTCAGGAATGGATACCTCTGCTCCTTGTCTTCTAGGGATGAGCTAGTCTGCATGTTGAGATGACTACGAAACCCTATAAGCAAACCTGCTGTTCTTCCCTGCGCATTTGCCTGATGTGTATGCCCAAATTGTTGGAGTCCGATGAGCAACCTGTCAGTTTTCTTTGTGTGTCTCTTGGAGCATAATTATGTCCGCTGGGGAGCACCTAATTAGCCCCTCTACTATCTTGCTTTTTGCCGGGGAGTTTAGTTCCCGTACGTTACATGAGGTAATTCTAAGCACCATCTCCCGTTGGGTACTCTAGCTTCACTGAGATGAACCATGTTTGCTTCCCCCTTTCCCCAACTGGTTCTTTATTGTAGGTTTGTGTGCCCCACTCCACCAACCCCCCTCTACCCCGAACAAGCCCCACTCCCTTCCCCTGCCCAACTTCCCTTTACCCATTATTCAACTCCCCCCTTCATCCCCACCTTCTCCCTCACCCCTACCCCGTTCCCCCTCTGTCGAGTTCCCAAGAACTACCCCAGATACTATCCTGAGGTTTTGGACCTTTTTCACTCCTTGAATCCTCCCATGTTGGGGTGAAATACACCCCTTCCGTGATTCCATGACCTACTCCCTGTCTCCCCTCCGTCGGGGCCTCCTTGTCCCCTTCTCTCCCCCCTCACCTCACGTTGCCCTCATTTGTTTTAGAGCTACCCCGGTCCGCCCTGGGGGCCAAACCCTGGTCAAAGACCTAACTGGCCTATTCGGATTGTCTGACCATTTGCCTTTATTTGGGCTGCGGCCCCTTTAGGGATACTTCTCCCCCCCTCCTGCCTCTGCGCCCTGACCCTTCCCAAGGTCTGGTGGTATCTCCTGGCTGGCTAGGGCTCTGCGCTTGTGGTTGGTTTGGCTCCTCTTCCTTCCTCACACAACGTGACTCTCTGGGTCCTCCCTTCCCAGGTAAAGGTAAGGCCGAATGCTAACATCTACTTGTATGCAATGTTTTTGGATATTAGGATTTTTGTTAGTGGTTGCATAGCTCTCCTTTTCTGCAATGTAGTCAGTGCCAAGTCCTGGTAAAGCTGGGTCTGTGAACTGTTGCTCGTTATTCCCTGTTAGCCCCTGGCCACTCTGAGAATGTCCTCCTTCATCGTGTAGGATGTCAGGGCCGCCAGGAAGTCCCGTGGTTTTACACCCAGGTCTCTCCTCTTGGGTCCCATCCTGTGCACTCGGTCGATCTTGACCTCCCCTGGACTAGTTTCTTAAAGTAGGCACCCAAAGCATTGCTGAATTGTCCCCTTGGGTCTGTGTCTGGAATCCCTTCACTCAGACCCTTCACCCGGATATTCGACCTACAGGAGCGGTTCTCCAGGTCTTCGGCTTGTATTTCAAGGTTATGGGTGGCCCTTGCAACCTGCTCCAAGAGGAGACTGTTTTGTTTAACATCTTCTGCAACTTCTGATAGCCCGCTCTCGTGGTTTCCACTCTGTCTCCCAGGGTCCGTAATGTCCCTCCTGACTTCCTGCATCCAGCTTTGAATGTATATTGGCGTAATTGGTCCTGGAAAGAGCCCACAATCCTTTCTTCCATGCCTTAAGACACTCCTTGAGGTCCTCCTTGTTAAGGGCCATGGCTCCTGCTGGCTCTCCTCTGGAACTACCTTTGTGTTGCTTCTCCGGGGCTGGGCCCTGCACCTCTCCCTGCTGCTGCCTCCAGCAGTGCTCCAATTGGGTGTCCGTCGACCCTTTAGGTTCGGTAGACGTGGTCTTGGCCGCTGGCATCTGGAGAGCCTTCCCCAGTGCCGTCTCCTTCTTAATGCTTCTCTCGTGGGGGTGATTACCCTTCCCTTATCTGGCTTGATACCCGTGGACCAGGTCTATCTTTGGCTCCAAAGTGCACCTTCTTATCCTCTTGAGAGGTGGTGACGACACTCGGTGGGTCTCTTGCAGCTGACTGGGGTATTCCGGGGTCGCAGCCCCTGTCCTGAACGCAGGATCAAGCTGCCACTTCCTCCTGACCTCCTTCCTTAGAGGGCTCCACCGGATGAAATATGTTCTAAAGCCAGACTGAGTCCTCCCTCTTGCCCCGTTTACTTGCTTGTGGCTAGTGCTTCAGACTTTTATTTGGCTGCTTCCAGGACTCCCGTTGCATGAAGGTACTAGGTCTGGCGTAAATGAGGTAATGCCACTGGGTGGCACCACGTCGCCCAATGGCTAGGTACCCCATGGGGATCCGGGGCCCCCCCCACGTGTCTCAGGCCGGGCCCGCCCCAACCAACTAGAGACTCTCTGCCCAGCCGTACATCCCTGATCTTCTGGCTCGGAGTGGCGAGCCGGCGTTACATCTAAGGGCGATGAGAGAGACGGGAGCAACCGCCCCAACCTGGATCCACAAACACTGGAGTGCTGGACCCCGCAAAGTCAGACTGCCCACCAGGGGAGGGCGGCCACAGTGCCTCTTGGTTGTCAGCCCTTGTGGCTGATGGCCCCCCCCCCGTAGCTGGGGAACACCGGTGCCCCTGGGACTGCATCTCGCCCAAGCTGCAGACGATCAGCCGTGGGGGGGAGGCCGCCAGCACAACGCACTGCAGAACCCTGACCCCTCTTACTTGGTGCTCCATGGAGGTATCCGGGCTCTGCCTACCCTCTCTCCCCCCGGGGCCCCTGCTTCTGGGGGTGCAGGCGTTCTGCTCTCCTCCTGACCCTGGTCTCAGATACTGGTCTGCTTCCTCATGAAAGTTTTTCCCTCTCAGCCGGCTTGGCCTCCACTGTCTCACCGCCAGGCACCGCAGCAGAGATCCTAGCTCCTCCTCCCGTGCCTCGACACTGCTCCCCTGGGTTAGATGTTGATGGCCTTCCCAGAGGGGGTGGGGGTGTACCGTAGCCACTTTGCCGATCTTCCTGTCTCCGGATCACTCAGTTCCTTACGCACCTCTACTTTAAGAGAGCCCCTAGCTGCCTCACAGCTCTGCCGTCCGCGCCGCCGGCCGCTTCCTGGAGGGGGTTCCCGGCTCCTTCTCAGCCACCGGATTTATGCTGGCCTGCTCCCCGCCTCAGCCCTTGGCTAGTTCCATTTCACCTTCTGCAGCGCTGCAGGCTTCCCTGGCTCAAATCCCCCTTGCGGTGTAACCACTCTCCCGGAGGTCGCCGCAACCCACTGCCGTCACTTTGCGGTGCTCAGCTCACCCCCGCGGGCTTCTACAGTGGGACGCACAAGGTGAGGGACATACACTCCTCAAATTGCCCTCTGTCAGCTGTATGGGGGGGGTCTTGTCGTAAATGGGTGTTGCTTTTGCTGTTCGGAGTCTGGGGAGCAATGGTTTTGAGTCAACCTTCTGAAGTCGACCCACTGCTGGAAATTATTCAGCTGAAAATTATTCCGTATTCCGTCTCTTTCTGAGGTGGCCGGAGAATAATAGTCTTTCTGTCATGGGTACCAGGCAGGTAGTTGGGGCAAGTTGGGTGGAGGCTTGGCAGGCCTGGCATAGGCACACAAAAAGCCCATAGCAGATGCCGTCTTTTCATTCCTTCCTGGTGTTTGTAGTAACTTCCTGGTTACCACTTCCTATTGCCAAACAGGAAGTGCATGACAATTCATGAGCTCTCTAGTGTTTGGGTGTGGCTCACTATATAAGACACACCCAAGATTCTTCCAGTGCTTCGTGTTGCTTACTGTGAGCTGCATCAGCAACACACTCGCCGTGCTCCGGGTCAACCTGCTTCTGCTTACCTGCTCCGGATCATCCCGCTTCTGCTTACCTGCTCCGGATCTACCCCTGTGCTTTCTCCACGCCGCAGCCTTCTCCGGTCAAGAGGAGAATCCTACACCGGCACCTGTAAGCACAAAGAAGAACTTTGTTAGCGCGCGCACTTCCATAATGCTGCACATACTCACCGAATCTTCCCGCTACGCTGGAATCCAGGTCAGTGGTCCGTGCGCTCAAAGCCCTGCAATAGAAAGAAGAGACATTATTCATTGTGCTCGCTCCAATAACGCAGAGACATTATTCACTGCGCACTCTCCAATAACGCGGTGCATACTTAACACAGTTTCTACTTACCAGACGACCAAGTCTCCAGAAGCACTGAACCCAGTCTCGAGGCACTAGCACTCCATAACCCATTCCTGCAAGGGAAAGGAGAGACATTACTAGGTGTGCTCGAACCTATGACGCTGCACATACCTACCAGCGGCTGACTTCTACACGCAGCGCTACTCACCCAAAACATACCGTGGCAAATAAGGACAATACGGACAATTCCGGACACTCAACGTCCACCGCGCAACGTTCGCTTTGTGGAAAGGACTATCTAGCTAGTGAAGAAACTGGCACATTGGACACTCTGCCTCGCTGTGAAGGCACATAACAGCATGTGGCATCAGAACTCGGCAAACATTTATTGGGAGCATCCCTATGAGTGAATCGCGCCCCTGCGAGTGCAGGATGGAGTGCACACCCTACTAAAACTGAAGGTAAGCTCTTAAGGGACATCACAGCACAAAGAAAGAGAAGAGAAGAGAAGAGAAGGGAAGGGCCCAGGGGAATCAGGTGAATTCTGGTCTGAGTGTACATCATGTACTTGACAGGTGTTCTTCCGGGCGAAACAGGGGAAGTGAGAACTTGGGGTCAAAGGAAGCTCATCCATCCCTCCTGCAGAGACACAGGTGAGTGTGACACTTTCTTACTCGCAGCTCTCAGGGAAGCTAGCAATGCTGCTATGTCTAGCTGCATGCTGCATGCTGAAGAGTGTTAGATGTCAAAGGCGCTGGGAATAGACAGAAAGATATTTTATCCAGAAGGTGTGGCATTTAGCATAGCTAAGAGAACGAAGAGTGACTCAGGGATCATTTCCTACCCTTATTTTGCAGAGAATAAGAAAATATGCGTAGCACAGGGCATAAAAGATTATGAAGTTTCGACTGCGCATCTTAGACCCCAGGGCGTAACACAACTGCTTATAGCGCATAGGAGGCCTCATCACGCCGTGGCTACTGCAACGATTGCTAGATGGGTTAGAGAAGTCATGCAGTGTGCTGGCATAGACTTATGCTTATTTGGCACACATTCAGCTAGGGGAGCGATGGCTTCTAGAGCTTTCTCAGCAGGAGTATCATTACAAGACATAATGAAATCAGCCGATTGGTCTTCTGAATCAACATTTAAAACGTTTTATTTCAATCTTGTATCAGAAATTACTAGTAGGGTGGTAGCAAGCTTTGAACAAGCAAACAAGCATAATATCAAGCAAAGGCACATTACCTGAGCTACCTTCACCTATGAAGTAAAAAAGTGCCCAAAGTACAAAAAACCTTAAAGTTAACTTGCCTGCCACAACTAATCCTCAACTTAAAGATTTCTTGAATCAAAGGTTCCGAAAAAGGGAGTTGTCGGAATAGCCAAATCAAATGGTGCATTGAGGACAAAGAATTTAAAGTCCTTCACTTAGGTGAAAAGTGTTAAGGGTCTAATTTGAAGTTCGCTTCGAAATGAATGTCTAGCAATTAAAGTGGTCTTCTCTTAGGGTCTCCTCGGGTAGACAACCAACAGGGCCGCTTATGTGAATGTCTCAAATCGGTACCTGTAGTTTCCTTATAGGTGCAGGGCTTCTTAGGCGATGTATCTGCTGGGTCCTGCACTTTAGTTCATAATACATCCTCTGGTTGATACATCCCTCTCTATTGGTTGTTTGGCACATTACCCAACCTCCTGTTGGGGTTCTGTGTTGTTGGATTGTCAGCCTGTCGTGGGCTACGGGCCTGCTTAGCCCTGTTCTGGTTCTCATTTCTCTCAGCCTCAGCCACTCCCGGGGTTTTTAGATTCTCTGGCTTTTGCCCTGCTCCTCCAGGGTGCCTTGCTTATGCCCTGGTCTCACTACACACAGGTCTTGAAAAAGCTTCCCCTTAGCCTCTTCCAAGGCTTCTCAGGCATGTCAGCTCTTGCACATTGTTTGGCTTAGGTGGTGCTGCAAGGGTACTTTCCGCGGGCAATATCCGTTTCCTCCATTCCCGGTTCTTCAGACAGCTGGTTCTTCAGACAGCTTCTAAGCAAGCAATGATACAGGGTAGTCCTTCACCCAAGCAGCAACTCCTCCTTCAGGGAAACCGCTCCTTTTCATGCACCAGTGTCGGAGGGGGAAGTACAGGGAATTTTTTTTAACCTGGCTCCTCCCATAGGCTATATAGTGTTCCAAGCATTCGGGACTTGTGCTCGAGCTGCCGAAGGAAAAGGCCAAAGCCTTTTATTCTGATGCTCTGCAGTGCCTCTCTACCTGCGTCTCTCCTCTTTCATCCCGCAGTGCTGAGCACGCCACCGTCCCAGTGCTCCAGTGCTCCAGCAGAGGAATGCTGTGGGGCGGACACCTCCTCATCGTCCCGCTCCAGTGGCCGGCACTGCCGGGCAGTCGTAGGTAGCTCTCTTGTGGGGATTGCAGCACCGCCATTTACCACAACCCACAGAAGACAGAGGTTTATGGGGACAATTGGTCTCACTGTTGGATTATGAGGGAAGAATGGTACCATGACCTTCAGAATGGCCTTTGTAGTATTACTTTGCATTGGGAATGCCTCTGGATATCGGGGTCACACAGTCGATGAGAAATAGAATATTGTTGTTCCCCGATGTTGAGGGTTTGAGTGGTCCAAATCTGTCCATGTCGATTCTGTGGAACAGTACTTCGATGATAGGCAGGGGTTTGCAGAGGGGTCCTGAGCACATCATGTGAGAGGTCAGAAATGTGAGGTGGACAACTTTGTGACCTACCTATGAAAATAACTAAAGGAAACACTCTGACAAAAGGAATCTGTCTCTCACACTTATACATACAACAAACATATAAATGGAAAATATGGCAATTCAAAATATAACAAAACCAAAGTTATTTTAAACATAAAACCTCTGTAACTGTTTCTCCTTGTGATGTGGGTAATGTCCCCTTCCACAGATTCAAAGCAGGAATTTGTAACAACAGTTCAAGAATAGAAAAATCCGGATTTACACAAAGTTCTGATGATAAGGTTCTTCTTGCTCCAAATGTCTCTTAGTGAACTTTTCCAACAGTTCAAAAGAAATAACAATCTGGATTGTCTAACAGCAAAATGTTCTGGTTATATAGAGCCCTTCTCCTGGCTAAAAAGCAAAAATTAAAAATTTGGAAAAGTGATGCTTCTCCGAATACTGAGGATTAGTTGCGAGGTTTGTGCCTGCTATCCAGGAGAGAGAGGGTGTCCTTTAAAGCAAAGGAGCAACTTGACAAATATGAGAGGATTTGGGGAGCATTTAATGATCTCTATGCTTAGTTATCTATTATAGTCTAGGAGAGGTTTAACAATAATAATAATGTTTTTTTCTTCTTTTCTTCCTTTCTCTCTCGTTTTAATTTCAATTCTTGATTGTTCTTTATGGATAAGTTAATATGATGAAATTGCATAAGTATTCTTTGAATATTGTGTTATTGTATTACATTTTGTTGTCAATGTGTAATATTAAATGTATAAATAAAGTTTTTAAAAAAAAGAAATAACAAACCCTTGGTTCTCCACTGGTAACAAAGAGTTCAACACATTCTTCTGTGGGACCAAATAATCGTTCACAGTTCCTTAATAGTAACAGAAATAGTTTTGTCAGGGTGATTTCACAATGATTCACGTCATGTAGCGCCTTGCCACTTCTTCTCCACAGTCTTTAACCACAATGCAGTACTTAAACAAAGTCCACCTGGTCCACTCCCCTGCCACGTCTAACCCTGCAAATTCCCTTGCCCTGGTATACTCTGCTGCCAGGACCAAAAGCTCTGTGCTCTACTGCCAGTACTTCTGTGGTAAAGTTCACTTTCAACTATTTAGTTACGTCTTTTGACTTTCAACAACTTAAGTAATGAACACTTCTTCTAGAAATACTTGAAAAACATTGATGCTGTTTATAATGCAGATTATTCTGCTCTCCTCCTGAATACTCGTTATCAAGAGGGCTGCTCTTTTGCCAAAACAAACTCTTTGGATTTTCAACAACGTCAATACAGTCTACTTCTGCTGGGAAAACATAAAACACATTAGTGTAGTTGGTTCCATCCTTGGGATTGCCACCTGCAAGGCAGATTATGCTCCTGTCCTCCATAATGCTGGCTATTAGGAGGGCAGCTCTTCTGCCACCCTTGTTTTCCCCTTCTTATACCAACCAAACGTTGATAATGACTTTTTCTCACACTTGTTTCTCTGTGGCTTAGCCAATGCTTTGTTGGGCCTTTATAAACTATTACCTATTCCTCTCTGTGCCAATAGGTTTTACCATTAGCCCGTTTCTCAATTTCCCTCTTTAGGTTTTGTCGATATGGGTTTTTGGTAATCTCTCTTAATATTGCCTTCTCTTGGCTTTGGCAATGGTGTTTTTCTTGCCTTCAAAATTATAACTGCACCCAAAATTCTTATTCTGCCACTGTGATTGGTAAGCATCAGATTGGTTAGTAAAGTTACTCTTAGGTTGCCATTTCCACTTCTTTACATTGGTTCGACATTCAATAGTATCAAGTCAGGCTAGCGGGCGATTACGGACCGTTCCGGGGTCACATACAACTAGTGAACTCACCGGGGGCTGCATACGCGTCCGCTCGTTCCGCTGCCTCCTTGTCTTCTGCTTCCTCCGCTTCCCTTTATCAGGTAAGACGCTGCTTTCCGAAGCCTGCGCCGGTCGAGAGAGGAGCGTTCCTCGCTCCACCAGCACTCCGATGCTTGCCTGGCAACGGAGTATGCGTTACTTGGGGGATATCTTTTAAAGTAAACGCTTCCTGCCACACAACCTCTGCATACAGGATCCCGAAGGGCAGAGACTGTCACAAAGCTGGCATCTGCGTCCCTCACAGCGGTGGCTTTGGAGTCTCGACCTTCCTGCAACTTCTGCTGCCATTGCAACGTGGAGAGTCGACTGCGTCTTCACCTTCTGCTTCTACTGTTGCTACTATTTACTACTTTGGCCTGCACCTGAGGGGGTCTTTTATATCCACTAATCCCTCTCAGGTGTGGGTCATTACAATCCCTGGTCTGCACCTTGCTGTCCAGTGCCTCCAGATCCCTCTTGCCTCCAGATCCCTCTTCCTCGTCCCAGTACTTTGGGCATTGTGGGCCTTGAAGTCCCCAATGTTACAATTAGCTTTTTCTTCTAGAATTTCAAATTTACAATAGGCCATTAATAGGGTGTGATCTCTGGGGAAGTTGGTTATATGTATTATCCCGTTCCTCCTGACCTGTTCTCCCCTCCATTTTAATCCTCCCACAGAACACCACGCCCAAAGTCAGGGTCAGGTAGCATCTCCTTTCCCTCTCTACGTGGGAAGGGTCCCAGGCCATGAAGTCTTTAGACAGATGGGACAGCAATCACAAAATTGTTTCACCTTGGCATACATCCCCAGTAGAAACATGTTAATAGTATCTTCCAAGTCTTCTCCAGTCCCAGATACCCAGCGGTCAGGTTTGAGTGTGTTAAGTCCATCACTGCCTGCCTGAATTGAGTGGACACCAGTAGCTGTTGATAATTTACGTCGTCCCCTTCGGGGATTGACACTGATTTGGTACAGTACCCCCCTTTCTCGATTAAATGGGGGACTTGCTTTATTTCAATCTCCATCTTTGGTATCACAGACTTTCTGGCCTGCTCCAGGAGGGGGTCTGTTATTTGAGCTTTAGTGAACTCCTAGAACACAGGCCTGGTGGCAACAGTGGCAGCTTCTACCCTCGCTTGGGGTTCTCATCTCCCCAAACCCTGCCCCTTCTTTATCAATTGTATTCAGCTTCTCTACTTCTTCATTTGTCTGTAGCAAAATCTTCTCTCCTATCAACTGGGCCACCACTTTCCCTGGTTTCACAGCAAAGGACCAATGTGTTAGGTTCAGCAGAAGCACCTTGACCTCTCCACAAAAGTCTTGGTCGATTACTCCTGCACCGACCGCTAGGGAATAATTTGGGGCCAATATGAAATGAAGAATGTTCTCATAGGTTCTCTCTATTACTTCAATTTCAGGCCAGTTTGAACCATGGCTTATGCTTGGGGCTGAATGGTTGTCTCTTCATCGGCATACAAGTCACATCTGGCAGCTTCTGAGGTGACGAGTAGGCAAATGGGCCATACAAGTCTGGCTCACCACTCTTAATATCTTGCGATAATGGGCAACCTCTTTATCAGGGTCTTACTGAACCCCACTTCCTGACACCACACATCACAGGTGGCATAGGGGTGTGTCACAAAATGAAGAAACTGGAGCAAAAATTAGGAAGAATGGGAAAGACAAATGATTAAGCCCTAAACAATGCAATGTGTGATGGGTGAGGCCTGAAGAATAAGAGGGACAGCCGGGGAATACATTGGGTGATGGAGGAGTGTGAAAGATGAGTGATGAGTGGGTAGCAGGAGAGATAAGGATGTTTTGTAATATATTCTATAGAGCTGACACACTATGGCCATCAGACTGACATCAGGCCGATTCCTAACCCATGACACATTGAGTATTCTGGCTAGAGCAGGGGCTTTCTCATGGAGGAGGGTTCTGCATCATATGCACCAGAAAGCACAGCCAAACCGCCTCTATTCTGAGAGAAAGGGTGATGCCTGAGTTGTAGCGATTGCCAGTAACCTTGACAGAAGTTCAGCACATTGGGCCCCAGCAACTGAGACCAAGGGAATAGGCCTTGCCAGTCAGGGTAATTCTATGAAAACCAATACAGTGACCTCTGCAAAGAGCCCTTTCCCGGGTTTCTACTAGCATGCGGAAGATGTGCTGCGCCTTTGAGACCTGCTTTAAGGCAATTTGCTCTCCTTCGTGTTTACTTTTGACATATTATTTTGAAAGAAACGTTTTGGCTTTCTGAACAAATTCAACACTGATCCATTTACAAGACTGTCGTTTTTGCAGAGTAGCATTCAACTCAAGGAAACAGATCTGATTACAACATTAGAGACTAGGTGAAGTGTGCATATTGCACCCGTTGCCCCCACCACCACCACCCTTCAAAGAGAACATTTCAGAGTCCAGAGACATTTCTGCACTTGTGGTCAAACGATGATGGTGAAAAGGGGGATGGCTCGATCATGCTAGAGTATTTGAGGAAAGGAACGTTACCGCAAGGATTGCTAGTCAGGAATGAGCCAAGGCTATTTCTAGATAACCCAAGGTTTATACTGGAATGGAGCTATATAGCCAACAAATGTGGCCGAGATTGGTTGATTTTAATAATCGACACTGCCACCGAAATGACAGAAAAAATTCTGATTGACCTCAAAAAGCTTGAAGAAGAAATACAGAAAACATTACCCCTAGACCTCTATAAAAAAAGAGTAGACGACCTCCTTGCTGAAATGAAAATCTTTAAAGAGGACACCCTGCGTGAACGGGTAAGAAGAATGAATAAAGATCTCACAAATTTTACACATGAGAAAGCCTTCCCCTACCCACAGGACAACTATTTCACACAAGAAATAGTAGTTGATACTGCTGCCCAAAATGGACAAGGCAATAAGAAAAAAGTGTCTTTCAGAAATTCATCTTTCAGCTCAAGTGATGGAAGTTCTTATGGTGATAATAAAACCTACCGCGGTAAATCAAACCGACGCAATATGAGGATGGGGGTAACCCCCGAGGCCGAAGAGGCATTAGGGGAGGAGGCAATCAAAGTGGCATACCAAATACTCAACAACATTTTTTAGAGAACGGCGCAGAGACATGGGACTTATAACCTCGGGTCACCCGAAGTATGGCAGCCTTGTGGTGAATCTGTCTGACTATCAACCAACTGAACAAGAAATGCAGATGCTGGAGAAAGGGATGCGTTTTGTCCCTACGAACCATCATAGTCCTTTTACCTTTCGGAAAGAATTTAGCCAATTCATGAGAAAAATTCACTTACATCAATTTTTCGAGGATAACGTGTACGAACAAGAAACCTCGGACTCAGGATTGAGCAATAAATCTACGTTCTGTGTACCGACTGCTGCTCAGAGTCCAGAAGCTTTGGTATTTCAGAAAAGAGTATTAAAAGAGATTAACACTCTAGAACAAAAGGCGAAAGGTAAGAAAACCTTTCAGAACATCGGTAACAACGAAGCTCTCGCACTTAAGCAACTATCTAGTAATCAAGAGATCATAATTCGTAGGGCTGATAAAGGAGGAGCTACAGTGATTCTGAACCGGGCTGCCTATATAAGGGAATGTTATCGTCAATTGTTAGACCTTACCTGCTACCAAACACTAATAGAGGATCCAACGCCACGTTTACTGAAGATGATCACCCTTAAAATCACTAAAGCACAAGAGAGAGGGGTGGATAAGTCAGAAGGAATGTAACTTTCTCATCAAAGATAAACCCCAGATTCCGCAATTTTACATCTTGCCTAAAATCCACAAGGCAATGACCAACCCTCCGGGTAGGCCAATCGTCTCGGGGGTAAACTTTGTCTTGGAGCCGCTATCAAAATTTGCAGACACCTTTTTACAACCATTGGTGAGAAAGAAGGCTTTGTTTGTACAGGATACAACTCAAATTATATCAGAGGTAGAAGATCTGGATTTTGATCCACAGACCGAGCTCCTGGTTGGCCTCGATGTAGTGGCCTTGTATACTAGCATTCCTCAACAACTGTCTTTAGAAATACTCGAAGAAAAATTGCTCAGAGATCATACAGTAACAACCACTCCAGTATCATTCATTTTGTGGTGTGCGGAAATGGCTTTAGTTGAGTTACTTCCATTTCAATGGAGAATTTTTCAAACAGATACAAGGCACCGCCATGGGCGCCACATTGGCGCCAAGCGTAGCCAATCTTTACATGGAAGGTTTTGAAATCAACATCATCATGAACAACTCTAATCGGTTCATTGGCCACATTAAAAAATGGCGTCGTTATATAGACGACATATTTATGATCTGGACGGGAGGCCTACAGGAATTGGAATGTTTTTATGAATGGATCAACCTACAAAAAAGCTTCCTGAAGTTTACCTACCAACACAGTACAACATCCTTAGACTTTTTGGATATTACAATCACTGTTGAACCTAACATAAAAAAACTGCATGTTAAACCTTACAACAAGCCATCTGACAGAAACTCTTTACTACACTACTCTAGATTCCATCCGCGTCATGTACGTGATAACCTACCCCTGGGTCAATTCCTGAGACTTAAAAGGAACAGTACTAACAGAATTGACTTTCAAGTCGAAGCAACAAAAATGAAAGTTAAACTTGAAGACAGGGGTATCCTAACAAAATCACCCAGAGCGCGTGGAAACGGGCCAACAATAACAGAGAGGCACTGTTAGAATATAGGGCAGAGCGTACACAACGTACTCAGAAAGAGACCAACAAACGACTCGTTTTTGTCAATACATATAATCATCTATCTAATGGAATTAAAAAAATCATTGGCAAAAACTGGCATCTGCTGGAAAATTGTGAACATCCCATTGCAAGACCAGTTATTGCGTTCAAGAGAAGCCGTAATGTAAAAGAAATCCTCACCAGAAATGATATCAGTAGGAAACTGACATTACAAACAACATTGCCACAACAATGGGGATTCCAAAATCTAACAGGACATACCCCGTGTGGTAACTGCCGCTGTTGCCCCTCTACATTTAAAAGTACAGCAGTAGACATTGGGTTACCAACAGTTTGGCAGCAGAAAATCTTTAGCAATTGCAATACAAAAATGGTGATTTATGCGGTCTGGTGTCCGTGCAGAAAAATGTATGTAGGCAAAACAGATAGAAAAATTAAAGTCCGAATAGAGGAACATAAAAGCTGTATCAGAAATAGAACTCGGAATGCTCCCCTAGTTGAACACTGGATGGAACACAACCATAAAGTGGATGACATTAGCTGGACTGTCCTATACAAACAAAGACCCAGTATGGATATCAACAAAGACAAAAGAGCACTCTTGAAAAAAGAGCAACAGCTTATTTTTCTTACGAATAGCATGACTATTGGTCTGAACGAAAAAATCGACTGGTGGGTTTAAATTGGTAAATCATAAGATACTGGAATGTTTTGCCTGTAAGAGACTGTAATGTGAATATAACAGGATAAATTATCATCATGCTTCAACTTTTCCAATGAAATACTCTAAAGTCACAACATAATGGACTCCTTCCTAAACTATTGAAGATGACGGGTAAATCTTTAACTCACGGATTGAAAACGGTGGCCTTTTTTCAATTGCGGAATGGTTTAAATACACCGGACCATCGTTGATATCATTAAACAAACATTTAACCAACTTTACGCATGCGCGATCCGGAGACGCCGACGTAAAAAGCCCGAAAATGCTTCCAGCCTGCAGAGGCGACCCCAGAAGCAATCACGCACCGAACAAACGCGGAACGAGTGAAGGAACTTCATCACGGATCCTGGACGCTACCACTGAAACGGTAAGATCAAGCAGCTTCGGGACGGGCATTCTAGCTCTGATGCACGCCTACTACTCTCACGTTTTGGGATGTTAGAATTAAAATGTCGGCGCCGCTATACGACCTGATATTAAAATTACGCAGTGAGGAAGCGTGCTGTTTTAGACTTCTAGTCAACTGCACAGCATACTCGCGTTACCATTAACCCTCTACGGATTGCTTTTATCGAGATCGCACTAACGTGCTGAGTTAACATGGGACTTTGGAGTTATAACATCTCTTTAACATACAAGGCAGAGTTATTGAGATGGATAGTGTTTGATTAACACATAGCCCATCTATTTTCTTTTCTGCAGATTAATTTACAAATGCAGGAATAACATGGTGGTGTTGACCAAGTAACTACCGCGATCCAACCCATTGGATGGGGTGCTATACTGCCTTCTGGAACCAATACATCTAGATGAATATGTGAGATGAAGTAAGTCGAGCTTATGTGAACATTATGTTTTTACAGTGACCTTTTCTCCAGTCCCTAATGGGAGATTATTTAATATTCCCATTTCTAGTCGTGCATAATTCTCCAATCAGACCACTCAAAAGAACGTGAGGATTCTTTTTTCGCGCTGTGTACCACTAACAAGAAATTTGGAAAAAGACCAGATTTAAAAGTGAGCAATGACATTGCATTTCACATTTTGCACCAAGTGTGGAAGAGTTGTTAGAAAGTAGAATGTTACTGACTTTCCTCTCTCTCTTTTTACCCTCCCACTTTTACTACGCATAAAGGGAATGATATAACTTTCCATAACCGGTACCGGTGCTGGACGCTACGTGCACATCCTTTCTTTATTTCCGTGAATCACACTATGGGTGTTTGTGCTTTGCATCATAGACTGTCATTAATTAATCATGACAGCCTGTAGAGTTGAGTAGCCAGATAGGCCATTAATTCGCCTTTTCTTTGTTGTTTGTTTTTGTTGCTCCCCGCTAGGTGGTGATCCTTCTCCAGCTAGATGGAAGATGAGGGGAATAATAACTCCTAAAGTGAAGAGACCATTCAGATCTCTTTCGAAACTGTTGATATTAGCTTGTCTGAAGTAGTTAGTATTCAATTTTAGAATGCATGACTGACGGAAAACGTGTTTTTGCTAAATTGCTTGATCCTTCTGTTAAAGCCCCTGAAGAATTCCCGAATAATTTTCACAGTGACATCCTAAACTGCAAGAAACATGTTGGGCACTATTTGTGTGTGAAATGAGATGGTGATTAAATGGTTGCATATGAGAAGGTATGGAATGAGTTTAACTGAGGTGTGCGAAGTGATGTATGTTTGAATGTGTGAAACAACACAGCACGTCCCTTTGTAAAGCGTAAATAACTTTGGAATTTGATTCTATGAGCTTACCCAAAGAAGGCTTTAGCTTTTACATTTGTTTCTGTCAATCAATTGTTGGTTTTAAATGTTTGGTGAAGGACTATTATGGATTATAGTACCGACACTTATGATGATCTTAAAATTTGAGTGTTATTTGATAAAATAAAACAAAGATATTTTGTATTAACTTGTGTCTACTGGTGTCTGGTCTCTGGCCAAAAGTGGCAACGGGACTTTAATAGGATCTAGGGCGAAGTCCCGGTCTAAGTCCCGCTTTGCCGCTGGAGAACGCTGCTAACGCTGCTCGCGTCCAATTCCTGTGTTTCCTGTGTTTCTACCCGCGAACTTTTCTTGCCAGAACTACAGCATCCAGAAGGTGATTGCTGACAGAGACAGACTTACTTACAATCATCAGAGCGGATTTCAGAGAGGACATTGTTGGATATTAATATTATATTTATGTCTCTTGTGTAGGCACTGGTCTGTTTACGCTGGGCGGAGCTATATAACAGAAGTCGCGCGCGCACCGGCGAAGTCCCGGTCTAAGTCCCGCTTTGCCGCTTCGCCGCGGCGACCGCGGCTTGTGGCGAAAGCAATCTACACATCAATAGTGTTTGCATACATTTGGGTATATATTACTCATCCTGCTTGAATTTATTATATTTCTTTTTCTTTTTTTTGTGTATTTTAATCATGAAACGACATACAAACACGCTAAAGTCTGGCATGCCGATAGTAACCATATTACATCGATCTAATGGCGCCAGTTATTCTAAGTCTCCTACCTCCGTCAATACAAAAAGGTCCCGACTTAGCTCCACTCCGCAAACAAGCTTCAGTTGTATGAAACAAGGCAAAACGGACATTCTCCAAAGAATGGATATTCGCCCGTTTTGTAAAGACTCAAGGCAAACTTGCCTTGAAAAATTGCTAACTGAAAAGCTAATAGGGGCAGTTTTGCAACAACCAGTTACAGAGTCTTTAAACCCGGAAAACTGCTCAAACAGTGATCTTACGAGCAGATATACTGGTGGAATAAATGCAATTGACAAAGAAAAATTGGCGGTGCAGGTGGGGGAAAGTCGCATCGGTGAGTCTTACAAATCAATTATAATCACCGAACCTATTGTCAAGTTTGCTAAAGAAAATGTCTCACTCACTGATAGTGCTATACTTACGAATGTAATAACTGGGACGGTAGTTCCTTCTCCTGAAGTGTGTAATGTGTCTGGCATAACTGTAAGTGATACTTCAACCTCGATGCCACCTGTGGATTATGTGTCCCAAGATTTTCCTGTTATTGATTTGGAGATTAATTCCTCTGCTGCACTCTCTCATACAAGTTTGCAAAACGTATCCAAGTCTCCGGCGTTATTTACGAACACGAGCCCCATTGACTCAGATGCAAATCCTTCTTTTATCGCTCCAACTCCTAGAAGGGCAACTGGAAAAGTCTCCTTGGACAGGCGCCTTAATGATTCTCGAACTGTAAATACGAGTATAGCTCTTACATCCATGAACAACGCTATCTTGGCGTTGGCCAAGCTTTTCGAAGTTCTGGTTGTGAAAGCGGACACACACTCAAATCAGTTTGACCGGATATTTGAGAACCAGCTTGTAATATCTAATAGATTAGAAAATCTGATCAACACAAACGTACTAACAACATCTACACGATCTGTGTTCACACAGACGACACCAGCTGTCGAACCTATTGCTCAAGAGTTTCAACCTATACCGTTTATCCTGGAGCCTATAGTGGACTCCATGGAAATGGAAATCGAGCCAAAAATTAAAACACAGAAGATCCCCACATATGCTTTATTTGACACTAAAAAGGTTGAGAACTTTAGTATCAAAAAACCACCCTTACAAGAACAGACAAAGAAAACAAAAAATATGAAAATGGGGAGTCGTCAACCCTCACAAGTCAAAGCTTTCATTAATAAAGTTTCAGCTACAAGCACCCTAACTATAGCGGCATCTAAAGCTATTACAAAAAAATATGCGTTACGAAAACGTATAAAAAAAGTAAATACACAGCCAGAACCTGACTCGTCTAATGTGGCTCCAGCATACAGCCCTCTGAATAATTTGATTAATGCAGCAAGTCAGATCTCACGTAGTAACCCTACTGAATTAAGTGGGAGTTTATTGACCAATGACGCACACGGTAGACGTGATATAATAGCTACTGAACCTACCGGCAAGCCGCTGGCGACTCAGATCGTAGAGGGCGATGACCAGCGTCGCAAAGAAATACGAAAGGCTGTGTACGATTATTTAGCCTCTAAATCAATCCCAAAAAAACTAACTTTCCCGCAGGTAGCCTCAGCCAATGTGCAGTCACTTGCGTTGGACACAGTTCCAATTTCAAATGAACCAACTTCACTGGACATGGGGGAAGGGCTTTCTACTACTCCCCTCCAAC
Source organism: Ambystoma mexicanum (assembly GCF_040938575.1). Lineage (NCBI taxonomy): Eukaryota > Metazoa > Chordata > Amphibia > Caudata > Ambystomatidae > Ambystoma > Ambystoma mexicanum. The sequence continues at coordinate 1,017,279,547 of NC_090921.1, read as the reverse complement.
CTACATGGAATGCGAAGTCTACAAAAAGTGTCAGGATAGAGGCTCCGGAGACTAACGTAGCTCTTACTGGTGACATGGAACGCCTTTTACAGACAACCATAACGAAATTCTTGGAGGCCTCTATGGCCTCTCAAACAGCCTCTATTTCAAATAGACATAACGGCGCACCTAAGAAATTGAATGAGCCAGTACCATTAGCCAAACAAAAACCTACCGTTGCTCGCACTAAACGGCCGGCGATACATTCTCTGACCCTTAGCTGCTTGCCGACGCCAGCTACACAGTATAACTTAAATCGGGCATCAGTCCTGGCAATTTTTCATGATATTCCAGATCTTGAGGATATAGGAACTGTAGACATCGAACTTGTGGAGTTCCCAGACGCTTCCAACCAATCCCTAGTAAATCTATGGATTAATTCTAGGGTGGTAGTAAACACAATTTGGGCTGCGAAATCTCAAATCACTGATCTAGGCTTTACACTATCTGCAACCCCAGAGGCAGTGGAGAAGACCTCTACATGCCGTCCGCTACTCCCAATCCAGCAAAAAAATCGATTCCAAGAGCGATCAGAACAGCCTTGCAGCTGTCAATGCCAGTCGAAGCAAGGATAGCATACGACTCTTGAACCACCTAATCTCCATTTTGCTAGTTGGAATTCCAGAGGGCATCGTCATTTAATCAATAACCCCACGCAGCATGAACTGAATTATGATGTCATCCTGCTCCAAGAATCCTGGTTAACCAGTACCCCTTCTTGGGACAATTATGATGTATGCTTAACTCCAGCACTAAAACAGCGTTTGGGACGCCCGACATCGGGTCTACTAACCGCTGTTAAACAGTCCTCTGGACTAAAAATAACATCATGGTTTTGTCCGAATCAGTTTATACAAATGACTAGAGTGTTGGGAGAAGGGTTCACATGTGCGATCATCAACATCTACTGGAATCCTGCGGGAATTTCTGACGATAGTTTATTTGAATCCCTGGCACAAGCCTTTGACTTAATCATGTTGGATGGGCTTGTGGACTTGATCTACATGGCAGGAGACTTAAACTTACATTGTCTAGGCCCATATACTAAGTCGGAACAGAAACGACTTGATATGTGGTCAATGTTTACTAAGGCACGCAATCTTCACATGCTGAATGGAGCCTTTATACATGACATTCCTCCTAGACCTACATGGCAGCGGGCCAATAGCAGTGGGATCATCGACTTCACTTACGTTAATGGGAAGATGTTAGATTTGGTCTTAAATTTCTGTATAATTGAATCCAAAGCAAGCGATCACAACATTCTGCAGACAACCTGCAGGAGTAACAAAATGCCCTTCAAGTCCCAACCACTCTATCTTAAAGGGACACATGAAGTGAACCCGGCTAGAAATCGAGCGAAGTGGTCGGAACATTCACTAAAAACTTTTAGATCAAGCTATTATGCTAATCTAACAAATAATACCATGAGTGAAATTGGGTCTGTTGATGTTTATTACGACCTAATGCAGCTTTTTTCATCATCTTCTATTAAACACAAACAAAAACAAACACCGCACTTACATATTTTTAATCATGAAGTCAAACTTAAAAAGGCCAATGTTCGGGCTGAGAAAAGAAAGGCCAGCAAATTCCCTTTGGAATTACGTCAGGCTACTATTGTGCGAATACAAACAAATTACAGAAACTGGGCAAGAGGCATGAAAGCTAAACTCTATCAGAGAGACGGGGAAGATATGCTAGCCTCCTTAGCATCAAAAAATCTGGCCCGCTCATGGCACATTATAAACCAAATAACATCAGGTCATCAAGTAGCAATCCAAACAAACGATGTCTCAGAGGACTTATGGGTAAGTCATTATTCTGACCAATTTACAAGTGTCCAAGCATTTTCAACCAGTTCAGTAGCAAAGTTTGACGCTACATTTAATTTACGTTTCACTAAAGAAGACATAAAACAGCTAATAAATCAGGCCAGTAATTCCAGGGCTCCTGGTCCAGATGGCCTATCTAACAGACACTTAAAACAATTTCCGGATATTTGGGCGGACATTTTATGTCTTATGTTTGAAACAATCAATAAATCTCAAAGAATTCCCTCATCCTGGAGACAGTCGATTCTTATTCCAATATATAAAAAGGGAGATCGCGCATGCCCGGCAAGTTATAGACCTATATCATTATTGGATGTCTCAGGAAAGATTTTTTGTCGACTCATCTTACGAGATTTACAAGAGTGGACCAAGAATCACTGGAGACGAGATCCCCTTCAATCGGGCTTTGTCACTGGTTTAGGAACATGTCCTAATATTATTACTATTAATATGCTGAAAGCCCAATATTCAATTAAGAAACAGACTTTATTTTTTGCATTCATAGACTTCCGGGCTGCGTTCGATTCTATAGATCGAACTCTTCTTTTTAATAAATTGAAAGCGTTCGGCTGCCCCAGTTCTATTTTGGCCCTAATTGTGCAACTACACACTAATACGACGACGCGCGTTCGACTCACACGCGAGGGCCTTTTATCAGCACCTATTCCGACATCTGTCGGACTCAAACAGGGATGTATTTTGGCATCCACATTGTTTAATCTTTTTATATTAGATCTAGGCTTGGCCTTTCTTGGTATTAACGCTGATGCTCCTGAGTTGGGTGGTCGACGCATCCCGTGGATGCTCTATGCAGACGACTTAGTTTTGATCTCACAGACACCAAAGGGTTTGCAGAATTTGCTAACTGCCCTTTCACACTATGCAGTTTCAAACTTTCTCAAGGTGAATATAGCCAAATCTCAGATTATGGTGTGCAAACCCCACGGTAAAGGTAAAACTTACAATGGGCCGTGGTTTTTACAACAACAAATCATGGAAATTAGTTCGAACTACAAATATCTGGGTGTGTTCATTCAAAATACTGCCAGCCATGTTACTGACTCACACATCTTAGACACCAAATTGCTGAGCCTTATATCGCAAGCAAAAATTTTGATATATAAATATGGGAAGTTTACGCTGAAACATATTCTGATGTTTTTTGAACAAAAAGTAGTTCCCATCTTGCTCTATGGTGCAGAGACAAAACTATATTCCGATGACAACTATTGGAATAGACTAGAGGCCACTTTTTGGAAAAAGGTGCTGCGGCTTCCAAATTGTGTACCTCTACCTATACTAAGATTTGAATTGGGTCTGAAATCGCTGCATAGCAGAGTGAAATGGAAAATGTGTGTCTTTTTTCGGAAATGTTTGCTTGGAATTACTGATAATAACATTTTGAGCACAGTTGCTTGCCATTTAGCAGGTTCCTTTGCCTTTTTTCCCTTGAGATGGCGAAACCTGGTTATAGACACACTAGCTAGAGCTAACATCTCCTTGCAATATCTTATGGACAATCCAACTAGCGCTAAGAAAAAATTATTTTGTTGGGATTGGATTATAACGCATGAATTATGCGTAAAGTATAAAGACTTTGATTCAAATCTTTTCGGCCCTAAACGTGTAGGACAAGCGGCTGGATACTTGCTTAAATGCCCTTCGGCGAACATTCGTAATAAATTCTTACGTGTCAGATTGAATCTATACCTGACAAGAGAGATAATGGTCAGACATAAAATTATTCACGTGGATCTTAACTTTTGTCGCTTTTGCAAAAAGCAAGGTGTAAAAGAGTCTCTTCAACATTTAATTGTGTCATGCCCACTGTTGTATGATATCCGCCAGAAATACTGCAAAAAGCTGTTTGAATTGTACATGGAGAAGGATGAGAAAGAGATTTGGAGTATGTTATTTAAGAGTACCAGATTCTCAGTTATGAAGGCTATGGTGCACTTTTTTGAAAATGTTCTATTTGATGAGATACAATTATAAGTATCTTGAATAGACCAACTAATAATGTGAATCCTATAAATGTAAAATCTAATAGCTACACTTGGACTACTGGTCTTTAAGATGATCTTTTAGTTAGGTCGACTGGTTATAATGATGATTTTAAATCTCCTACACAAACTGTCACGCAATCGTATTATTTGTAGACAGAAAGTTGTAACTCCTCACCTTTGCATCCTTCTGTTTTATCTGTTTTATCTTGTTTTATCTTTTGTACGTTTAATATGCCTAAATGTGGAAAAATTTTGAAAAGTTGATGTAATCAGCTATAACAAAATAAATAAAAAAAAAAAAAATAAAATAAGTCTAAAAGCCAAAGGGTAGCAACTTAGAGCACCAGCTATATTGTCAAATTTTTTTAAGGGTGAACCCCTTGATGTTAAGGGTATGCTGGTGGCACATATCCCTTTATCTCTCTTTCTTGTTTTAAGAAAAGGGGGATTGCGCCATCTGTGAGCAATTGCTAGGAGCTCACTTTTAAATGCAGATTCAGTGTTTAGTTTTCGTAACAGTCTCAGTAATCGATTAGTGTTGGATAACTACAAAGCACAGTTGGGCCTCATTACGGGTCCAGCGGTAACCGTGCCGGTTAAACCGTCAGGTAGCCACTGGACCCGTAAACAGTTACCTGAGTTGCCGGTAACACTGGGGTATTACAACACTGGGGTATTATAACCCCGGCAGCCAGAAAGTCAGGTGCCGGTAAATTGTTGTCCCCCATTCCTATAGAGTCCCATAGGACTCTATGGGAATGGGCACCACGGAAACACCGGCACCGGTAATAACGGTGCGGTGCTTCCCTGAAACTCTGTGGGCGGGTGCCGGTCCGCCCGGCAGGTCAGACCTGCCTGGCGGGTGGGCACCCGCCCAGCAGAGGTGTACTTTGCCGGTCTGGAAACAACTGTGCCAGTAAGCTCACCGGCACCGTTTTTTCTGGACCGGCAAGGTTGTAATGAGGCCCATAATGTCTCCCATGTCAGACTGTATGCTGGGAATAGACTTACTGAAAGGCCGAGGGGAGTTGTTCTGAAAGCTTCTTTTTGCCAGACCAGTGTCGCCCGTGTGGTCTTGTAACCAGAGAAACCTATGAGCAATGGCATCCGGAATTCACAAAAAGATGTTAGTCAGAGGTCTTTGAGAACAGACACTTAATGATTTAGGCCACAAAGCCCACAGTAGGGTGATGAATAGAAGCAACATAAATTTCTGGGGGAGCTGAGGCTTCCCGTCACTAGTGGCACCTGAGAGTCCACCTGCAGCCTTACTAGGAGAGCGGAAGCATCTTCTTCCAGGTCCCAGATAATGTTAGTGGCGTAAGGGGGGAACAGTTAGGCTGACAGAAGGTCTAACGCTGCTGAGCTAGAAAATAATGACCCCCTTCACATTGCATCTATCAAGGTATATCAGGGGGTGGCCCGTCAGAAGTGTTAAACAGCTGTGCATAAGTTGATGTGAACTCCAAAATGATTTGCACCTCACTGTAATGATCATAGCAGCACGTGAGTTCCCTGAGTAGAGTGGATTCATTAGGACAACGCCAAAACCACTACAGTAAGGAAGGGTGCCAATTTCACAGGGCTCCATTTCACCCTTCCGACTAGGATCAGTGGGTGCATAAACACAAGATGAAGGATTTTAACAGGAGCTGTGCACAGGACGCTAGCCCAGTCTATGCGTGTGGGAACATTTTGGTGCTGGGGTTTTCATTGTTCTTGTTTGCTCAGATTGTACATATGTATTTCATGCATTCATTTAGATGTTTTGGTCTTTGAATTGCCGTGTTCATTTTGTGGTTGCAAACCTGCATTAGCATTTCATCTCTTTTTGTCTGGATTATTGTGTATTGCTAATGAATTGTTTATATTCAGGTAACTGTGCTCTGTGGTAAGCCTCCTCTTTCCAAATAGTTCTGTTCTTTGACGTTTGGGTGGAGGTCTTTCATCACTACCCGGTTGCCCTTACGCAGGAGGTATATCATTCAGCTATATTACACCTTATATCATGCTACATTTCAGGTGTACACATGCACCCTCATGCCTTAAGAAAAGAGGTAGCAGTGGGTGGCCCCCAAGATTCTTCTGTGTGGGCACCTTTTAATGACGTATTCTTTATCCTTATTCCGGGGTCAGCTCTGCTGACGAAGAACTACTGTGCATTTAGTCCAAGAGAAAATAAACCAACTATTGCATGACCTGATGGACATTTGTAGCTAGTTTTCATAAATGTGTTCTGCAATGTATACCATTGTTATAAGCCCTTTAAATTAAATACGCTGTAAGAAAACCCTAACAAAAAGCCCTCTGCTTACTTCTATACAGGGTCTCTGGTTACTTCACAATCCATCCCACCTACACGTTTTGGCCTGAGCAGGCACTCTGGTTCTGTCTCTTCTTCACATATTAAGCACAGTGCTGCCAAAGAACAATCGAAGGGTAGAGTTTCACTTGGGCAAAGTGGTTTTATGCAAGATTACGATGAGGAGCAAAGAACTTATGGTGAGGGCTTCCTCGGTGAAGGTAAGAATATGGAATTCATTGGAGAAAAATTACTTTGTTTTAGCTCATGTAAATTAATCTGAGCACATTTATGTTTTTGGTGGTCAGTACATCTCAAGCTATAAGGTGGCATAAACCCTTAGACAAATACAGTGGTATTGGTCATGTCTTTGAAAGCTGATTGTTAATCTAGATTTAGATTTCTGTGAACTAACAATCCTTCATGATAAGACTTTGCTGTGTTTTTCAAGTGCCTAGAATATCCCTCAATGTTAGCCGGCAAGATAGTGCAGTGGGTGAAGCACTTAGCCTAGACACCTGTGTTCAGCCTGCAGGACACAGATTCGAATCTCGGCAAGGCTGCCTCGGTCCTTCATGCTTCCGGGTACCAAAAAAGCAGTACCATAAAATTGGGTAATGATAGCAGGACTTTTTACAGAAGGAGTAGTGATCCACATGAGGTCTACATAAAAATTGATTCTAAAATGTAGGTCCCATATGAAAAGGCCAACAAAAAGCAATGTTTTCCAATGAAGTTTACCATCAAGACACTGCCTGGTTATTCATGGTCAGATAACGTGTAATCCCATTTGTTCTTACAACCCGAATATTTTTCTAATGCTGTAGTTGAGGATACTTTCCTCCAGCACAGGTGTTTGTTTTTACTTTTTGTGTTATTTTGTCATGATTTTTTGTCTTCACTATGCAAGGAAAGTAAATGTTACTGAACCATTTTTATGAAAGCATGCATTATCTGCGATAGGACCATGAAGTATCCAAGTGTATTTTTTGTAAGGTGCTGTAGCCTAGAGCACACGGAGGGGGAAAGAGAGAGTAACAAAGCCCTTGATGATCAGGATGAGGCAGGCTGTGGTGATGCTCTCATATTTCTTTTTCTACAGTGGTATTTGAAGCTGAAAAAGGAATGCTCATTGATGGCTCAGCCCTCTCGTGTGTTTCCATTGCCTATTCCTCAGACGTGCAATGTATGATTTCCACTGCTATTTATTTTTTAACAAATCTCTATCGAATAATTGGCAACGAAACCGATATCATCAATCATTTTCATGTACAGTCTTCATTTTGCATCATTTAAACAATTATCCCCTCTACCGACAGCAGGAAGCCAATACAGTACATTCAAAATGAGCAACAGAAACATCATAGGCATTATCTGGGTACCATCGAGAGCCTCCAATCCCTTAGAGCAGTGTAGGAGATTATCTTCTTTATGTAAGGGGGGGCCCCTACGCTACGAAAGCAATTGAACTAACTGCAAACCACATGCAAGAGTTTCTAAAATGTATGTACCAGTTTCTATCCAACCATATATGTTAGTGCTTGCCTCTTTGTTACTCTGTTGCACGGCAATGCACCATTTGACCGCCAGCAAGAGTTGCAGGGTCATGTGCGAAAGCTTGTGTTGGCGTCAGGTTGCACTCCTACGTTCAAGAGAACTCATAATGGGTCTCAAACGCATATAAGAAATTTAGCTCCCCAGACTCCGAACAGCAAAACCAACACCCTTTGACGACATGGCGAACAGAAGGGTCTCAGGCTTTGGGTCCTTTCATTTTTATTCAGGATAACACTTTTTTTGGTTTGTAATTTTCATCAATAATAACATTGAACCAAACTTGGCAGTACTGCAACATTTTGAGTAAGGGCTAGACAATACATACTATAAATAATATCCCTTGTACCGTGTCACACTACTGTTGTGATGTTTCCTGCTCCAAGGGTACATGATCCCTGAATACGTATTATTCACTCTGCATTTCATACTGTAGTCATGTCATGTAGGGTAGACAACAGGTAGTTCTGGTAAGGGACACAAATGTTAGATGTTTGTGCACACAACGGCAGTGACTGTATGTATGCTGTCTCCATATCGTAGCAGTAGGCCACATCTGAGAACCAGTCCAGGAGCCTTTGCCCACCAACAGGTCATTGCCACTCTTCTGCGAGCCAAAACCAGTAGGAGGCTGACTAATCTTTCGTGCAAAGCTTGGAATTGTCTTGGTGAGTCCTAGCATTGCTATCTCTGTAGAGGCTACTAGGTCTCCCTGATCATAGTACCCATAGCTGAGAACACCTCTTCCTAGAACCCCAATACAGCTGAGCAAGACCACACTAAATGTAGAAAGTCTGCATGCACACATTTATATTGTACACATTCATGTGGAGATTCTTGATTGTACAGATATATCCTTTCAGGCATGAAATAGGTTTGATGTAAGTATTTCAAATGTATCTGTTTATATCTTGTGTTCAAGAAACCCCCTTTGTTTATCTGAGTACATATGCCCATTCCTCATCAGACATGGTTCTGCCCAGGTCTCGTTCCCACCTGATTCTTGAGGCCTGCATGTTATTCCTAGTGCCCTGCAGGTGTGTCTTGTATAGTTCTGTAATCAGATGCCCCTCTCCTTGTGCAATCATCATGTCATGTAGGACCAGGAATGTAGGGGGTTATTCTGGGAAAGTAGAGAATGGAGTTTTAAAGGTGTATTGTATCCTAAAATACATGAAAATGTCCAGTGATGCCATCCCACCCTTCTCTAAATGTATTTAGGGACAAAAAGGAGTCTTCTGGAAAGAAGCCACCAAACGAGGTGATCCCTAAGCTGTTTGTCATAATTATATATATTCTTTCATGTGTTATCCCAATCCTTGATATATACTTGACTGGCAGCAGTGGAGAGTGTAGGTGGACTACACCAGTGTCTTTGCTAGTCTGTCAGGCTGGTACGCTACATGCAACTACTTTCATTTCCTTGCCTAAAGTCCTTCCAGTCGATAGAACGACCAAGCGTAGTAGTGTTGGGGCTGCTATGGCTCTCTCAACCTGAACATTGTGTCTATCTGGTCTGGGAGAATACCAAAAGGAGCCTGAGCTACCAGGTAGAATTTCTCAAAGTGAGGCAATGCAAGGCCCTCTTTATGAAGGGGAGCGGTTCACTTGTCCCAGCTTATCCTTGCCTGTTTGCCCGTCCACAGTAGCATGGTCATTAAAACCTTTAGACGCGAAAAAAGGATACTGATAGAATCAGTGAAATATTTGTAAACAAATATAGAAACTTTGGAAGCACCACCATTTGGATTAGAGCTACTGTACCCATTAATGATAGCGGCTGACCCTGCTATCTTTGTATTTGCATTTGGAGCTTATCTAGCGCTCTTCCATAATTTTCCCTGTAGAGCACCTCTGGGTCTATTGCAATGTGAATCCCCAGATACCTAGTGTTTTCCCTCTCCCGTCCATCCGAGTGTGCTCGGTCAACGGATAAATGAGACTTCCCCAGATTTATACGCAGTCCAGAACATTCACTGAACTCCTCTGAGTTTCATAATGGACTCGGTTCTTACGAGGATCCTTAACAAACAGCATTATATCATCAGTATATACCGAAAGGAGTAACCAATCTGTATATAATTATATAGTGCTATGGAGGTGTTGCTCTCTCAGTAGAGCAGCCAACGGTTCTATCGCCAGGGCGAACAGCATCAGCGATAAAGGGCATCTCTGGCCTTGTGCCTTTTCCCAATGTAAATGTCTGTGGCAGCTGCCTGTTAAAGTCAATCATCAACTTGGATAGATTACATACAATTGTTATCATAGTGACAAAATGAGTGACCAGTCCCAACTTCTGCAGTACAGCAAATAGAAACGGCCATTCGATTTAATCAAATGCTTTTTCAGCATCAAGGAGGACTGCGACAGCTGGCACCTCCTTTTTGTATTCAGCAGGACAACAAATCTTGTAAGCCTGTAAAATATATTCCTCCCGGAAATTAATCCAGATTGATCAGCTATTACTCATCCGTTCATGCATGGTAGCAATCTTTTCGCCAGTATCTGTAAATGTTACTGTCCAAATTAATAAGAGAAATGGGATGATAGGGGGAACATTCATCCGGGTCCTTCCCTGGTTTACATAGCAAGGTGATCGTGGCCTCCCTCATTTTCTCCGGCATAATACCCAGCTCAGTGGCTTCCTGGTAAACCTCTAACAAGTACGGCTAGTAAGTTGCCAAATGTTTTATAGAATTCTACGGCTAATCCATCTGTCCCTGGTGCCTTAGGACCTGGTAAACATGTTATGACCTCACCCACAGTTCTATCCCGATTGAGGGTCTCTCAAATTTCCAGAGGCAACCAGAGCAATTCAATATCCTCTAGGTACTGCTGAATTTGGGGTGCTGACCTCTTATTTTTGAGGGAATATAGGTCTCTGCAGTAATGTACAAAAATATCTGCAATCTAGTCCATTTTATATCTGTGTGCTGTGAGAAACCAGACATTGGGCCTCATTACAACCTGCCAGTCCTGGACCGTGCAAAATCTGTGACGGCAGTAAAAACGTTTCCGTGTCCGCAAGGTTGCGGAAAAACCGTCCGATTACACGCTGTCGGTCGCGCGCACCACACGGACTCGGAAACGTTGTTACCGCCGTCACGGAAAACCCCACGGAAATGGAAATAACGCAGCCACAAGTGGCGCAAAACCCGTGTCCGCCTCCGCCGCCACAGACACGTAACCGGAAATACCATGATCGCCAAAACAGGAAACAGAGAGGCGGCCATCATATAAAAGCACAATCCATTGCCATCCAGATTCAGCACAAGCACAATCCTAACTCTGAGAAGCCAAAAGGGACCACCAGCATGTCTGCCAGGTTTCCTGCTCAGAGGCAGCGCAAACAGCGCTTCAGCGAGGCAGAGCTAACCGTCTTGGTGGAGCACATTGTGGACAATGCGGAGATGCTGTTCAGCGCCGACCAACGGCGTGCCACACAGCAGCGGAGGAAGGAGGTGTGGGCCTAAGCTGCACGCAAGTGCACCGCTGTGGGCGTGACAGTGAGGCGCGTGAAGGACTGCCACAAGCGGTGGGACGACCTGAGGCTGAGGGTACGCAACCTCATTTCCACGCACCGCCAACGCAGCAGTGGGACAGGCGGAGGACCCTCTTCCCCACTGAGGCTGCAAGCATGGGAGGAGCGTTGCAGCAGCGTCCTCCATCTTGAGGGAATCCATGGGATCGGGGAGGCTGAGGCAGAAGTGAGTCCCACTTGCAGCTGCCAGGAAGGGTCCAAACATGAATGCCACATGAAAATATGCAGTTGTGAGTACTGGGCCAAAGGACCCATTAACAACCCCCCCCCAGGCAGTGCATGTGTGGGCCAAAGGACCCATTAACAACCCCCCCCAGGCAGTGCATGTGTGGGCCAAAGGACCCATTAACAACCTCCCTCCCCCCCCAGGCAGTGCATGTGTGGGCAAAGGACCCATTAACAACCCCCCCCCCCCAGGCAGTGCATGTGTGGGCCAAAGGACCCATCAACAACCCCCCCCAGGCAGTGCATGTGTGGGCCAAAGGACCCATTAACAACCCCCCCCCAGGCAGTGCATGTGTGGGCCAAAGGACCCATTAACACCCCCCCCCCCCCCCCAGGCAGTGCATGAGTGGGCCAAAGGACCCATCATGATCCGTATGGCAACCAATATCACAGAATGCATACACCAGCAATAAGTGACTAACACTGTGACTAACACTATTCAATGTACAATCTTAACGACGCATGTGATGCACCCATCTGCCACCACAACAACACTAATTGCATGCCCTTTGTGTCCCCACAGCCGTTTCAAGTGACAGTGATACTGCACAACAGGCCAGCCAATCTGCACCAGCAAGTACACAAGCCACCGCCACCACACAGGAGGATGTTGCCGGCAGTTCTGCACCTCTGGCCACATTACCAGCCACTACAGATGTTCCGCCCACCACCACCACCGACATCCCCACCGTCTCCACACTGCCTGAATCTAGACAGGTGCCACGGGAACCTATCATGGCCACCCAACACAACACCGAAGGCAGCAGCGCTGCAGAGGGGGCGGCCTGCAGTGATTACAGTGCCCCGCAAGAGCACTCGGAAACGGGGCCACAGGGGGAGATGCCCACATTGGAAGACCTGGGCTCCTTCCATGAGCTGGAGTTCAGCCCCACATCACTGAGGAGTCCCATGAGGTCGCCCACCCCATCCATGGCCGAACTGAATGCCCGCATGCAGCGGATGGAGGAGCAGCAGGCTACCCTCACCCAGCTGGTGGAGAGGCAGCTAGAGGAATCCAGGCTGCAGAGGGAGAGCTACAGCGCCTCAGTACGTCGCCTGTCGAGGTCCATCGGACGCTTTGCAAGCACTATAGTAACCCTTGCACGGCATGTGCGGGAGGGCAACGACCACACCTCCAGGCTTGTAGAGGCCATGTTGGTTGGCCAACAGGCACATCTGGCACGGATGCCCTCAATCCCAGATTCTGCGCAATCAAACACAACCACCCCATCCAGCTCCACTACTGCCAGTCCAAGGAGGCGCTCGAGTAGGCTAACGGGTCCCTCGGGCAAGGTTGCACAGGCACAGAAGCGCACACGGAAGTGATGGCATGTGTGTGGGGCAGTGCAGGACACATGTGGACTACAAGGGTGTGAGAGGGGTGGGCACGTTTGGGTGGTGGGGTAGGTAGTTTTGGGGGTTTGAGCAATGGGGCCTGGGTGGGGGTGGGCACGTTTGGGTGGTGGGTGGCCCCGGGTGTACAGCTTCCCTAACCAATGCACCTCCTTCCCTGTTGTTATTACATCAATACAATTTCGAATCAAGACATACATGTGTGGACATTGATCATTTATTTTGCAGTGCAACTATTAATTCATTGTCATCACCATGTTCGTGCATTTCTGTGAATGTGCTGTGACTCAAACGTAATGCGAATCAGGGCATCCCGTGCTCTCTGGCCATCATGTGGACCCCCAGGGGAGGCAGTGCATCCCTATCCCCCTCATCTGCGTCTGGTGGCATTGGGATGTTCCTGCGCAGGCATATATTGTCCAGCATGGCACATACGAGCGTGATTTTACCCGTCTTCACTGGGCTGTACAGCAGTGATCCGCCAGATCTGCTCAGACAGCGGAAACGGGCCTTCAGCAGTTCAAATGTCCTCTCAGTCATTCCACGTGTGCGGATATGTGCCCTATTGTATGCCTCTTCATGCCTGTTCCTTGGTCTCCGTACAGGTGTCATCATCCATGGCGTGAGTGCATATCCCGCATCACCTACATGGGATGTAGATGGGGGAACATGTCAGTGTTTGTGGCATCATGTCCTCATCTGCTGCTGTGCAATCTTGTATCATCATTCATTCATGCATATGTACCATGCAGTGTATGGAGGTATGTTTTGGGCATCACGATGTATGTCGCTAACTGGATATGGGCCTACACATTAACTTGCATGTTTACTGTGCCCTGCGGGTGACATTTGATTGTTTGCATGTCACGGTGCAGTGCTGTCCACACATGGCAGGGTGACTCCACTGTACGGAAGTAGTAAATACACGTCGTCTCATTTACACGCCTCTCGTGCCTTTTGAGGCAGTGTTTCAATTGAGGGTGGGTGTCTGCAGTGGCACAAGGTTCATGGGACAGTGACGGGATTGGCTGTGCCAGCGTGTGCACGGGCACATTGTTGTGCCCTGTCATGTCTTCCTTCATGATGTTTGGCATCCGCTGTGTATTTGGTAGATGGAAGGGGGGTGATGCATGTGCGGTCACAGCGGCACACTCACAATGCTCATTGGCCTGGACACACACACACCACTTCGACAGGGTTGTAGCATTGTCAGCTGTACTCACCCAATAGCCATGTGCTTTGTCCGGCATAGAGTTCCATGTACCGTGGCAACATGGAATTCCGCAGTACCATTGAGTCATGTGATGAGCCTGGGAAACGTGCGCAGCAGTGTGTAATCAGTTGCATGGCATCACAAACCATCTGGACATTCAAAGAGTGATACTGTTTCCTATTGCGGAACACCACCTCAATTTGACGTGGTACTGTCAGCTCAACGTGGGTGCAGTCAACTGCGCCTATGCAATTTGGCATGCCCGCTATGGCATGGAAGGCCAACTTGGTGGCAATGACCTCGGGGAGGGTGCGGGGTAGGGCTGTGTGTTCCGACACATGGCGCAACAGGGCATCCAGTACATGTACCAGGATTTTTGAGAAACAGAGTTGTGATATTCCGTACAGCTCACCAACCGTGTGTTGATAGGTGCCAGTGCCAAGGAAATGCAGTACTGAGACAACCTTCAGGAGGGGGGGGGGGTGGCGGTGGGGGTGTCAATTTGGCTGCTGATGTTGTCCTCAATCATGGCGGTGATGTGCAGGATTGTTGCACGGTCCAGCAGGTATAGTGTGTGGATCTGTCCTGGGGTGAGGTTCCAGGGTGAGGCCCTGATGCGTGGTATTGCTGGCTGGCGGTGGGGTCGGGCTGGCTGGGCAATGGGGTTTGCCATAGCTGCAGGGTTGGCTGGTTGCCGCCTGCGCCTCCTCCGCCTACGCCTCCTCCTCTGCGCCATTACTGCCACCATGTGCAGTGCTGCCTGTTGGTTGAGTAGGCCCAGTCTCAGTGCTACTAGACCTGCTGCCTGCATGGTTCTGTGTTGTGTTGGGCTGGGTGTGGCCGTTTTGTAGGCTCCCAGTGGCCTGCTAGGTCCAGCTGGGCTGATTTGGTGCACCTGTGCCCTAATTCAGTTCAGCAGGCAGTGTATAACGCCATGTTCGCGGTGGCGGTGGTTCCGCAACAGTGATCACAGTATTTACGCCATTTTTTGCCGGTATTTCCGTGTCCGCGCTAGTTGTGATGCTCACAGTGTTTCGTGTTGACGGTAACGGAGGGGTTTCCGTGCAGACAGACTTAACGGGACCCCTATTTCCGCGGTGGCGGTTGAGGGTGGTGCTATTACCGGGGCCGCGGTTCATGTTTGGGCGGACATGGAAACGGTGCCGGTATGGTTTTACCGGCAGTGTTAATTCCGGACCGGAGTACTTGTAATGAGGCCCATTGTCTCAACCACTAGTGCCTGGGGATATGTCATCCAGGTGGCCAGGGCACGGCCATTGCTTTTGGATCCAGTTCCTTGGGGTGGACCAATGCGGGAGGATCACCTGGATTAGGGGTCTTCAGGGAGTGGGACACCGGATGTTGAGACGGAGTATCCCTCTCCCTGTAACACTTTTTCCCCATCTTACTCTATGGGATATTTAGAAACTCAACCCTCCTCCCCCCTATTCCAGCACAAACACTTTTACATGGACATCCCGCTCTGAGAGAAAACGGACTCACACCTGAGCTGTGTACCTGACATGTCCCAATACTATGGTCAGGCAATTGTCGACAATCACTCACACCGGACTTCCATTACACTTCCCCACTTTGGGTCTTTTCAAAGAAACAACTTTATTAGGCAAGTGTAACAAATAACAGGGTTTAAAAAATACAGCAAAGTGTTCAAACATAATTGGCTTAAAAGTCCATCCCTGTTTAAATAGCTCAAACTAAAAAGATGTACTTCACCTATGAAGTATAAAGGTGCCCAAAGTAATAAAAACCCGAAAGTAAACTCACCTGTCACAACTAATCCTCAATTTAAAATAAAGATTTGCGGAATCAAAAGTTCCTCAAAAGTGAGCTTTTAGAATATCTAAATTAAATTGTGCATTGAGGAAAACCTCAAACTGGAACTTGTAGTTGCCTTCCCGGTGCAGGGTTTTTAGGCGAGGGATCAACTGGGTTGTGCACTTAAGTTTATAATCTGTCCTCTGGTTGATTCATCCCCTCTCTAGGTTTTTTGGCACATTGCCCCAATCTCCGGATGGAGTTCTCAGTTTTCGGATGATCACCCTGTCATGGTCTAAGGTCCTACTTATCCATGCTTTGGTTGCAGTTTCTTTCACCCTCTTCTGCGGTCTCCAGGTTTATAAGCCCATTGTGGGCTAGACCTGCTCAGCCCTGTTTTGGTTGTGTTTCATCCCTTCCTGGAATCTTCGGATTATCAGCCTGACATGGGCTATGGGCCTGCTCAGCCTTGTTTTGGTTCTCGCTTCCCTCACCCCCTCACAGCGTGTTCAGATTATCAACCCCAGGTGGGCAACAGGCCTGCTCAGCCCTGTTTTGATTCTCGCTCCTCTCACCCCGTCCCAGGGTCTTTGGGTTCTCTGGCTTTTGCCCTGCTCCTCAGCCAGGGATCTTGGGTTGCCCCTCTCTTCTTCAGGGGGCCTTTCTTCTGTGCTGGTTTTCCTACCAGGGTAATAGTGATGTTTTGCCTTAGGCTCTTCCACATTGTTTGCTTAAGTGGTGCTGCACAGGTACTCCCCTTCTTCCCCTGGATCTGTTAGTTTCCTCCAGGCTCTTTAGGCAGCATCCAGGCAGTCAGTGCTACAGGGTAGTGCTACACCCAGGCAGGAACTCCTACTCCTTCAGGAATACAGCTCCTCCTCATGCACCATCAACGGGAGAGAAGTACAGGGAACCTGTCCCAAGTTCAGAGTCAGCTGGCTCTACTTTTATAGCAAGACTCCTCCTCATCCTATTGGTCTGTGATTGGTGGAAAAGCCCTGCTTGAAGGATTGGATGGCAGGGTGTTTCCACTCTGGTCCTCCTCTGTTAGGCTCTGTTTCTGATTGGCCAGTTTGCATTTGGGTTAGTTCAGTTGAGGGTTCACTTTTCCTTATTTTCTTTTATTGCTTCTTGTTTTATCCTGGGCTCCTTTTAAATATTATTTGTCCTGTCCTTCGGGCTTTTGTTTTTATTTTATTAATGTAAGTGCACCCTGAAATGTCCCCATGTTCCTCTATGGGGATTTGAACCCAGGTCCTCCCATACAGCCTACAGTGCTCCAAACTTCCTGGACTTGTGCTGGCGCTGCCGAAGGAAAAGGCCAAGGCCTTTCCTCTAAGGCTCTGCAGTGCCTCTCTACCAGCATCTCTCATCTTCATTCCCGCAGTGCAGAGCATAACACCGTCCCGGTGCTCCAGCACAGGCATGCTGTGGGGCGGACACCCAGCTGTTCCACCACGTGGCGCAAGCTGTGCCACTGCTGCTGCCATCCTCCCTAGCGTCCTGGTCCAGTGGCCGGCTCCGCCATGTAGTTATGGGTAACTGTCTTGTGTGGATCGCAGCACCACGATTCACCACAACGCCCAGAAGACAGGGGTTCATTGGGAACAATTGGGCTCATTGTTGTACTTCATTGTGGAAAGCATAGTACCAGGAACTTCAGAATGGCCTTTGGAGTGTTACTTTCCAGGCGGAATGCCTCTGGATATCGAGTTAAGACAATCGACGATAACTTGAATGTTTCTTGTTCCCTGATTTTAGGTGTTCAAGTGATCCGACTATGTCCATGTTGATTCTGTGGAACCGTATTTTGGTAACGGACAGGGGTTGTAGAGGGGCCCTGGGTACATGTTAGGCAAAGTCTTTTGTTTTGACAGATGGGACAGCATGCATAAAATTGTTTCACCTCGGCATACACCCAGGGCCACTGCACTTGCTGATTTCTGCAACCACTCTTTAGCTACTGGATCTTTCCCCTCCTCCCTCAAGCAGACCCCACGTGTCCAGCCAACTACCTCCCCATATCTATCACCCTTTTCCTTGGGAAACTCTTAGCTGGCCTTCCCCCAACTTACCCAGCACACTGAATTTGTTGGCTGCCTCCACAACCCTCAATCTGGATTCTGAGCATCCAGAAGCACGGAAACTGCTCTTCCGAACACCTGTGAGGAACAGCTGGCATCTCTTGATTCCAGCTGTCCTCATTCTACTAGATCACTTCTCTCTATTTGATAAGGTCAACCACTCCATCCTCATAAAACGTTTCCATGATACCCTGGGTATCTTGGAGCGGGCACTGGACTGGCTGTCCTCATTGACCGTCCGTCCCGGGTTATTCTGAGCTCTTACTCCTCCCCTACCTCTCTCCACCTGCAGGGTTGCCCAGGGCTCCAACCTCTCTCCCTGGCTCTTTTAACACCCATCTTGCTCCACTGGCACTCCTCATTTACACCTTCTCCCCTAACTTCCAGTGTTACGCAGTTGAGACACAACTCCTCTTCACGCTTCTCTCTGACCCTCTCCTTAATTCGTCCATCATTCCTGACTGCCTATCTGCCATCCAGTCCTGATGCACTCCAATGATCTCTGCCTCAATGGTAGCAAGACTGAGATACTTCCTATTGGGACTCCTGCTCCCTCTTTCTTCCCCTCACTCTGGCCAGCCTCTATGGGCTCTGCCCCTTCTCCTTCATCTGAAGCCAGAAACCTTGGAGTCATCTTCAACTCCTCTCTTTCCTTCATCCCTCACATTCAGGACCTTGCCAAGAAGGCGGCTCATTTTCAACTCTACCCCCTCAAAGGAATTCTCTCTTTGATCACTTTCACCCAGAAGCTCAATGTTTCTAGAGCTCTGGTTCTCTCCAGGCCAGACTAATGCAAAAGCCTCTTATTCGCTACGACCCCTCCAGCTAATCTAGAATAGGACTGCAAGACTTATCCATGGCCTCAAGCCCAGGGCCTGCATCTCTCCAGCCCTAAAAACTCTCCTCTGGCTGCACTTGCTGCAAGGATCAAATTCAAATCCCTCTGCATCATCCATAAGGCGGTCTGGGGATGCAGACCACGCTATCTACAACTTGCTCTTACTAAATACTCTCCCTCCAGATCTTTATGTTCCTCCGGCACCAACTCTTTGTGTGTCAAGCGCTTCGCTAAACCGAGACCTGGGGGCCGATCTCTTTCCTCAGCGGGCTCCCTCTTATTGAACAGCTTCCCCCTTCCTCTTCATCTTGAGATGGATCTCCTCAAATTCCGGAAGCTCCTCAGGGCTTTCCTTTTCACCTCCTCTTTCCCTTCCTCTCTCCTCTGCTAATCCCACAGTTTGAGATTGGTGACCAGGGCTGGTCCCTTATGTGTCCTTTGGGGTCCTGGCCTCCCACACCCAATTGACTTCAGCGCTCCCAGCACTTGCTTTGGCACCCACCGGCCTATGCCACTGCATGCCTGCACTTATTTATTGACAGCTGATCACTCACCCAGGCACTTACGGCTCACTCCCTCATCCCTTCTCTTCTCTCTGCACTTGCACGTTCTTAATGCTCACAATGCCTAGTAGGGCCGCCTCTATCTTCCATTGTTTTAATTGAGTTTCGATCTGATTTTCGATCCCATGTGCCCTCCCTGTTGCCCTGTGGGTGCTTTGAAACACAATTTTCTTGTTGTATAATCTCCTTACAAATGGACAATAAATAAATAAATAGAATTGTGTTAATAGGGTCTTCTCAGTCTTCTACAAGCCCAGATAAACGGGGGTCAGGGGCGAGTGTGCGAGTTCCATCACTGCCTGCCTGATTTGAGTGGGCACCAATAGCTGTTGATAATTTACATCATTCCCTTCGGGATTGACACTGATTTGGTACAGTCAATCTTCTTTCTCAATGAAATCAGGTAATTGGTCTTTTACCCTCTGCCTTTTGCAACACGGACTTGCTGTCCTGCTCCAGGACGGCTGGGACCTGTTCTTTTGACTTTAATGAACTCCAAGGAGACAGCGTTGGGGACACCAGCAAGAGCTTTTACCCTCTCTCAGGCTTCTGTCCTCTCCCCAAACCCTGCCTCTTCTTTATCAGTCGTGTTCAGCGTCTCTACTTCTGGAATGTCAGTATCAAATTCTTCCCTCATATTAGCTGGACCACTACTTTCCCTGATTTCACAACAAATGGCTGCCATGCTCAGTTCGGCAGAAGCACCTTGACCTCTCCTCAAAAGTCTTTGTCGATTGCTCCTTCACTCACCTCTAGGGAATGCTTCTTGACCAATCTGGATTTTTGTGCTATTCTCCCATACGCTCCCTCCAATACTTCCAATTTCAGGTCAGTTCAAACCATGGCTTATGCTTGGGCCGGGTGGTTGTCTCTTCATTAGCATACAAGTTACATCAGGCAGCTTCTGAAGTGAGAAGAGTAAGCAAAACGGCCATACAAGTCAGCCTCACCGCTCTTAATATCTACGGAGAATGGGCAACCTCATTATTGGGGACCTAGCCGAATACCACTTGTGAAACCACGTGTCACAAATGCATAGAAGTGTTTCAAAGAACTAGGGCAAAGATGAAGACGAACGGGCAAGGCAAATGATTGCGCCCTAAACATCGCAATGTGTAATGAGTAAGGCCTGAAGAATAAGAAGGAAGAAACGCAACTGAAGAATGTTGAGTGATATTGGACTGTGACGGATGACCGAGGAGTGAGTAGTGGGAGAGATAAGGATGTCTTGCAACATATTCTGTAGAGCACACACACTATGATCTTCGCTCTGGCATCAAGCCAATTCCTAATCAATGAAGCATTGAGTAGTCTGGCTAGAGCAGGAGCTTCCTTATGGAGGAGGGTTTTGCATCATGTGCACCAGAAATCACAAACGCGCTTCCACTATTCTGATAGAGAAGCTGATGCCCGAGTGGTGGGGATCACCAGTAGCCCAGAGAAATTCAGCAAATTGGGCCCCGGCAACTAAGTCCACTGCAATATATCTTGTAAATCAGGGGAATCCTATGAAAGCCAATACAGTGACTATTGCAAAGAGACCTTTCCAGGATTACTACTAGCACACAGAAGATGTGCTGCTCTTTTGCGACCTAACTTAAGGTCATTTGCTGTCATTCATGTATAGTTTTGACAGGCAGTTTGTAATGTTATGTGTTGAAAGAAACATTTTGCCTTTCTGAACAAATTCTATACATAGCCATTTACCAGGCTTTGGTCGCTATCACCTAGTAGCATTCAGCTCAAGGAAACAGTTCTGATTATGTTATTAAAGAATAAATGAAGTATGCATATTGTACTCCTGCCACTCTTCAAAGAGAACATTTCACAGTTCAGAAAAATGACTCATTAGTGGTATCCCTGCGATTGTGGTCAAACAATGATGGGAAAAAGGGGGATTGCATCATCTGTGAGCAGTTGCTTGGACCTCACTTATAAATGCAGTTTCAGTGCTTAGTTTTTGTAACAATCTCAGAAATTGATATTTCTTTATTTTTATTTATTTGTATTTGGTTTAAAAACATAAACCTTTACACAATGATAACATAATAAAAAATGAAATTAAATACAGGTTAAGTTTCAAAACAGTGGGGTTAGTGTATTAAAAAAAACAAATCTTTGCCGAAAACACATCATACAGTCTTTTCCTTTTCACGATTCAAGGTCTTTGATCTCTTTGAGAATAGGGGCAGAGATGAAATTACTCCGGCATGTTAACCCAAAAAACCACGTATCCCCTAGTTGCCATTTAACTATACCATAGGGTAGGATAGAAATGAATCTTTCAGAGAAGTGAGCCTTTTTCACAAAACACCTTTAATCAAGAGATGACATTGCAATTTTTTAGAACTTGCACTACCGTCGATGTTAGGGCTATGTTATGGCCAGAGATTATTTTATCCCACAGATATTCTGCGATGATCCCCTCCTCCCGACTCACAAATTTCCTAAAGAGGGCCAGTCTCACGTTCCAAGTTCCCTCACATTCCATTAGGAGGTGTCTCCGTGATTGGTTTGAGGAAGTATCACACATTTTACATAACTTAATGGCTTTGTCCCCTTGATTCCACTTTGCCAATACTTCCCCACAATGTATTATATTCAATCTTATACTGAGGAAGTTGTTTCTCACTTGCTTATCTGGAAATTGCATCAAATAACGCGGGAGATAACCACGTTTTTTATCAACTGATAGAAACGGATTGATTGGAGATGATTGCCTCACTTTCGCAATTGTTCCAATCCAATCGAGTATTTCCAACTCTCGTTTTACCTTCAATGGGTTTGCCACTAGAGTCTCCAGATTTAAATCGACCCTTGCCAAGGACTCCTTCACTCTTGATTTAAGAATAGCTAGAATCTTTGATTTAGAATGTTCTAGATAGATTTTAATATCCCCATAGAGTGTGGAGTTTTCTCCCGTGATGAGATTAATTTCCAATTTGCCATACAGTCAAGTGATTTCAGACCTAGCTCAAATCGTAGGCTCCAGGAGGTTGTGCTAACTGGAAGGCCAAGAGCCCTCTTCCATAGCCGTACCTCCATGGCACTCCAACTTGTTTGCCAGAGCCTTTGTTTTGCCTTCAGGCCATATGAAATTACTGGGACCGCCTTTGCCTTATAGAATTTTATCATGGGTATGATGGAGAATTTGCAGAACTGAGTTTAGTTTTAGCATCTGTGATGTGAGCTATAAAACTTTCACAGCCACGTCTGATTCACCTTTATGGGCTGCTTGAGAGGCATAGATCTTATATCCTAAGTATGTTAGCACCTCTACCCTCGGGGTGGTTTGGCCTTCAAGAACCATTTTGTATAATGAATTATTTTCTGTGGGTATTTAAATACTACAATTCTCGATTTTAGAGGGTTTATGGTCAGTTCATTCAGTCTGGCCTACTCGCCCAGTTTAGATAACAGCCGCTGCAGACCTATTGCCGCCTTATCCAGCAGTACAATATTGTCTGCATAGGCCAGCCAGTGGATCTTTACACCATTTAACTCTGGACCGGCCAATGCAGACGACTCCTGATTGATACCCATATCTGCCACCTCTAAAGCCTGTTTGGTCTAAAGCCTGTTTGGAAGCGGGACAAGATCTTTTTGCCCTGCACACAGGTCGATAGTTCATTTAATAGACGTTTCATAAATAGCTTGCTCTCTGTGTCCAGGAAGGCGATTGGTCGATAATCCTTCGGATTTAATCGGTCGCCCCCCTTGAAGAAAGTTATCACCAACGCGATCTTCCATGAGGGTGGGAAATGGCTCCTCTTCAAGATCTCCTTGAAGAGTTGATATAGCAGGCTAGACCACATCCTTAGATCATTCTCCAGGACCTGATATGTGAGACCATTTGGACCAGCGGCTCTAGATGTTGATGATTTTAGAATAATATCGCCAATCTCCTCATTAAAGGAAAGGCTCCAAGGAGTATTTAGAGACGGGATAAAGTTGGACTCCTTGGATTTCCCAAAGATTCCTGTCAGGTATTCCACCCATCTATGTTCTGGTACTAGGTTGCATAAGGTGCTGTTGGTTTGGGGTTCTAGCTGCCCTACCACCGTCCAGAAGTTTATGGAGTTCCCTTCATTCAATAATTGCAGCATCTGCTCCCCATCTTTTTGTAACCGCAATATTTTATGGTTACCTGACCAGTGCTTATAATTTGCTCCTGCTCTTTTGACTTCCACATCATAAGTCTCTAAATCTAGACATGTACCCTTTAAACCTCCAACACATTTCCTTAAATCCCTTTTTTTTTTTTTTGTTGCTGGATAGCCTCAGCAAAGCTATGTACATGTTTCTGTTTGTTCCCAACCGCAGAATCGCTGGGGGCTAGGGTAGACCAAATAAATGTTGTATATTTGTCTGGGTGGCATTCAGCCTGCCAGATATGATCAGGGATTTTTCTTAGCTGATTATTCAGATTTTATTCCCTTTTGTCTATATTTGACTGTCCTGATGTTCCCTTTTTTACCAGACAAAACCTTCAAGTTATATATATACTGTTGGATAACTATGAAGCACAATGTCTCCCATGACAGGCCATGTGTTGGGACACGACTTCCTAAAATACTGAGAGGAGAAAGGGAGTTGTTCTGGAAGCTTCTTTTTGCAAGACCAGTTTCGCAAGTGTGGGCTCGTAACCAAAGAATCCTATGAGCAATGGCATCTGGCATTCACAAGAAAGGTAGGGCAGAGGTTTTTGAGAGCAGAACCTTAATAGTTAGGCCACAAATCCCTTAGTGGGGGGGGGGGGGTGGGTGGTATAAAGAAGCAACATCAGTTTCTGGAGATGCTGTGACTTTACCAGTGGCACCTGAGGGTCCACATGCAGCCTTACTGGGAGACTGGAAGCATGTTCTTCCAGGTGTCAGGTAATATGTGAGTGTCGTAAAGGGGTCAGAGGGGGGCGCTTAGAGTAGGGCTAATGCTGCTGAGCTAGAAAATTGTGATCCCCTTCACATTGCATTTATTAAGGTATATCGGGGGGTGGCCACTCAGCAGTGTTGAACAGACGTGCCGGAGTTGATGTGAACTCCGAAATGATTTGAGCCACACTGTAATGATCATAGAAGCGGGTGAGTTCCCCGAGTAGAGAGGATTCATTAGGGCACTGCCAAAACCGCTACATTAAGGAAGGCGGACAATTTGATGGTGCTCCATTTCCCCCTTCCAACTAGGATGAGTGGGTGCATCAGGAGTTGTGCACAGGGCATTAGCCCAGTCTCATTGTTTGCTCAGATAGTACATATGTACTTCATTCAGTAATTTAGCTGTTTTTGGTCTTTGAATTGCTGTTTTCATTATTTGGTTGCAAACCTGCATTAGCAGCATTTCATCTCTTTTTGGCTGGATTATTGTGTTTTGCTAATGAATGGTTTATATTCAGGTAAAAGCCTACTTTTTCCAAATCATTTTGTGCTGTGTAGTTTGGGTGGAGATGCTGCATCACTACCCTGGTTTCCCTTACCCGGGGGTATACCATTCAGCAATATTATGTATGCCTCCTCTCTAGCTACATTGCAGGTGCACACATGCACCCTCATGCCTTAGGAAAAGAGGTTGCAGTGGGTGGTCCCCATGATTCATCTGTGTGGACACCTTTTAGTGAGGTAGTCTTTACACTAATCCCTAGGTCAGCTCTGCTGACAAAGAACTACTGTACATTTAGTCCAAGAGAAAATAAACCAACTGTTGCATGGCCTTATGGACATTCATAGCCACTTTTCATAAATGTGCTCTGCAATGTATACCATTGTTATGAGCCCTTTAAAATAAAACGCTGTAAGAAAACCACAAGAAAATCCTCTTTGCTTACTTCTTTTCAGGGTCTCTGGTTACTTCACAATCCATCTCACCTACACATTTTGGCCTGAGCAGGCACTCTGGTTCCGTGTCTTCTTCACATATTAAGCACAGTGCTGCCAAAGGACAGTCCAAGAGTAGAGTATCACTTGGGCAAAGTGCTGTTATGCAAGATGACGATGAGGAGCAAAGTACCGATGGTGAAGGCTCCCAAAGTGAAGGTAAGAATATAGAATTAATTGGAGAAAATGTACTTTGTTTTAGCTCATGTAAATTAATCTGAGCACATTTATGTTTTTGGTGGTCAGTACATCTCAAGCTGTAAGGTGGCATAAACCCTTAGACAAATACAGTGATATTGGTTATGTCTTTGAAAGCTAAAAGTTCACAGAAATATAAATCAAGATTAACAAACCATCCTTCAGAATAAGCCTTTGGTGTGTTTTTCAAGTGCTTAGAATATCCCTCAATGTTAGCCGGCAAGATAGTGCAGTGGGTGAAGCGCTTAGTCTAGACACCTGTGCAGCCCCCAGGACACAGATATGAATCCCGGCAAGGCTGACTCGGTCCTTCATGCTGTCTTGAAAAGTCATATTTCTCCTCAGGGACCAGCCCTTATTAGCATAAATCACCCAATTCCACCAATTTACAGGTCCGCTCGTGCTGAGCAATGAACTCATGCTAGAGAAATGACACCTTCCGCATAGATTTTTCATTTATTAGACAAAAAGCATAATATAACATAACAGTAAATATAGCAGCAATTTAGCAATGATGGACATGCCAGTTAGAGAAGTCACAAAACATAGAGAGAAACAGTCTTACGCCCCTTGGATGGTATCTTCAGCGCTAGGAGACCCTGGTTGTCTTAAGCGAGCTGTTGCCAGCCCATTCAGATAACAGCAATGCAAGGTGCCGCACAAGGCCTCATTAGGGTCTGGGCACACACACGGTCCACAGAAGACTCTCCCACTCAGTCATGGTGTAAGTGCATTTTGTAAGCTCGTGCTGTCCGTCAACGTGACGCACTGTTCCAGCTCCTTGTTCGTGCAAAATATGTTTACCGATGGAAAAACCCAACTCTCTCTGAGATGCTCCTTGCACTTACCCCTCCCTTGGAGCCCATCTGCGAAAGCCCAGGAAGGTTTCTTATCAGTGAGTATGCGGCAGTACCATTCCTTCCCATGCGAAAAAAGATATGTTTACAAAGCATGGCAGTGCCACTGTGGCGAAGAGAGGAGCTGAAATAATATGCATTGCAATTAACCCCTAGTGAGCAAGCTTTACCGGGCCTGCACTCTGCTAGCTAGTGTCTATAGTGCCTCAAAGACTGCCTATCTAAGCACTATATAAGTGCTTTAATTCTCCAAGCACTCAAATACAGTTCTCTATTAGCTACTAAACTGGGGCTTTTGCCCTGCCTTTCTATGCACAATGCATAATGTAACCTTCCACCCCTCCTAGGCCTACACATTCCTTGTAGCTCACTAATGCTTAATGTAGGCGCTACCAACACATTACTTTCAGCATTTAGCACATACTTTGAATAAGCTATTAGTCTTAGCTGTTAATGCAGCCATCTAAGGCCCTAATATGCAAATATGGATAGCTCATTTGCACTTTCTATTTCGCTACACATGCTTCCGGGTACAAAAAAAGCAGCACCATAACATTGGGTAATGATAGCAGGACTTTCAAAAATGTATCCTAACATGTGGGCCACATATGAAAAGGCCAGCAAAAAGCACTTGTTTTCCAATGAAAGCTACCATCAGGACACTTCCAGGTTATTCATGGTCGGGTAACATGTAATCCCATTTTTTCTTACAACCCGAATGTTTTTCTAATACTGTAGTTGAGGATACTTTCCTCTAGCACACGTGTTATTTATTTTTACTTTTTATGTTATTTTGTCATGAGAAAAGGATGAATCCCTTTAATTTTTTATTCTTGACTATGTAAAGAAAGTAAATGTTACTGAACCATTTTATGAAAGCATGCATTATCTGCGATAGGGCCATGAAGTATCCAAGTGTATTTTTTGTAAGGTGCTGTAGCTTAGAGCTCTCGGAGAGGGAAAGAGAGAGAAACCAAGCCCTTGATGATAGGGCTGAGGCAGGCTGTGGTGATGCTCTCATATTTCTATTTCTAAATTGGAATTTGAATCTCGAAAAAAAGGAATGCTCATTGATGGCTGAGCCCTCTCAAGTGTGTTTCCATTGCCTATTCCTCAGACGTGCAATGTATGATTTCCACAGCTATTTATTTTTAACCAATGTCTATTGAATAATTGCCAACAAAACCGATATCAATCTTGTTCATGGACAGTCTTCATTCTCCAGCATGGGGTCTGGCATGGATTCACATGCTCATGAATATTCCCCGTCGTCAGGCTGGGAATCCTCGGTAAAGAAAAAATCAGTTTCGTTTCTGATCTGTCTTTCGTAGTAGTAACCAATCACTGGTCTCTGCGTCATACTGACCACAGCCAATGACTGCCCTCTACCTAAGCACCGCCTCTGGCAGCCATCTTCAGATTTTTACCGCACGTTCATGTGTTGGGATCCTCGTGCTATTGCTCTTGAGCGTTAGTGCTATTTTTTCACATTTTCTCAAAAAAATTTCGTTTTTTCGGTCAAAAAGAGCCTCAAGCTCCACCGACTTTCCATCCGATCAACGGGGACCCGTGTCGGATTCGTCTGTGCCCCTCAAGGGTGAAGATCTTGTCGAGCTACGCTTTTGGAGGATTCCAGAAGTTTCTCAGGCCCGGACATGGCCCAGGAGAAGGGAAGCTCGACGCCCAGAAAGCTGTTCAGGATCTGCCCTGGATGCCAGCTTCAGAACGTCTTTAAGGAGGACGAACACTCCTTTTGTCTCTACTGCCTACATGAGGACAGAACGCACGTGGAGAAGGATTGTGCGTTTTGCAGCAATATGTCGGAGCGGACCATGAAGGACCGCCATCAACGTCTCGCCAACTGGCTGGAAGGGAAGAGCCCGTCAGGCGAGAAGAAGAGGAAGAAATCCGAGCGGTCTTCTAAGACCTTTGAGGACGCCCCGGCGACGGGGGTCCAACACAAGGCCAAGCACCGCGAGTCCGCTGGCACCGGGAGTGCCGAACGGTCGGGCTCTACGGGCGCTAGGCAGGGCACACCCTCCCCGGCACCTTCAGCCACGAGCCAATGCTCTGGGTCGGGTAAGAGGAAGGGCGAGCACCCGGCGAAGCTCCTGGAGAGGCCCCGGTCGAGCTCGAAGGCCCCATCGGAGGGGGAGCGAGGCAATGCCCCCCCCCCTCAAGGATAAGGCGGTGAGCGCACCTAAGGTGGTGAAGGCCTTAATCCATCCGGCCAAGCCCTCTATCGATACTGTCGCGGCGGCCCTGGCTCAGCCTGTGGAGGCTACACCAGTGGTGGTGACCTCGGGGCTCAGAGTCTCCCTGCCACCTCGGAGGGAGTCCTCTTTTGTGCCCATCGATAGGACCCCCGTGAAACCCCCTGCGGGGAAGACAAAGGGGGGGCAGGGCGTCGTCGTAGACTCGGCCTCAGCTTCAGAGGAAGAGCTGATTGAGGTCTTAAGCCACGGCCTTGGCGTGGAGGAAGACCGGCCCGTCGGGATGGATCCCGACGCAGGTGACGACATCGTCGAGGGTGCCGACGGGGCTCCAGATCGCCCGTCGGATTCCACTCTGCCAGTGCCGCAAGACAACTCGGTGGCCATTTTGTTGGCTATACAGTCCTTATGTTCAGAGATAAGGACGAGACTACCGTTGCCGACGGAGGAACCTCTCCCGTCGGGGATCCGGAACCGGGACCTTCTGGTGCTCCCCCGCCCAAGAAAAGAAGGATTCACCCTCCACCTCCTTTTCAGCCGTCGCGCCCCGTCCAGCCCACCTCCCCGTCCTCCCGAGGGGATGATACGGGGACTGACACGGCAGCGACGGGTACGGACGACGAGGTATATGACGAGGATCTACCGTCGTCGCCTCCCACCAGGGTTTCTCCTCCCGACGAGATTGGATCGTTCCACTCCATGATCGCCAGGGCATCCGAGCTTTTCCAACTCTGCCCTGAGGAGAAGAAAAAGGAAGGATTCCTTTATCAACGGCGCGAGGCCAAGAGGAAGACGGTCCTCGCGGTGCCTCTACTGGACGACATTTGGGATGAGGGCCTCGCCCTCCTCAAGAACCCTTCCATGACGCCGGCTAGAAGAGACCGGTTCGAGAAGAAGTACCGGGTCCCAGACGCGGCCCCCCTGTGCCTCCGGGCGCAGCCTACCCCGGACTCCGTCGTCTCCGCGGCGGCCAGGAAGAAAGCGGGGGGGGGGGTGCGGCCTCCACATCGACTTCCCCGCCGGACGGCGAGGGAAAGAAATTGGACGCTATGGGACGCAGGGTCATCTCGTCTGCAGCGACGACGATTAAAGCGGCCAACGCCTTGGCTAGCGTGGCCCGCTACGACAGGGAGCTTTGGTACAAACTGGCCCCCCTGCTGGACTTCCTACCGGACGACAAGAGGGCGGATGCCCTGGAGATCCTCCAGGAAGGCGAGGTGGCGTCGGACCACGCCATCACTATTGTGACGGACATCGCCGACACTGGGTTTCGCCAGTTGGGCAACGGCGTGTGCCTTAGGCGGCGTGGATGGCTCAAGGCTACGGACTTCCGTCAAGACGTACAGACCAGAGTCCTGGACATGCCGTTCGATGGGAACAACCTGTTTGGGAAAACCGTGGACGATTCCCTTCAGGCCATTAAAACGGACACTGAGACGGCCCGGGCCCTTGGGGTTCTGCAGCAACGACGGACGCCCTTTCGGAGCAGCGGAGGCAAGGGCGCCTCCAAAGGTTCCGGCGGCGGTTTCTCCACCTACCGTCAAGCGGCCCGCTCGTCGTCTCAGGAGGCCTACAGAGGACGAGGCAAGTCTGGCGGACCCCGCCGTCGTCGCCAAGGAGGTCAAGGCGGCAAAGCCTCGTCAAAACAGGATTGAACCGACCGTGGGGTCGGGCCCCCACCGAAGCACCCCGGTGGGAGTCCATCTCCACCGACAGTTAGGTGCTGGACGCCTTAGCCCGGGGCCACGCGCTCGAGTTTCAAAGAAGGTGCCCGCGCGTCCCCCCCGTGGCCAGGAAAGAGCTTCACGTCCCTAAGCTTCTCCTGGAGGTAAAGGCGATGCTCAGGAAGGGCGTCATCGAACTCGTCCCAAAGAGGCTTCGGGGCTCCGGAGTTTACTCAAGATACTTCCTCGTGAAGAAGAAGACGGGAGGATGGCGCCCCATCCTAGACCTGCGACGTCTGAACAAGTTCATCAAGGCGCAGAAGTTTCGGATGGTCACCCTCCAGCACGTCCTGGGGCAGCTGGAGGAAGGAGACTTCCTGTCGTCGTTGGATTTGGAGGATGCCTACTTCCACATTCCCATCCTAATGGGGCACCGAAAATTCCTCAGGTTTGTGGTCCAAGGGCGTCACTACCAGTTCAAAGCCCTCCCCTTCGGACTACGGTCGGCACCCAGGGTATTCACCAAGTGCCTTGCACCGGTGGCGGCGCAGCTGCGCCGCGAGGGGATCCACGTCTACCCCTACCTGGACGACTGGCTCATCCGAGCCAAGACGAGGGAGCTCGCCGTGGAGCACACGGCAAGGACCGTCCAACTTCTCACAGACCTGGGATTCTCCGTGAACTACGCCAAGTCCCACCTGGTACCCGCACAAAACGCACTGTTTCTGGGAGCGAAGCTCGACACAGTGTCCCTTCTGGCCTCCCCGTCGGAGGAAAGGACCAGGTCCATCCTGGGCAAGGTACAGCGGATGTTGGTTTCCGACGCGGCCAAGGTGAGGTCCATCAAGTCCCTCCTCGGAATGATGTCTTCTTGCATCTACCTCATTCCCATGTGCAGGCTCCGGATGCGCCCGTTGCAGGAGTTCCTGGACGCGCGCTGGATCCAAACGACGGGCGGCTTCGAGGAGAGGATCACACTCGACGAGAGTTTCCGCCGAGCGGTCCGGTGGTGGGGCACCCGCGCGCATTTGACGGCGGGCATGGACTTCCAGACCCCAGACCACCAGGAGACAGTGACCGCGGATGCCTCCCTGGAAGGGTGGGGAGCGCGCACCGCAAATCTGCACGCGAGAGGCCTATGGCTCCCGACGGAGAAGTCCCTCCATATCAACGTCCTGGAGCTCCGTGCAGTGTTCTGGGCCCTCAGGTCCTTCCTTCCGTCCCTCAAGGGCAAGGTGGTGAGGATCTTCACCGACAACACCACCACCATGTTTTACATCAGGAAACAGGGCGGAACCAGGTCCCCAGCACTGTCCAAGGAGGCGCAGGACCTGTGGCATTGGGCAATCGCCCAAAGGATGTTTCTGGTGCCGTTTCATCTGGCAGGGATAAAAAACACCATCGCCGACTCACTCAGCAGGGAGCTGCGCTCGTGCCACGAGTGGGAACTACGGCAGGATCTAGTGGATCGCCTCTTCCGACGGTGGGGCACACCCCAGATCGACTTGTTCGCGACGGCGACGAACTCCAAGTGCCAGAGGTTCGCCAGCAGGTTTCCCCAGGCGAGGAGCATGGGCGATGCTTTCTCGTTCCCCCGGGAGGGCCTGTTCCTCTACGCGTTCCCTCCTTTGCCACTGCTAATCCGGCTCGTCAACCGGCTCAAGAGGTCACGATGCAGGATGATCCTCGTCGCACCTGCGTGGCCGAGGCAGATATGGTTCCCGGACCTTCTGGACTTGTCAGCGTCCCCGCCAATCAAGCTGCCGGTGGACGCGGATCTACTCTCCAGGGAAGGAGGCGCCATCCTCCACCACGACCCGAAATCGCTGAACTTGCAGGCCTGGCTCCTGCAGCGCTAGAGTTTGGAGGATACGACTTACCGGCCGACTGCAGAGAGGTTCTTGCAAAGGCCAGGGCGTCCTCGACTCTTAAATGCTACGGACACAAATGGAAGAGGTTCTCTGTCTGGTGCCACGCACAGAAGATTAACCTTCTACGGATTACGGCTCCCCAGGTGCTGCCGTACCTGCTGACGCTGGCCAAAGCTGGACTGGCACACGCGTCCATCAAGATTCATCTTGCTGCGATCTCCCGATACACCAGAACCACGGGCCGGACGTCCCTGTGGTCTTATCAACTGGTGAAACAGTTCATGAAGGGACTGTTCAGATCGTTCCCGCCGGTGAAGGCGCCGGCCCCGGCGTGGGAGCTCAAAGTGGTGCTGACCAAGCTCATGGGACCTCCGTTCGAGCCTCTGCACTCGGCCCCGTTGAAGTTTCTGTCGTGGAAAACAGCGTTTCTTGTGGCCATCACCTCCGCACGACGGGTGGGAGAGATCCAGGCCCTTTCCTGCAAGGCCCCGTACTTGACTTTTCATGACACGAGGGTAGTGCTCAGGACGCACCCCTCCTTCATGCCCAAGGTACCGTCGGACTTCCATCTCAACGAACCCTTGGTGTTGCCTGTGTTCTTCCCGTCGCCTTCGTCGCCGGCTGAGAGGACTTTGCACTCGCTGGATGTGGCTAGAGCGCTGAAGTTCTACGTGGACCGCACAAAGTGTTTTCGGAAGACGTCACAACTCTTTGTGAACTTTGGACCTGTCAATCAGGGGAAGGCTCTCTCGAAGGCTTCCATTTCCAGATGGCTCTCCGGCTGTATCATGTACTGTCATCGGTTGGCAAACCGACCGCTGCCTGGCCGTCCGAGAGCCCATTCCACCAGAGCGATCGCAGCTACCACGGCGTTCCTTTCTGGTGTGCCCCTGCTGGACATATGCAGGGCTGCTACGTGGAGGTCGACGCACACCTTCACGAAATTCTACTGCGTTGATCGGGATTCCAGGGAGGAGTCCAGGGTCGGCCAAGCAGTGCTGCGCAACCTGTTCGCCTGAGGTGAGCCTGGTGAGGAGGTAAGATGCTTAATGTTGAGTTTGATGTAATGCTTAATGTTGAGCCTTTGCCACCTCCCGTGGTTGTGCATGTGTGTACTGCTATGTATTCTTTATTCATGAGCATGTGAATCCATGCCAGACCCCATGCTGGAGAAGGAACAAGTTACTTACCTGTAACTGTTGTTCTCCAGCATGGGTCTGGCATGGATTCACATGCGAACCCTCCCGCCTACCCCTCTGCGGCTCTTCACTTGGTCATACTGCCACTTCACGTGCTTCCAAATCTGAAGATGGCTGCCAGAGGCGGTGCTTAGGTAGAGGGCAGTCATTGGCTGTGGTCAGTATGACGCAGAGACCAGTGATTGGTTACTACTACGAAAGACAGATCAGAAACGGAACTGATACTGGTTTTTTCTTTACCGAGGATTCCCAGCCTGACGACGGGGAATATTCATGAGCATGTGAATCCCTGCCAGACCCATGCTGGAGAACAACAGTTACAGGTAAGTAACTTGTTCCTTTTGCATAATTTAAACAATTATCCCCTCTACCGATAGCAGGAAGCCAATACAGTACATTCAAAATGAGCAACAGAAACATCATTGGCATTATCTGGGTACCATCATTAAAAGCCGAGAGCCTTCAATACCTTAGAGCAGGGTAGGAGATTATCTTCTTTCTGTAAGGGGGCCCCTACACTACAAAAGCAACTGAACTAACTGCAAACCACATGCAAGAGTTTCTAAAATGTATAGGCCAGTTTCTATCCAACCACATAAGTTAGTGCATGCTTCTTTGTTACTCTGTTGCATGGCAGTGCACCATTTGACCACCATTTGCAGGGGCAAGTGGTGAAAGCTTGTGTTGGCGTCAGGTGGCACTCCTGCGCCCAAGAGAACTAATAATGGGTCATCAGGGTTCTGCATTCCTATTTTATCAGCGGTAGCAGATCTTAATTTAAATCAGAAAGTCTCTCCGGTGTGGTCACCCACACCAGAAATGGGAATCGGTGCCAACCAAGTTAGAACAACTCCATCATTAAATTAGTTCTCAATGATTGTTGGAGGTTTTTCAGAAACAGCACTGGTGGCAGCTTCTCAGAAGCCAAACTAGTGGACCCTCAAAGGATTTCTAGTGTGTGCTTCTTTGTTACGCTATTGCATGGCTATGCACCATTTAGCCGTCAGCAGCAGTTGCAGGGTCATGTGGTGAAAGCTTGTGTTGGCGTCAGGTGGCACTCCTGCGCCCAAGAGAACTAATAATGGGTCATGGAGGTTCTGCGTTTCTGTTATGTCAGCGATAGCGAATCTTAATTTAAAACCGAAAGCTCTCAGATGCAGGGGCACCCACACCATAGGGATTAAGCCGACATCACCTTTTAATCATTTTCAATAGTGGGGGAAGCAGGTGGACTCAAACGCATATAAGAATTTTAGCACCCCCGACACAGAACAGCAAAACCAACACACTTTGACTTCATGGAGAACAGAAGGGTGTCAGACTTTGGGTCTTGTCTTTTGTGTGTGCGTGTGTGTTTGCGGTAACATTTTTATTACATTTATGTTTGTTTTTATTGTCATTTTCATCAGTAATAACATTGAACCGAACTTGTCATACAGTGTCACACTAGTGTCGTGAAGTCTCCTACTTCGAGGTTACACGATCCCTGAATATGTAATATTCACTCTGCATTCGCTACTTTAGTCTTGTCATGCACGATAGACAACAGCTAGTTCTGGTAAGCGACCCAAATGTTAGATGGCTGTGCACGTGCACACAACAGCAGTGACGGTGTGTATACTGTCTTTTTATTGTAGCAGTATACCGCATCAGAGAACGAGTCGAGGAGCATGTACCCTCCAACAGGGCATTGCCACTCTTCCGCGAGCCAAAACCATTACAAGTCTGACACATTTTCATGCAAAGCTTCTGATAGTTTTGGTGAGTCCTAGCATTCACATCTCTAGCGATGCCACTCGGTCTACCCTGATCATTGTACCTGTAGCTGAGAACACCTCTTCCCAGTACAGCAGAGCAAGACCACACAAAATCTAGAAAGTCTGCATGCACACATTTACATTGTACATATTCATGTGGAGAGTCTTAATAGTACCGACATAGCCTTTCAGGTGTGTAATAGGTTTGATGTAAGCATTTAAAATGTATCAGTTTATATCTCGTGTTCCGGAAACCCCCTTTGTTTGAGTTGTAAGGAAGGCATGGTATCAACAGTAAGACAGACACAAGTGACCACAGTTCAAGGGGGTTTATTGAACTTTCACAAAGGTGAAATAAACGTTTATCTGAACCTAAATCTACAGATGGGAGCAAGCTACGATCATCAAATATTAATAATGCAGTCCTAGTGGAGTCTTGTCAACATAAAAGGGTCTGTACTAAAAATCCTATTGCCAATCCTTATTACTAATTACTGCTACGTCCCTTCCCTCCATACTGTATGGTCGTCCCTCGCTGGGGAAGGGAGACAGAACCTTTTTCACCAGAAAAATCATCTGTCCCTTTAAATTTAGATGCGTGCAGGGCCATGGCCCTGGGAGCATCCGCTCCCACGCCTCTGCCCACCATCGCCACTCCTCAGTCCTCTTTTCCGCGTCAACGGGAAAGGACCGCTTTTTCCAGCACTCTTGGGTTAGTCCTCGGGCCTAGTAATTCCACGCGCTCTTCCCCGGAGTCTGGGTCGGATAGTTCAGCGGCAACGTGCTCGCCTTGGAAGCAAGACGATATGGAGCAACACAAGTTTGATCCCCGGGTCCGCGCTTAGAAACCTCTGGGTATTAAGTGCGTTATAAATAACCTATCGTATCATATCACAGAAGTACTTTTGTCTTCTTTTTTCTTGTCTTTAATCAGGTACCTCTGCCGCCACGCTCCTCCCCGGCACATGTCGACGTCAGCGGGCTTCAGCAGGTGTCCAGCCTGCGAGGGTCTCTTCCCTGCATCCGACCCCCATGATCTCTGCCTCTGCTGCCATGGCCCCGACCGTGGCTGGGAGGGGTGTACCGTGTGCAATGCTCTGACACCACGCGCTCTGAAGAACATTCTAGCCAGGTGGAGGGAGCTTTTCGCAAGGTCGCCTCCAGAGGACTTAAAGGAATTCGTCAAGCACATGACCAGGCCCAAGGTACGGGCACTGTTTTCATCCACACCCCCCACAAAGGCCACTCCTTCCCCAGGAAGCGCACAAGCGGAAGGGACCAATCCGGTCCTAGTACCAGTGCCGATACCAAGGCTGCTTCAGCTACCGGCCACCAGGCCGAGGGGGTCGCGCAATCCTACTGGTGACTAGGCTGAGGGACTGCAAGGTTTTATTACCAGGTTTCATCCCGAGGTGCTACTGCCTAATACCGGAAAGATGTCTGAGGGAGCGCCTGTACGCAGCACTACTGGCGCCACAGCCGAGGGCACTCCGCCTACCAGGCCCCATCCTAAGGTGCAGGGTAGGCCTCATCCTCCACCGCCATGAGTCCTGAAGAAGGCCGGATCCAGCGCAGCATGCGCAACGACACAGGCACGTGGTATTCAGCCAGACAAAATGGCCGCCTGGCCAGACAAAATGGCGGCTCGCCCAACACCATTCCCCCTTTGGGGACCAGGTAGGGGAACGAGTTTCCAGGTGGGACTGGTCATGTCCTGGCATGTGGCCCACGGCATATCCTTCAGCATTGCAGGGTGGATACACCCCGCATACTGCAAGACAGAGTGTGCCCAGGTCTCAGCAACCTCAGGGCCCCGTGCCCATGCCCACTCCCACAAGCGGTCCGCCGGCCTGTGAAAACAGGTTTTTTGAAAAATTCCTAACTCTCATGAGGTCTCCGCAGATGGGTATCATCCTCAAGGATGTTTCAGGGACGTGGTCCTTCCGGTACTGCCGCTAGCAACCACTGCCACCCCGCCCTTGGGTCCAGCGCCTCTAGGTCCAATGCAGTCCCAGCTGCCTGCGCCAGTCCCCACAACACCGGCTCCCATGCCTCTGCCAGTAACAGCAGCCCCATATCTGCTGCCAGAGTAGCATCCAGTGCCTGTCAGTACGCCTCAGCCCCCTGCGCCCAGCACTCCTCCAGCTGCACCGGACCAACAGGACAGATTGGTAGACACGGATGGGGAGGAGGACCTCGACATGCCCTCGTCGGCCAAGGCCTTTCACGAACGGCTTGCGGGCCTGGCAGAGTACTTGGGGCTCCCGCAGCCTGAGGTGGAACAACCAAAGGTTGGGGTCTTGGCAGAGGTTCTCACTCTACGCCCCACGGCTAGAACAGGGATTCCAATGCAAAAGAACGTAGTGGCGCTTGACAAAAAAGGATGGCTCAAACCTCATTCTACACAGCCTACCAACAGGCGCCTCAACGGCAAGTTTAGGCAAATGGAGGGGAACCTCCCTCTTGCTGTCAGCACACCCCCAGCCACACCCCTCAGTGATCGCCGCAGCTACACTCTACTCCAAGCCACAATTGTCCTCTGCTACATCAGGCTTTGCACTCCTGGGTAAGGAGAAGATCCAGGAAGCATACGAAAAGAAAATCTATTCCAACGCTTCTCTTCATCTCAGTCAGTCCAACGCTGACACCATGCTGGCTGCTGTCAACCAGAGACTCTGGTGAGAGATCGCCGATTTCCTTCCAGAACTCCCTGTGCAGAGCCAGGCGCGCTTCAAGGCTGGGCTGGCTGAAGCCAAAATTGTAGCGCTAGATATAATGGAGTCCACAGTGACTCACATCAACACCTCAGGGCGTGCCATATGTATCGCTACCGACATGAGAAGGATGGCCTAGCTATGGGCGACGAAGTTCAGCCCTGATGTCCAGGAGCGTATATGATATGGCATTTATAACGCGCCTATTGACAAGTGTTTCACACTTGTCCAGTATGGTGTGTATACTGGACCATCCTTTCAAGGGTGGCGATCAGTTCCATTCCACTACGGACGAGGAACTTGATAAGAAGAACAGTTCATAGACTGCCAAATAATTATCAATCTTCACTAAGGCCACCACCAAGGCATATAGCCAGACGCACAAGCGCTCAGACAAAGGTCGGTCTTTCAGGGGCTTCCATGA
This sequence comes from Ambystoma mexicanum, assembly GCF_040938575.1. NCBI lineage: Eukaryota > Metazoa > Chordata > Amphibia > Caudata > Ambystomatidae > Ambystoma > Ambystoma mexicanum. The sequence goes on along the minus strand of NC_090921.1, from coordinate 1,017,241,451 downwards.
GAGACGGTCCTGGCAACCAGACAGATCCCCGAGCCAGCACAGGCACAAGCAGCACAAGGGCTTTTTCCAGTCCCCCTCCTCAGCCCCAGCCTCAGAGGGCAAAAAGGCATGACACAGCCATCCGGATCCACAAGTCTACGGTGGGGGGCAGGCTTGCCCTTCACTCTCAATGCTGGCGGACAAGGTTCACGGACCCATGGATCATCTCAGTAATGTCCACGGGTTTCCTGCTCCATATCCGTCCTTCTCCTCCTCTCTGCTCCCCTCTGCTCCCACAGATAGGGACATCAGCTCTGTTGGTAGAGAGTCAGGCAGTGCAGGAAGTCCTAGCCTCCCAGTGGGGTCTGGGCTTCTATTCACAGATTTTCACCATACACAAGAAGAACCAGGCTGCCCTGAGAGTTGCATTGGACTTTTCCACCTTGAACCTTTCCCTTCCTCTTCAAAAGTTCAAGATGGTTACCCAGCGCTTATAGCGGAGACATTGTGCGCGGGAGACTGAATGTGCTCCCTGGATCTGAAGGATGCCTACCTACAAGTCCCAATACAGCAGCCCCATCTGTCCTTTCTGAGGTTCAGGATCATAAGTTTTCATTTCCAATACAAGGCTCTACCCTTTGGCCTCAGTTGGGCCCCCAGGGTGTTTACAAGACTGATGAATTCAGTGGCAGCCCTGCTCAGGGCCCAGGGTCACCACCTCTATCCATACCTAGACGACTGGCTCGTCAGGTCAAGGTCTCTGTAGGCAATCCGCCACACTGCCTCCCCCCCTCATGAATACACTACACGTGCTAGGATTTTCCATCAATCTCAACAAGTCACAGTTGGAGTCCACGCAGTGTCTAACATTCCTGGGCCTCATCTGGAATACAAGCTCCGAGAGGATTTTCCCCTCAGAGCACAAGATCACAGCCATCAAGAAGGCCACGGGGCATTTTCTCAGCAGAACAGTGACCTCAGTGTGGTGGTACCAACACATATTGGGCAACATGGCGGCATGTATCCTTGTTGTGCTGCATACGAGGCTCAGGATGAGGCACTTGCAGTTACACTTCGCAGCCTCCTGGGGCCAGGAGAAGGGTTCCCAAGCAGAGATGGTCAGCATCCTGCCTCATCTCCACCATGACCTAGTCTGGTGGAGCAGGGACAGCAACCTGCGGATAGGCAGGCCCTTCGGTCAACCAGCGCCTCAGGTCACCATCACCACACACCCTTCCGTAGAGGGCTGGGGAGCTACCTTGGGCAGCCACAGCATCCATGGGGTTTGGTCCCATCAGGAGCAGGTGCCGCACATCAACTGGCTCGAGTTGATGGCAATCTGGCTGGCTCTCAAAGCCTTCCTCCCGAGGATCAGCACTAAGGCTATCCTTTTTCAGACTGACAGCTCCACCAGCATGTATTACATCAATAAGCAGGGTGGCACCCCCCCTGCACTCTAGCAGTTGACATTTGGGAATGGGCTCTGGTAAACGACATACACCAGACAGCAATACACCTCCCAGGAGAATCCAACCTGGAGGCGGACAGGCTCAGCAGGCTGGGTGCAGGGGCTCCATGGGCGACGCCATGCAGATCCAGTGGGACGACATGAACGCATATGCCTTCCCTCCGACCCCCCTGGTCCACAGGGTAATCTGCAAGATTCGGGAGGCCCGGCACCATATCATCCTGATAACTCTGTGGCGGCCGGCAAGACCATGGTTCTCGGAACTACTCAGCCTGACAAATCGGGCTCCGATGTACCTTCCGCTCGGTCCGGCACACCTACTCTCGCAGCAGGGAGGGACGGTCATCCACCCCGCCCCCTACAGGTTAACCATCTAAGCGTAGTTCCTGAACAAGTCACACTGAGACATCTGCAGTTGTCGCAAGCCAACCTAGAAATTATACAGGGGGCGATGCTACCAGGAGCAATACAAAAGCAAGTGGACCAGGTTTTGTCACTGGGCAGAATCAAAGAAGGTAGATCCCTTGACCTGCATGTTGGACAACGTGCTATCCTTCTCTGCACACCTCGCACACTCGGGGGGTGCAGGTAGACACATGCTGCACCTATCTGGCGGCCTTTGGAGCCTACTTAAACTTGGAGGAGGCGGTGATTTCATCCTCTAATCCGGTGGTTAAAAGACACTTGGCGGGCCTGACCAGGCTTTACCCGCCCATCAAGAAACCACACACTGTGTGGGACCTCAACGTGGTCTTGGGCAGCCTAGCGCATAGACCATTCGAACCTATGGTGTCCGCAGACTTCCGGCTAGTCACCGTTAAGATAGTCATCCTGGTGGGCCTTACCGCGGCACACCGGATCAGTGAAATCCATGCCCTGGTGGCTTCAGAGCCTTATACTATGTTTCATAAGGACAGAACTTACCCCGTATTCTTACCTAAGATTGTCTCCTCTTTTCACCTGAATGAGGAGCTATGTTCGGAATCGTACCCAAATGTCGACCTGACAATTGCGACGGCCGAAAATGCCGACTTTTTTATTTTTTTACCCCCTCTTACATCAAATATATATGTGGGGGGGTATCGGATATAATATTAATAGGGTGGGTGGGGGGGGTCTCCATATATATGTGGTGTAAAGGGTTAAAAAAAAGTTGGCATTTTTGGCCGTGGCAATAATCAAATAGATCCGATATGTTATGTTAACATTACTTCTAAAGCGCACAGTCGCCGGGGCATCATGGCGCTAAGAGAGGGAGACTGTAACTACAACTACAGCCAGCTCAGCCTAAAATAAGTGAGTCTTCATGGCTTTCCTAAAGGCGAGATAGTTATTTTCTTGATAGCAAGCAGAAGGTCATTCCCCAGAGTAGCCGCAGCTATGGATAACACACGCCAACCGACCCGGACACGATTAAAGGTCGGGGTCACCAGCCGATTAGTCGAAGCAGAATGCAGACTACGGCTCGGAAGATATCGAGTGAACTTAGCTTGGATGTATTCAGCGCCCTGGCCGTGAAGAGCACAGTGAACAATACATAAAGCTTTAAAGTCGACCCGCTGGGTCACCGGAAACCAATGGAGGGCTCGGAGCACAGGAGAAATATGAGCACCATAAACTGTGCCAGTGGCCACTTGGGCCGCTAGATTCTGCAAACGTTGCAGCCGCTGAATCAAGCCCTTTACAGGGAGTTGCAGTAGTCTAGCCGGGATAACACTGTATCTGCCACCACTGCAGTGGGGCAGGAATCATGGGTAACACCTTCTTTAAGATCTTAAGCTGAAAGTGGCCAGCTTGGCAGACTGCAGTCACTTGCTTGTCCATTGATAGAGATGCAGACAGAATAACTCCCAGATTTTTTACCCTTATCCACTGGAATCGGAAGAGCAACCAAAGATGAAGGCCAGAAAAAGGACACCCAAAGGGTGGGATCAGGGAGGCAACCCATCACCTCAGTTTTGTCTCCATCGAGTTTGAGCCCATTGTAGTTCATCCACTCTCCCACGGCTGCCAGACACTCACACTGGCACAACAACACCTCGTCCCGATCAAGATCTAATCTGATCAGGTTTTGGGTGCCGTCAGTGTACGAGTAGCATCTGACTCCGAAGGAGTGGATCAAACATACAAGAGCCCAAATATAGATGTTAAATAGAATGGGAGACAAAGAGGAGCCTTGCAGGACTCAACAGCTGAGGTGACAAGGAGCTGAGAGAAAAGGGGGCATGGAGAGAGTCTGAGTCCGATCCACCAGGAACGAAGGGAACCAGGCCAGTACTTGACCCGATATGCCTAACTGAGCAAGCCGGGTCAACAGAATGGAGTGGTCGACCATGTCAAATGCCACTGATAGATCTAACAGAATCAGGGCCCCACTCCACCTGCATCGACCAGCCTGGCCATATCATCCTGGACGGCGACCAGTACGCTCTCTGTGCCCCTCCCATGCCGGAAACCAGACTGGGCAGAATCCAAGAGCTGGGAAGATTCAAGAAATGTAGAGATTAGGGGGGACACCAGTGATTTGAGAAGTTTAGACAGAAGAGGGAGAAGAGAGATAGGATGAAAATTAGAAAGAACAGCAGGATCCAGAGAGGGCTTCTTAAGAAGGGGAATAACCCTAGCTGCTTTCAGCCCAGACGGACACAAGTCATTAATAGCAGCTGTGATCTCAAAAAGGAGGTCTGCAGAGATCTCCTTCATGACTCGAAGAGGAATTGCGTCGGAAGGGGAGCATGATTTCATCTTTTGAATAGCCGCCAAAATCTCTTCATTGAACCTAGGAAAGGTGGACCAACTCTTCGTAGCAAGGTGAGAGGAAGCCACAGGATCGATGAGTTTGCTAGCTGTGAGAGGGGCGGCAGTGATGGTCATCGAGATGTTTTGTCAGATAATATCAATCTTATTGATAAAATATTGCGAGAGGGCATCACATAACTCCTGGGTCGGAGTAACCTTAGGCCGCAATCTCTCAGAATAGGAGAGAGTCTTAACAGCTGAGAAGAGTGCCCTAGGCTGACAGAGTACAGACTAAATTTTTGTTGGGTGATACAGGGTTTTAGCCGCTTTGATAGCCGAGTAACACACTGAGCAAGCTTTATAGTGTGTCTTAAGAGAGGAATCATAAGCTCTCCGCCATTTACGTTCAGCTTGTCTCAGTTGAAGCCGGGTGTCCTTAAGATGATCAGTAAACCACGGCTCAGATGGCAGCCTCCGGGGCTGAACCAAACGTAGAGGAGCGGCCACATTGGTGGCCTCTTGTAAAGCTTGGAAGAGGAGGGATAGTGGCGCCACCTCGGCAGTGCTGCATTTGGCTCGAATAAAAGTGACCATACCTTGCTTGGTAGATAGTGCTAACAACTGTCTTCGCGGACTCTAAAGATGACGCTCAGAGGGTACTGCACTGTCTAGACGTCAGACACACTCTTTAATTCTACCTGGACAGAACAACGAGCTTCTGCAAATCAGACGCTCTCTTTGTCACCTTCAGTGGTTAAGTGCCAGGCTGTCAGGCCTCCAAGGCTTCCATAGCAAGATGGATGGTTATGGCCATCAAGGAGGCTTACGAGGGGCAGCACAAACCTCTTCCAGCAAACATGCATGCCCATGCAATCAAAGCTAAGGCCACGGTGGTTGCATTCCGAAGGCACGTGCCGTGGCAGATTATCAGCAAGACAGCGACATGGGCTACGCCCTCTGCCATCTGCAAGCACTACTGCTTGGATGCCGGCTCCAGGTCGGACGTGGCATTTGGTCAGGCAGTGTTAAGGAACTTGTTTTCTAAGAGGGGCAACTCTCCACCCACGGGCTACATTCAGTTGTAATCGGCCATACAGTATGGAGGAAAGGGGACGGGACGTAGGAGTAATTATAAGTTACTCACCGTAGTGACTAATCTACTCCTAGTCCATAGTCTCCCTTACCTCCATACACACCACCATCCTCCCCCATAATAAAGCTGGTGTCGTTAGGCAATGTTAATATTGTCGGCGCGTCAAAGGGGACTCAGGAGTGGTGCCAGTGGGCGGAGTCAGTGGAGCGCATGCTCCCAGGGCCGCGCCCCCTCACACATCTAAATTTAAAGGGGAAGATGATTTTTTTGGTGAAAAAGGTTCCGTCTCCCGTACCTAGCCTGGGATGCCCATACAATATGGAGGAAAGGGGACTAATGACTAGGAGTATGTTAGTCACTACAGTGAGTAACTTATAATTCACAAATAATGTCGTCTGCTCTGCTGCGAGAGAAGGATCAGCTGCTGCCCCGAGGATCCCCCCCACCAGCATCCGAATTCGCACCGGAGTGCATCCGCCCATACAGCCGTGCATCAGCACCCACGGCATCTGCTGCAAACCACGAGGAGCTCGGCCCCTCCAAAATGGCCGCCTACGCTGCCATAGCAACCACCATCAACAACAGAGATGGCCGCCGCATCATCACTGCCGCGGCCCGAGCATCCAATAGGCCCGTGGAGCCTACCAGCCCCTCCCCTACTGCTTTAAAAGTAGGCGGAGGCGACCGACAGGCGAAGCCACAGGGCGAAGGCCCAGGGAAAAGGCCACATCCAGAGCTCTCGTCTGCTCTGCTGCGAGAGAAGGATCAGCTGCTGCCCCGAGGATCCCCCCCACCAGCATCCGAATTCGCACCGGAGTGCATCCGCCCATACAGCCGTGCATCAGCACCCACGGCATCTGCTGCAAACCACGAGGAGCTCGGCCCCTCCAAAATGGCCGCCTACGCTGCCATAGCAACCACCATCAACAACAGAGATGGCCGCCGCATCATCACTGCCGCGGCCCGAGCATCCAATAGGCCCGTGGAGCCTACCAGCCCCTCCCCTACTGCTTTAAAAGTAGGCGGAGGCGACCGACAGGCGAAGCCACAGGGCGAAGGCCCAGGGAAAAGGCCACATCCAGAGCTCTCGTCTGCTCTGCTGCGAGAGAAGGATCAGCTGCTGCCCCGAGGATCCCCCCCACCAGCATCCGAATTCGCACCGGAGTGCATCCGCCCATACAGCCGTGCATCAGCACCCACGGCATCTGCTGCAAACCACGAGGAGCTCGGCCCCTCCAAAATGGCCGCCTACGCTGCCATAGCAACCACCATCAACAACAGAGATGGCCGCCGCATCATCACCGCCGCGGCCCGAGCATCCAATAGGCCCGTGGAGCCTACCAGCCCCTCCCCTACTGCTTTAAAAGTAGGCGGAGGCGACCGACAGGCGAAGCCACAGGGCGAAGGCCCAGGGAAAAGGCCACATCCAGAGCTCTCGTCTGCTCTCTGCTGCTCGAAGGTGCGGATACCGACCAAAGGTAAGACCCCCCCCCTTTAATTGGTCCCCCGCACCGCTAATAAGCAGGCTATCACGCCTACGAGCCCGCACAGCAGCCCCGCCCGCCTGCATGGTCCCCCTCTCCTATCTCTGCAGAAACGACCGCCTCTGCACGAGGATATCTCTCCCTTCAGCCGCACTGCATGTCCCAATCACCCTCTGGTCACCGCCCCGGTACTGCCAGCCTGTCTCCTCCGCTGTGCACGCAATGCAATACAGGCATCAACCATGCCCCCCTGCAGGTCGCCGGTTTTCAGAAGCAACCCCCATCACGAAACCCACTACCCCCATCCGGGCCAAAACTGTACCTGCTGCCATCAAGACCACCGCTGCTGTATCTACCAGTGCAATTTGCGATATGAACGCAAAGCACGCCTCATGTACTGCCTCCACTGAATGTAACTCGAGGCGTGATGCATACACCAACACTCTTGATATGTATGTTACAGCCATGGCCACTGATGCTACTGTGATTCCACTTGCTATGTGTGATTTAGGTGCGCCCAGCACTGCCTCTGTTGCTGCCACTGTTGCTACTGTGATGTGTGATTTAGGTGCGCCCAGCACTGCCTCTGCAGCTGCCACTGTTGCTACTGTGATGTGTGATTTAGGTGCGCCCAGCACTGCCTCTGCTGCTGCCACTGTTGCTACTGTGATGTGTGATTTAGGTGCGCCCAGCACTGCCTCTGCTGCTGCCACTGTTGCTACTGTGATGCGTGATTTAGGTGCGCCCAGCACTGCCTCTGCTGCTGCCACTGTTGCTACTGTGATGCGTGATTTAGGTGCGCCCAGCACTGCCTCTGCTGCTGCCACTGTTGCTACTGTGATGTGTGATTTAGGTGCGCCCAGCACTGTCTCTACTGCTGCCACTGACGATATTGGTAAACCACTTGGTATGTGCGCCCACACCTCTGCTAGCGTATCGACCCTAAGCAAACCATCAATACTCAAATGCGCCCTCATCAATGCGCGCTCCCTCCCGGCACACGCCCTAGATATCCACGACCTCATATGCAACTCCAACCTTGATCTACTATTTATCTGCGAAACATGGCTCCATGAAGCCGCAGGCCCTGCTCTAGCCATTGCCCTACCCGATGGTTATACAACTTTCAGGCAAGACCGCAATACACAAAAAGGAGGGGGGGTCGCACTGATAGCCAAACAATCCATCCCTATCAGAAAGATACTAGGAGACCCCTCATACAGTTGTGACTACATGCTCGTCAAAATCAACCCCTCACCTAGCTGCACCATCACCGCCCACCTCACATACCGCCCACCAGGACCAGCGGGAGAATTCCAAGAAGCGCTCTTACACACCATCAGCAACAACCTCAAGAAAACCACCATGTCCATCCTCCTGGGTGACATGAACCTCGGGCTCAATGACCCCTCAGACAGGAATGCCACCTCGTTCAACAACGCCCTCACAACACTTGGATTCAAACAAGAGGTGTTAAAACCAACACACAACAAAGGCCGCATACTGGATTGGATCACCCAACACAACTGTCAAATATCGACGCCCATCATTGACCCCATTCCCTGGTCGGACCACTCCATCATCCACTTCAATATCAACTATTCTAGAACTCCACCTACCGCTCACCAAGCTCTGCTGCCTGCCCTCACGAGGAGCACCAAGCAACTAACCAAGGAAAGACTATCTCCCCATCTCCTGGTTCCCGAACTCAAACACCCTTTCACCAACAACCCAGACACTCTCGCAGAAACCTACAACGCCATTATCACCAAGGCCATAGATACCATTGCTCCCTTGGCACTGAGGAAAGCTAAACCCACCAAAAAAACTAACTCTTGGTTCACTCAGGATCTCCTGAAATTACGCTCACAAAAAAGACTAGCTCTCAAAGCCTGGCAAACGAACCCCACTGAGATCACTAAACAAGCCTTTAAAGACACCGCCAAACAATACAAATCCACCATCATTGCTGCCAAAGCCAACTCCTTCAATACCAGGATCGCCAACGCTAAATCCGGATCCAGAGAAATCTTCGCTATCTTCAGAGAATTGGAGTCCCCAAATCCCCCCCCTAACCCCTTGAATAAAGACAAAGAATGGTGCAATGACATCCAAGAAGCCATGCTCAACAAACTGAATACGCTGCAAGATAAAATCATCACTCACCAAAAAGCCTTATCGCAACAACTATCCAACCTACACCAGAACACCGCCCCTTCCGGAATCCCAGCCTTCTCGTTCCGGGAGATGACAGAAGAGGAAGTCCGAACCATACTCAACGCCATCAAACCCTCCAACTGTAAAGGCGACTCATGTCCTGCCCAGCTCATCAAGGATAGCGCACCTTCACTAGTACCGTTCTTCACAGCCTTCATCAATGCCTCGTTCAGATCCAACCAAGTGCCATCCTGCCTCAAAGAAGCTTGGGTCCGCCCATTACTGAAAAAACCCACACTAGACCCCAAGGTACCAGAACTACAGGCCCATCACAACAGTTCCATTCCTTCTCAAAATCCTGGATAAAGCTGCATACATCCAAGTTCAAAACTACCTAGAAACGCATCACCTACTTGGTCTCCGGCAATCTGGCTTCCGGCCAAACCATGGCACAGAAACAGCACTACTGGACCTCAAGAACCAAATCGATGACCTAAGAGACGTAGGCAAACCAGCTCTCCTACTTCTACTAGACCTTTCGGCGGCATTCGACCTGGTCAATCATGACACCCTCTGCCACCACCTCTCTACAGCGGGCAACTTCTCACCAGAAGCCACCGCCTGGATAGCATCCTTCCTCAAGGGCAGAGAAATGAAAGTCTTCTCGGACACAGCCTGCGCCCAGTCACATCTCATTAAATGCGGTGTCCCACAGGGATCCTGCATATCTCCTACTCTGTACAACCTTTTCACAAGGGCACTATTTAAATACCTCGATGCAATGGGCATCACATACACAAACTACGCGGACGACACACAAGTCCTCATCCCTCTCACCGGAGACTATGAAGCCGACCAAAAAACCCTCATCTCCATCTACACCACCATCCAAACCTGGATGGCTGAGAATTGGCTCTGCCTCAACAGCGAAAAAACAGAGTTACTCATCATCGGATCACCTGCCACAATCAATAAAATGGGGTCCCAATATGACTCCTTCATCATCGACAACTGCTGCATCTCGGTCTCCAAAACAGTCAAAACCCTTGGAGTCTACCTGGACTCCAACCTCACCATGGACAGACAGGTCAACGCAATCTCTTCAGCAGCAGCCTACCACTCAAAACTTATCACCGCAGCAAGGCCCTTCCTTTCGCAGGAAAACTCCCTCACCATCGCAAGAGCTATCATAGGATCCCGCCTAGACTACTGCAATGCACTCCTACTAGGCACTTCAGCCAAAAACATTAAAAAACTTCAAACGGTGCAGAACAATGCCCTCAGAGCAGCAACAGGAATCTCGAAAAGAGACCACATTTCAGCCACCAGAAAATCCGTCCACTGGCTTCCAGTTAAGGAACGAATCCTTTTCAAATCACTGGCACTCACCCACAAATGCCGACAGGACACAGCGCCACGCTACCTTGCGCAGAGATTCTCCGATCCCCCCTCCAACAGACCAACTAGATCTAGCCACACCAACCGCCTAGCAATTCCAAAAAGCTTCAGAACCAGAGCAGGTGGCACTAGCTTCCCAGTCCTCGCCGCCACCAACTGGAACTTATTACCCGCCGAGATTAGAGGTATCAAATCCCACTTGTGCTTCAGGAAAGCAATAAAAACGATGCTGTTTGTATAAACCCCTCTTGGGCCATGTCAATTGTATAATCAATGTAATGTCAAACGTCCTTTTTTTTTCCCAGGCTAGGGGTAGATACGATCTCGCTGTAACCTCCTCTATCTACCCCTCCTTGTACTGAAACTAAGTCATTATCTTGCAACAGCGCCCCGATGCCTCTGGGCTGTGTGGCGCTTTACAAATGTAAAAATAAATAAAAATAAATAAATAAATGTGGGGTAATGTTAATGAAAAAGAAAGAAGTGTTCACAAAAGGATAAGTCAGGGTTCGAGCCGTTGGCCTCCCTTCCCCACCTTTTCAGCACAGGAAAGACCGTTCACTCGTGCAAAGCACACACACTGGCTTCTGCGGCACAAGGATACAGTTCCATTTTCACAGTTCAAGACCTTCTATGTCCAACCCTCTTTGCTTCTTGCAAGTCTCTTGTCTCATAGGGTCTGGTATACAACAACACGAAAATGTTATTTTCCTTTTTCCAGTATTCAATTTGGGTGTTCACCCCGGATCCCCCTCAGGCCGGCTCAGATCCCTTTCTTTCACTCCATTAGTCTCCCTCAGCTGGGCTCGGACCAATTGTGATGTTCTTTAAACTATCGAAGACTTTCATATGGGCACAGGGTTTAGCTTGACCTATTGCATGACCACTTCAATCTCAGTATTCCTTTTTCTCACACTCAACATCAGTTGGATACCTAACAGAGATTTTCGAATGAGCACCCACGTTGCGCCGGACTACTCTGTGTATGATATCTTTTCTTGGCCTCGCAAAGTTCAATTATACAGTTCAACTACTCGTTTGTTTGGAGAACACAGTGGTAATGGACTGGCCACAGGTACTGAACAAACTGGCGTCCACTCAGAACCTAAAACCCACATGAATGGTTTTCGAGATAAGCAATGTGAGGACAAGGCAAGAACCTGATGAGGCGGTGATCAACTGTCAGAGAGAAGGCGATAGGAATGGGTGATGTGGGGGACAAGGCTGTGATACAATGGCACCCTGAATAAGGAGGGGGAATGGGGAGGGTGAGAGGATAATGCGATAAGCTGTTAAATTGTTGGAAAATGTAATAAAGAAATTGTTTTAAAAACACACTACTCCTTTGGTTTCCACTTATATCCGCGTTGCTCTTTGCAAACACCTCACACACTGTTCTCTCTGCTTGCAACCTTGGTTCAAAACACAAGCTGGTTTAGTATCAGTCTCTCCGACTCACCGGCTGTGCTGTCTTTTCTGACGCCGCTTTGTTGTAGTAACCAAGGACAGTACCACGGCAGCAATTGCCCCTCCCCACCTTGGTTATCGACGCGGGAAAGACCCGGGTACCTCGACACACTGTGCAGGTTTGATCAGCCTTAGTTCCTGGTCTTCGGTTTCTTACTTTCCAAGGCTCACGAAAGTAACAGTCTTTAGAGGTCACGTGTACTTCCCTCCTTGCGACTCTCTCTGGTATTTCATCTTTCTCCTTGTATTAAACTGCCATCTTGGAACTGCTGTTTCCGCGTGTGGTTTGCCTCGCTCAGAGTGTGCTTTCATGCTCCGTCTTGTATCTGTGTGGGGAAGTGTGATGGAAGTTAGGTGGGTGTAATACTCCGTAATTGCCTGGCATTGCCTATCCATGGTGTTGGGACATATCAGGTATACAGCTGTGGTGTTAGTCCATTGTCGCTCATGGGTAACTGTCTGTGAGAAAGTGTTTGTGTCGGTGAAGAGGGGCAGGGGGGTTGAATTCCTAGGTATCCTTCCTGGTAGGATGGGGAAAAGGTGTTATTGGGAGGGGGATACCGCATCTCACCCTCCGGTGTCCCACTTCCACTCCTCGAAGACCCCTCATACAGGTGATCCTCCCACACTAGTCCACCCCAAGGAACTGGGACCAAAAACAATGGCTGTGTCCTGGCTACCTGGATGACAGATCCCCGGGGACTAGTGGGTGGGACACCTTCAGGTTTCACACAGAGTACATATGCCCATTCCTCATCAGACATGGCTTTGCCCAGGTCTCTTTCTCACCTGAGTTTCCTATAGTTCTGTAATCACAGATGCCCCTCTTTGTGTGCTATTATCATCGGGAATGTAGGTGGTTGTTCTGGGAAAGTAGAGAATACAGTTTTAAAGGTGTTTAGTATCCTAAAATACATGACAATGTTCAGTGATGCCATCCCACCCTTCTCTTTGAATGTATTTAGGGACAAAAAGGAGTCTTCTGGAACGAAGTCACCAAATGAGGTGATCCTTGATCTAATCTGTTTATCAGATTCATATATATTCTTTTATGTGTTATCCCAATCTTTGATATATAGTTGGCTGGCAACAGTGTCTTGGATAGGTGAACTACACCAGTTTCTTTGCTAGTCTATGCCAGGTCGTACGGTAAATGCAACTACATTAATTTCCTTCCCAAAGGTCGTTCGGGCCAAGCATAGTAGTGCTGGGGCTGATATGGCTCTCTCAACCTGAACTTGGGATCTATCTGGTCTGGGAGAATACCAAAAAGACAAGAATTGAGCCTGAGCTACCAGGTAGAATTTCTCAAAGTCAGGCAAGGCCCCCTTTATGAAGGGGCACGGTTATCTTGTCCCAGCTTGTCCTTGCCTGTTTGCCCGCCAAAAGGAGCACGGCCAGTCAACCTTTGAGACGTGAAAAAAAGGATACTGATAGAATCAGTGCAACATTTGTAAACAAACATAGAAACTTCAGAAGCACCACCATTTTGATTAGAGTTACTCTACCCGTTAATGATAGCGGCAGACCCTTCTAACTTTGTATTTGCATTTGGATCTTACCTAGAACTCTTCCATAATTTTCCCTGTTGAGCATCCAGGGTCTCTTGCAATTTTAATCCCCAGATACTTACTGTTTTCGCTCTCCCGTCCATCCTGAAACTCTTGAGTACACTCAGTCAACAGATAAATTATGGACTTACCCAGATTTATACGTAGTCCGGAGTATTCACTGAACTCCTCTGAGTTTCATAATAGAAGTCAGGTTCTTCTGAGGATCCTTAACAAATAGCGTTATATCATCTGCATATAGCTAAAGGAGTAACTGGCATTGTATACCCCTAAGGAGGTGTTGTCTGTCAATGGAACAGCCAACGGTTCTATTGCCAGGGAAAATATCCGCGAGAAGGATCATCCCTGTCTTGTCATTGTTCATTGATAACTCTCTTAATACCAGCGAGTGGTTTGTAAGTGTGGGATCGGGATTCAAACCTGTGTTGCGCCACGTTGCCTTGCTTCCAAGACAAACGTGTTGCCCCTGAGCTATCCTTCCTCCCTAAAACTGCCTTTTCCCAGTGTAAATGCCTGTGATAACTGCCCGTTGACGTTGATCGTCGACTTGGGTAGATTATATAAAATTGTTATCATAGCGACAAATTTAGCCCCCATTCCCAACTTCTGCAGTTTAATAATTGGAACCAAAGGAAAAAAGGACACCTTTGCACACCTAAATGTATCTAGACTTTTGTGTGAGTTATTTTTTATGTTTCTGTAACGTTATATAAAGTCACGGTGCGGGGGAGAAAAATAGCAACCCTGGCATATGGGTTGAAGGAAATATGAGAACAGAGTAAGTTCCCTATTAGGGAACTCCCGTCCCCTGCACACTATCTGGGGCTTATGGAGCCAAAGTATTCAAAGAGTATCTAATATAGGTATTTGGTATAGTTTTTGGCTAGACTTAAACCAAGCGTTAATTGAAGCAAGTGTTTTTTTTGCCTAACATAGTTAAAACATAGAGACAGTTATAGATATTCTCTTAAGTACAAAAGACAACTTGTGACTTGATCTTTAGTTCAGGATTTATTGGTCCAAACAGGATTGCCCAACGCGTTTCGAGAGTTATTCTCTTCTTCAGGGGCTATATGCAATTCAAAACTTTAAATCTATTAAAAAAAGTTAAACAATGTTCTAGATTAGTTGAATAATTGATATTAATAATTTACATTCAATTGCAATATTCATTTTTACAAGAAGATATTCATTAGATAATAGAAGACCTCGTTATTTACAATTCCAGTAAAAGCATTGATTATCGTGTAACAGTGATCCCACTGTCGCATATGTTCACAATTTTGGCAATTACACCATACAAAACCAAAAGAGGTATCCATAATTCTTGTGGAAAAAACTTAGTTCATTGAAACCAATTGGTTTTATAGCTAATATTAAAGTAACAGAAAGAAAAAGCACTAGTTAATTGCCATTTTCAGAAAGAAGGACATAGAGTAATTCCTAATTACATATTTTATTATTTCAGTACAAGATCTCAAGGTGGTAAGGAATAGTGGTTGGCTTACCCTGTTTTTATGTTTTAAACATTAGAATAAGAAGGATGATCCATGATTATGGGTCTGTAAAATATTTCACATCGACAGTTTCAACAGGAGTCACTATGGTGTTTAAGCCTGTGTAAAATAAAGTAATGGACCAGTCTAAGTATATTGGTATATTGATATGATTAAAGACACGAACAATCTAAACTGAGATGTTCACTAATGGGGATACATAATAGACTTACTTAATGGAGTTCAATCTCTAGAGATGTGGGAAAGATGGTCGTGCTCGAGGTCTGTCGGCATACTGCTACGTTACCGTAGTATCCACGGATTCTCCATTAGGAGGAGAGAAATGCCGGTGTGGCTTTTTCTTTAATCTGGGGAATCGAAGAAACCCAGTTTAGGATCTAAAAGATTCTCTTAAGGTAAAAAAAGGTCTGGCTGAGGGCCGTTGTCAGCATACTTACAGGTTTCTGACTGTATGACTCGACTGGAAACAAGAACCGTCCGGCTCCGTACGCTGGGAAATAGAGTGTGAGACTAGGTTACAAGATGGCCGTATTTGTGGATAATGTAAACATGACGTCATCATGCGGCGTGCGTGCATGACGTCACGAATGTAAACAAGGAGACGGGTGCGTGACGTGGAGAAAGGATTCAATCGAAACAACATATTAGATTAATATCTTAGTGCCGTGGTGTAACTTGTAGATGCGACCCTATGGTGTATATCAAAATAAGGGGTCTATAGTAGATGAACAATAAAAACAAAGGTAAAAAATAAAGGTACAAAAATGAAGGTAAAAAATGGCGGACATGGTCTGCTGAGATACAACTCTTAGATGAAGAGGACCAACTCTTAGATGTGGAGAAGTTAGTTATAGTAACCTTGTCTTGAGGTGAGGAGAGCTACATAGCGATGCAAAAAACTCGAACAGAATTTATTGGCAAATGTGGGAGCAACATGTAGAGTACATATGTAAATTGAACAGATATTAAAGCTTTGATCAGATATTTTCAAATACGATATTTAAAGATGTGGTCCACTTGGGGTAGTGTTGGTACTTTTACCATCACACTCCAAGGACTATCCTGTAATATTTTTGAAGAGAAGAAGGGGGTATGGTCCTCTTAGCGAGAAATGGTAGACAGGTCAGGTAAAAAACAAAGTGCAAAATTGACACATATTTGTAATTATACTGCTGCCTCATTCAGAGTTAACAATCTCTTTGTTTTGACATGAAAAAGCGTCTGGTTAAATCTTTGATGTAACTAGAACCGGTGCAATTCTTATACATTTCTTTTGATGCTTTTATACATTTCTAGGTAGCGTCTTGTAATTATTCAGCTGCCTCATTCAGAGTTCAGTCTCTTGGTTTTGGCATAAAAGAACGTCAGGTTTCATCTTAGTTGTAACTGAAACTGGTACAATTCTTATACATTTCTTTTGATGCTTTTATACGTGTCTAGGCAGCGTCTTGTAGTAGGAAATTCGACTATCCCAAAGGGAATTATTCAGGATACACAAACTTGATGCTTTATCACCCCACGGGCTTAATGAGGAATACTATTTAGGACCCTATCTATAAAACTTCCTTTTGCATAAACTTCCTCTTAACATCATGTCCATTTTCCTACTACAAGACGCTGCCTAGACAGAAAAATATCACAGGATAGTCCTTAGGGTAGTGTTGGTACTTTTACCATCATACTCCAAGTGGACCACATCTTTAAATATCGTATTTGAAAATATCTGATGAAAGCTTTAATATCTGTTCAATTTACATATGTACTCTACATGTTGCTCCCACATTTCCCAATAAATTCTGTTCGAGTTTTTTGCATCGCTATGTAGCGCTCCTCTCCTCAAGACAAGTTTACTGTAACTAACTTCTCCACATCTAAGAGTTGGTCCTCTTCATCTAAGAGTTGTATCTCAGCAGACCATGTCCGCCATTTTTTACCTTCATTTTTGTACCTTTATTTTTTACCTTTGTTTTTATTGTTCATCTACTATAGACCCCTTATTTTGATATACACCATAGGGTCGTATCCGATCGCATCTACAAGTTACACCACGGCACTAAGATATTAATCTAATATGTTGTTTCGATTGAATCCTTTCTCAACGTCACGCACCCGTCTCCTTGTTTACATTCGTGACGTCATGCACGCACGCCGCGTGATGACGTCATGTTTACATTATCCACAAATACGGCCATCTTGTAACCTAGTCTCACACTCTGTATTTCCCAGCATACGGAGCCGGACGGTTCTTGTTTCCAGTCGAGTCATACAGTCAGAAACCTGTAAGTATGCTGACAACGGCCCTCAGCCAGACCTTTTTTTACCTTAAGAGAATCTTTTAGATCCTAAACTGGGTTTCTTCAATTCCCCAGATTAAAGAAAAAGCCACACTGGCATTTCTCTCCTCCTAATGGAGAATCTGTGGATACTACGGTAACGTAGCAGTATGCCTACAGACCTCGAGCACAACCATCTTTCCCACATCTCTAGAGATTGAACTCCATTAAGTAAGTCTATTATGTATCCCCATTAGTGAACATCTCAGTTTAGATTATTCGTGTCTTTAATCATATCAATATACCAATATACTTAGACTGGTCCATTACTTTATTTTGCAGAGGCTTAAACACCGTAGTGACTCCTGTTGAAACTGTCGATGTGAAATATTTTACAGACCCATAATCATGGATCATCCTTCTTATTCTAATGTTTAAAACATAAAAACAGGGTAAGCCAACCACTATTCCTTACCACCTTGAGATCTCGTGCTGAAATAATAAAATATGTAATTAGGAATTACTCTATGTCCTTCTTTCTGAAAATGGCGATTAACTAGTGCTTTTTCTTTCTGTTACTTTAATATTAGCTATAAAACCAATTGGTTTCAATGAACTAAGTTTTTTCCACAAGAATTATGGATACCTCTTTTGGTTTTGTATGGTGTAATTGCCAAAATTGTGAACATATGCGACAGTGGGATCACTGTTACACGATAATCAATGCTTTTACTGGAATTGTAAATAACGAGGTCTTCTATTATCTAATGAATATCTTCTTGTAAAAATGAATATTGCAATTGAATGTAAATTATTCATATCAATTATTCAACTAATCTAGAACATTGTTTAACTTTTTTTAATAGATTTAAAGTTTTGAATTGCATATAGCCCCTGAAGAAGAGAATAACTCTCGAAACACGTTGGGTAATCCTGTTTGGACCAATAAATCCTGAACTAAAGATCAAGTCACAAGTTGTCTTTTGTACTTAAGTGAATATCTATAACTGTCTCTATGTTTTAACTATGTTAGGCAAAAAAAACACTTGCTTCAATTAACGCTTGGTTTAAGTCTAACCAAAAACTATACCAAATACCTATATTAGATACTCTTTGAATACTTTGGCTCCATAAGCCCCAGATAGTGTGCAGGGGACGGGAGTTCCCTAATAGGGAACTTACTCTGTTCTCAGTTTAATAATTGGAGTCAGGTTCTTCCGAGGATCCTTAACAAACAGCATTATTTCATCTGCATATAGCAAAAGGAGTAACCAGTGTTGTATACCCCTATGGAGGTGTGGCTCTGTCAATAGAGCAGCCAGCGGTTCTATCGCCAGGGCAAATAGCATCCGCGATAAGGGGCATCCCTGTCTTGTGCCTTTTCTCAGTGTAAATGCCTGTAGATTATATGAAATTGTTATCATAGCGAAAAAATGTGCCCCCAGTGCCAACTTCTGCAGCACAGCAAATGGAAATGGTAATTCGATTGAATCAAATGCTTTTTCAGTGTCAAGGAGGACTGTGACAGCCGGCACATCTTTACTGATTGCATTCAGCAGGCCAAAAAATCTTCTAAACCCGTAAAATGTATTCCTCCCTGGAATTAATCCAGATTTATCAGATATTGCGCATCTGAGCATGCATGGTAGCAGTCAGTTCACCAGTATCTGTAAATGTTATTGTCCACATTACTTAGAGAAATGGGATGATAAGAGGAACATTCATCTGGATCCTTGCCTGGTTTACATAGAAAGGATATTGTGGCCTCCCTCATTGTCTCCAGCATAATACCCAGCTCAGTGGCTTCCTGGTAAACCTCGAACTAGTACGGTTAGTAAATTGCCATATGTGTTATAGAATTCTACGGCTTATCCATCTGTGCCTGGAACCTTAGAACCTGGTAAACATTTTATGACCTAGTATCTCACCCACACTGTGGTTGGGATCCCGTCGATGACTACTCTGCAGACTCCTGTCATAGCCTCGTTCCCGAGCAGCTCCGATCGCCGACTGACTTCCCTCCAGTTCTGGAATTCCTGCCCAGGCCCACCAAGGAAGTTCTCCTGTCCACTCTGGCTCCTATAATATCCCCCAGGAGATCAACACTTATCTACACCAGTTCTTAGGAGGACCTACCTGAACATTTTTATTTGGATGAGGAAAGGGGCCATGGTGTGATGAATCAACTTCCGGGGCACCAGTGGTCCAGGGATGAATATTGGTTTCTAAACCATCAACCAGCCCCACACATCTAGTACACCACAAGGGATCCAAACCAATTGGAA